>NC_084489.1:71926845-72234031 GCF_030035675.1 Rhineura floridana | reverse complement strand
AAAAAAAATTCTGGCTTTGACTGAATATTTATCTTCAAAAATTTTTGCATCATCCTACCTATCTGTGCCCAGAATAATTTTGCCTGTTTACACGACCACCACATATGGTAAAAAGATCCTTCTTGTTGTTTACATTTCCAACATACATTAGAAACATTACTATACATTTTTGACAACTTTTCTGGTGTCATATACCAACGATACATCATTTTATAAAAAATTTCTTTAAGATTATAACATAACGTAAATTTCAAACCTTTTTTCCACATATTTTCCCATTGATCCATTTGTATATTATAACCAAAAATTTTTGCCCACTTGACCATACATTCTTTTACTTGTTCTTCTTCCATATCCATTTTCAATAAAAAATTATACATTTTTGCAATTATACATTCATCATTTGTACACAAATCTACTTCAAAATCAGATTTATTTATTTCAAACCCATACATTTTTTTATCCATTTTGAATATTTCTAACAATTGTAAATAGGCAAACCATTGTGAACTATATCCTTCCTTTATTAATTGTTCTCTCTCTTTCATTATATATTCTCCATGCACATTTTCTAATAATTCTTGGTAAGTTAACCATTTCTCTTTTCCAGCCATTTCTCTTCTATAAAATGCTTCTTGACTTGAAACACATAGTGGTATTTTCGAAAAAAACCTTGTTTTGTATTTATTCCATATTTTCAACAAAGGACGTCTTATAAAATGATTGTTAAAATCCACATTAACTTTTACTTTATCATACCATAGATATCCATGCCATCCCCACTTCAAGTTATGACCCTCCAAATCCAATAATCTTTTGTTCCTCAATACAATCCATTCTTTTATCCAGACTAAGCAACAAGCAGCAAAGTAGAGTCTCAAATTTGGTAATCCCAATCCTCCTCTTTCTTTGGCATCTTGTAGTAATTTAAATTTAATTCTTGGTTTTTTCCCCTGCCAAACAAATTTAGAAATATCTTTTTGCCATTGTTTAAAAGGTAAATCAGAGGATATGACAGGTATTGTTTGAAATAGAAACATCATTCTCGGCAATACATTCATTTTTATTACAGATATTCTGCCCATTAATGACAACTGTAATTTGTCCCATTTTAACAAATCTTTCTTAATCTCTGACCATAATTTTTCATAATTGTTATGAAACAACTTTGAATTTTTATTTGTCATAATAATACCTAAATATTTCACCTTTTCTTCTATTTTAAAATCTATCTTCTCCATCAACTCTTTTTGATTCCTTAAAGATAAGTTTTTCACCAACATCTTTGTTTTTTGGTTATTAATCTTAAATCCTGCTAATGATCCAAATTCTTCTAATTTATCCATCAATATTTTGATTCCTTCCAAGGGATTTTCTAGTACAATTATCAAGTCGTCAGCAAATGCTCTCAATTTATATTCCTCTTTTTTTATCTTTATTCCCGAAATCCTTTTGTCTTGCCTTATGTCTCTAAGCAGCACTTCTAGAACCAAAATAAATAAAAGAGGGGACAGTGGACATCCCTGTCTTGTGCCCTTTTGTATTTCACATGAGTCCGTTAAATCCCCATTGATAATTATCTGTGCCTTCTGTGATGTATAAATCGATGTGATCCATTTTATAAAATTTTCTCCAAAGTCCATTTGCTCTAGAACCTTAAACATAAATTTCCAATTCAAGTTATCGAATGCTTTCTCAGCATCCAGAAAAATCAAGGCTGCTTGTATGTCATTTCGTTGTTCAAGATATTCCAACACATTCAAAACATTCCTGACGTTATCACGTAATTGTCTTTTAGGTAAAAATCCCACTTGATCTTCCTGAATAAATTGTTGCAGTATTATTTTCATTCTTTCGGCCAAAATCGTTGTAAAAATTTTATAATCATTATTCAGTAAAGATATTGGCCGATAATTTTTTGTTTTAGTTAAATCCTGCTCCTCTTTAGGTATTAATGTTATATTGGCATTTTTCCAACTATCCGGTATCTTCCCTTCTTGCAAAATAGAGTTCATTGTGTACTGTAAAGGTAATAGAAGTTCCTCCTCCAAGCATTTGTAATACATTGCTGATAGTCCATCCGGTCCTGGCGCCTTTCCTAATTTAATTTTACTTATAGCCTCAGATATTTCTCTTGACGTAATAGGACCATTAATAGCTTGTCTCTGAAAATCTGTAATTTTAGGCAAATTCTGTTTAGATATATATTCTTCTATTTTTTCAGAGGGAATTTCAGAGGGAACACCCTAATTTAACTAAGATTTCTATCTTACTTTCCAGTCAGATTTTTGTTTGTTTGAGTGGTATGCTCCAAGCAACTGTGGTTGATGCTTAATATATCATGCTTAGTAACATCATTAAGGCCCACCCCTGTGACATCACTAGGACCCACCCTCATGACATCACTAGGGCTTGCCCCTGAAATCTCAGGGTTTGCGATGCTTCTGACCTGGCAACCCTACTCTGAACCGAGCCCTGAATAGGATAACATGCCTCTTGATTTCTCTGGGGTTCCCCATCTTCCCCTTCCCACCTTTGGCAATGTTGTGCCACACCCAGAAAAGGTTGCTTCTGCTTTGGAATTGTGCTAGAAGTTCAGCTTGAAGAATGATAATCCATTCCTGAGACAACACTTAACAGGAGTATGACAGCAGCTGTGAAATCTTTGAGTTTCTCTCCTCTCCTGTATGACACCTTGATAAGGCAATTACAGCATAATAATTACCTTAACAAGTGGCATTACAGGAAATTATTGTCATGCTCCTGTTAAAATAACACATAATCATCAGCAAGTGTATTCTAGAATCTCCAATCAGCATCTCATTAACCATAGCCAGCTCAGGAAGGAGCAGTAGCAGGGCAATAATTGACAATGCACAGAGAAAAGGAAAGAATCTAAAGAGGCCTTTGCTGCAAGCGATCAGCTATCTAGCAAAGTTAACCACCAGTGATGCAAATATAGAGTTAAAATGCAAAGCTCTTTCTCTCCCCTCCCTTTTTCTTCTTCTTTTCTTTCCTTCTTTTGCTGGCACAGAGCCACTCCCAAACCTGGTTTGCATTTTTTAAAATCTCTTAAAAGAATTGATCTAGAAGGTCTTGTTGCACTACTACCAGTTTCTTGAAGATGAGACAATGGGTTACAAATTACAAAAAGACCACCCTATAAATGACAGCGCTTCCAGTGGCATGTTGCTGCCATAAATGTGGCTGTTTACAGCAGCTTTTTCTCAAAATGCAGTGGATGTGTTTTTCAAGCGCAGATCAGATATGATGAGGACAAGTTGCTTGACTTATTTTTTAAAAATACAGAGTCATTTAAAATGTCCCTGCATACTCAGTCAAGGTCAGACTTTTGTCCCTTCTGCTGGGCTGAGAGGACATGGCTTTTCTATAAGGTTGTGTTGCAGAAGCCCCTGGCAGCGATTGTATGATTTATATTGGAGTATATGAGACTGTCTTACAGGGAGAGTGAGACTACTGGTTGTCCATCTAGCCTACTATTGTCACTTCTGATAGGTAGCAGCTCTCCATGGTTTCAGGAAGAGGTCAGTCCCACACCAAAGATCCTTTAACTGCGATGCCAGGGATTGAAACTGAGAGCTTATGAATGCAAAGCGTGAGCTCTATGATTGGACTATAGTCTCACCCCTAATGTATTTATGTAGCAATATCTAGGTACATGGCATTTTATAAAAAAGCATAATCCCGTGCCCCCAACCACTCACAAACCAAATATCGCAATGGGGAATCAACCAAAGTACAGAAGTGAGAGCTAAAAGGCCTTGAGGGCTAGCACACTGCAGTACCTTGTGCTAGGTGCCAGAGAAGGAAGGGAGTGAACACTCTTCTTTCCTTCTCCCTGCTGTTTACTGTTGCCTGAGTTTTTGCCACATCTGAACTGGTAAATGATGGTTAAAAGAAGGGCAAGGAGGCTAGGAGAATCAGTAAGTAGGTAGGGGAAAGGAAACTGGCAGGATGGAAGATTGGAAGTGAATTCTTCTTGGCTCAGATTAAAATTGAAGCCAGAGAAGAATTAAGAGGAACATAATGGGAGCTCCCAGAACTTGTGTTTCTCTACCACCACAGCCAGCAACAGATAAGCAGCTTTCCAGTAGCAACAATGCAGCAAAGGTAACATGCTGACTAGAACTTAGAGCAGCCATGGGGAAACTCCAGTCCACGGGTCAATTTAGGCCTACCAGGGGTTCAAATCTGGCCATAGGGTCAAATTCCCCAATCACACACACACCACACATTTTGGGAAGAATCTTTGTACCTCTGGTTGGAATCCAAGCCAGGGTAGCTGTCGGAAGGCAGAGCTGGGGTCCCAATCCCGGGGAGCTGGATCCCGGAGAGTTGGGAGAAGAGTATTCGGATGGATGGCAGAGGGAAGGGGGAGGAACTTCCCCCCTTTGGAGCGAAGACAAAACAGAGGAACTGCCAGTGATAAGGTCGCTTAGCAACGGGGAGCCTGAGCCCTCCCTGGACATTCTCACGCCTCCCCCTCTTTCAGGCTCAGAGCAAGAGGGGGAAGAGGGAGGGCTGCTCACAGCCGAAAAGCGGGGAGGCAGTTTACCATCAGCCCCTCCCCTATCCCCCATCCTGGAATCGGAAACTTCAGAAGAGGAGGGGGTGATGCTTCCCCCCTCACCGCGCACACGCAGACAGCTGAAAAGACAGGAGAGAAGGGGGGGAAGGCGGGCAGTACCTGAGGGGCAGTTAAGGAGGAGCGAAAGATTGCGCGCCCGTTTGGCCCCTTCTTAAAGAACAGGTGGGAAGAAGTCCCTTGCTCTGTCAACTTTCTCCCAATGCCGCAGGACCTGTATCCCTGTATTGCTTCATGAGAAAACGCAGTCTTTGTTTGGACATTACCCTAATAAAACACGAATTAACTACAACCGCTGGTCTGGTTCCTGAGTCACATCCTGGGCCTGACAGTAGCAAAGGAAAAAGAGAGAGTTGGGAGTGGACTTAGATGTTGAATCACCTGGCATCATATGACATCAGGTGGTTGACAGGTGGGTGCCCCGCCCACCTGTCAAAAGTAGCCTGTGGAGGGTGGGACAGTTCTGAATCCAGCCCACTGGCTATAACCAGCTCCCCACCCCAGAATCACTAGAGTAAGCAAGTGTCTTCGTTGACCTTGATTATAACTAGCCTAAGTTCCAACCCTTCCATTGCAAGTCTCAAGCCTTATCTCCTGTCTCTCCAGCTTAACCTCACCCACTCTCCATGCTCTTCAGGGATCAGTCTGTTCCTATTTCTGGCAAAGCTTAGAGGCTGCATGTGCTTCTCTGCTAGGGATGGGAGAGAAATTCGATTCAGCTCGCATTTAAAGCCAAATCTATCAAATCCACACTTTCCAAAACAATATGAGCAATGAGACAGCATGGCAGAGAATAGGAATGGAAGAATCTATCAATTTCGATTCTCTCTGTTTCTCATTTTTCCAGGCTTAAATTCAGTTCTGCTACAATTTGCTAGTTTTTTTTAAAAAAATCCTCATGAAAATTCTTCAGTATTTTAGTGCAAACTTCTCCTAATAAAGCATTTTTGTATACAGGTTTGACTAACATACACATGTTTTGCAAGCAATTTCTCCCAATATAATGCAATGTTTGCGTGTTATTTTCACTAATATATGCATCTGTATGCATACTTTCCCTACTTTATTTGGCTGGAGAACTGCATCACCAGTGCAAATTTTGAAGGATGGCTGTGTTTCAGTTCTCATGACTGGGCTCAGTAAAAAAGCACCTGCTTGGCAAAAGGTTCCAAGTTCAGTCCTCCACACTTCCAGGCAGGGTTGGGAAAAGCTCGTGCCCGAAACCCTGGAGAGCCGCTGCCAGTCAAGGTAGACAGTAATGACCAATGACTTAGCAGCTTCCTATATTCTTTCCTAAGTCTTTTTATTGTCCCGTGATTTCAGGCCAAGCTGGAGAGATTGTGATACATATGCCTAAGGTTGTGTAGTGTTGCATCATCACAACTTGTAACCTAATATGTTTCAGCAAAAACAATTGATACCATGAGCAGAAGTGTGGTGGCAAATTCAGAAGTGCATGGTCCTTTCATGATAGTCATGCCATGCTCCTGTTACAGCCAGGCCTCCTTTTCCACCTTCCCTTGTCTCCCTTGCTCTCCCTGTCCTCTTGCAAGCCCATGCTCCACTGCAAGAGACATCCCTAGGAGCCAATCAGCATGAAAAGGGAGGCTGTGGGTTAGCTACTGAGAAGAGTCCTCTCCGTGGCTGATTCACTTCCTTTCACTCTGATTGGCTCTAATCAGCACAAAAGGGCAAGGACTTTTCTCGGCGGCTAGCACACTCCCTTTTCATGCTGACACATCCATAGGGACCTGGCTGGGACCCTGCTCCCAAAAAAGTAATGGGTCTACAACCCCCACAACCCTGGACGACTACACCCCGGAATGATCAGATGATAAGCCACTGAGGGAGATAGTGTCAAAGGATGCATATCCATGTGTGATTCAGCCCATATGATCCTGAGAAGCACAGGTTTGAGATGACAAAGGGGTAGAGTCTGATTCACATGACCATTTTCATCCCTTTCCCCCCTGTGGATGACCAGTTTACCACTGGACATCAAGTTGATTTAGTAATGCATATTGGCCTTAAAAGCATAGGAAGCTATCCTATACCAGGTCAGATTATTTGTCCATTTCGCTTAGTATTGTCTACTCAGACTGCTATTCTGATTTTATATTAATTTTGAGTTCCTTGAGATTGAACCTGGGACCTTTTGCAAGCATAACATATGCTCTGCCACTGAGTTATGCTCAGTTTGCCTTTTGCCCATCAAAGGCCTGCTTCTTAGACAATGTCAGCTTGACATTTCCAAGTTGACAAAGCAACTTTTGAAGCTCAGCAGTCCATGGGACCATGTGGCCCACTCATCTAACCCTTCCAAATTAGTCTATGCGGTTGTCAGCTTTGGAAATAGCTAGAACCTTCATTGTCAGAGGGTATTAATAACTTGGCATTCAGATTGGCCAGTCAAAGATTTCCCTTGTAAAGCTGAATACAAATAGTGACATTGCCTCAAAATTTGTTCCTGGAAGAGAGTTTTCTAACAGGGACTGGTTGTATCCCTGCTCTTGTCAAAACAAACAGCATAGCGTAAAAGGACAAACTGTTGTGTTGAAATGGAAAGCGTCTAATTCCCTACGTACTGACAGCAAATTGTGTGAACTAAAGTGAATGTCGTGAGAGAATGGTGGTGGAGGAAAGTGACGTAAACCCCAGGGCACTTTGAACGGGGGAAGTATTAAATAGAAGCCGAGGTTATCACCCAAAGGAAATAAATATGCACGGAAGGAACATTGTGGATATATGAAGGATGACCTTGGAGGCTGAAGATAACTGGTGTGATAAGCTTTGTCACAAAGGGCCTTGAAAGTAAACTGGCATGATGCCTAAAGACAATCATGATTTTGGATCTATACAGAGTGATTGAAAGGTGCATTTATGGGAGCAATCAAAAATACATTTTGATCTTCTGGAGGCAACTTCAGTGCCACTCCTGGCAGAACTTGTGAACTGGACATTGTTACTTTGAGCACTAACCCAGGCTACTCTGGAAAAGGAAACAGAAACATTTCAATACTTGTTTTCTCTGGGTTCTTTTCAGCTAAGGATTTTGAGTTGATGACTCACTGGCATCCAAACCAATTAGATTATCTGTGCTGCTGAGCAATCCACACACCCACTAGAAAGTTATTTTAATTCTAACTGAAGATCAATCACAAACCATGGACAGCTCCAAGCCCACATCCAGAGGATGGATTCATCTGCTCAACCACCTGACCTTATTAATCCAAGTGAATATTGCTGCCATCTAATGAGCAATAATTAAAATATACTTTTAATCAAAACTTTCACCCGTCAGAGTGCACTTCAAACCGTTTATGCAGCCTTAAAGACTAACAAATTTATGATGGCATAAGCTCTCGTGGACTAGAGTCCCATTCATCAGCAGCATTGTCCTCAGTTTGTACATGGCTGTAGAGGGGAGAAAACGTGAACAGCAAGGTCAGGTGGAAATGAAATGCAAAAAATACAGTCAACTACATTAATGCCTTAAATGTAAGCAAAAAAGCACAGTGATCATTCTTGAAAGTGGTAATTGATGTTAAAACAAAACATCCGAAGATGGACGTATTAGAATTCCGAAGTGATTTAGCATCTGTTGCATCATTTTAATTGTTTTATTACCCACCCTTCATCAAAATGTCCTAGGTCAGGTTACATCAATTTTAAATTCAATATTAAATACAGTTTAAAACAAATTATAGTCAAGGAAAAGGAACCTGTAAATATATATCTCAGATGTCAAGGGCTAGGGTAAAGAGGTGTATCTTCAGCATATGACTAAAGTTGCATAATGAGGGTGCCAAACACACTTCTGTGGAGAGGGGATTCCACAGCTTAGGGCCTGCCACAGAGAATGTCCTCTCCTAGGCTATCACCACATGAACTTCTGAGTGTGGTGGAGCTATCGAAAGCCCCTCCCCCCAGTCCTAACACTCAGGAGGGTCTGCTTATAAACTGCTTTGGATATTTGCAATACAAAGCAGTATGGAAAAAAATTTTACATGAAAATAAATATAACAACGGGGCAGGAAACCTTTTCCATGATTCAAACTACAGGCAACAGAAGTGAATATCTTGATTAGTTGTAAATCAGTTGCTTTAGATTGCAGTCTCCCTTTAAAGTTCCTTCGTTCCACTTTCAGGACAGCAACAGAAAGTTCGCCTGGAGGGCTTCAGACCATTAATGCAGTTCAGTCTTGGGATTTAGGCCCCACATGCTGCTGTGAGCATAAGTGGCAGTATATTGGGTTTCAGGAAGCCATGAGACATGTAGTTTCATGGTTCTCAACACTGTATAGATCAGGGATGGGGACCTGTGACCTTCCAAAAGTGGTTGGAGACCAACTCCCCTTAACTCCAGCCAGCATGGCCAAAGGCCATGGATGATGGGAGGTACACTCCAGCAACATCTGGATAGCCAAGCTTCCCCACCCCAGATGTCGATGCTGCTGCAAGCATGGTCCTATGAGCAGGGAACAGCCCTGTCACCTTCCCCAGAAAGCAGAGCTTGGAAAAGTTACTTTTTTAAACTACAACTCCCATCAGCCGTAGCCAGCATGGCCACTGGATTGGGCTGATGGGAGATGTCGTTCAAAAAAGTAACTTTTCCAAGGTCTGCCAGAAAGCTGTCCCAAAGGAAACAAGGCAGGACTGGTTCTTCTCTGCACAGGCCTCAATGGCTCATAGTGCCCTTTCTCCCCCCCAAAAAAATTCAGTACAATTCTACACAGTAAGACAAGAGATGATAGTCTCTCATCATTTAAAAAAGCATTTTAAAAACTGCAGGGGAGTTTGGGTTTTCTTGGGGTAGAGTTTATTCTCTATGCTGAATATACCAACAAAGGGCTGTAATAAACCCTGCTAACCTTCATATTCAGTCTTTTGAAAAGACCACTGAATCATACAAAGCATATATATTTACCTATCATGATTGGGGATGAGCTAATATTTAGCACATCACTACGCACATCTCTACTAATGACACGGAAGCCAATAGAAATGTCATTGTGTAGGCAGGGGCATGGTGGTAGGTTGGATTGGAGAATGCAATGAGAACCATTTCTTTCCACACAGGTGCATTACTAATATATGGCATCCATGCATGTTAATGATACAGCACAGAACAACAAAGGAAAATATTCTAGAAATAACCACTATCTATTTATCATGCAAGGGCTTAGATTTGGTTATTGGAACATCCAACCAGAGTCTCTAAATAGCAGCTCATCATAGGGCACAGGATTTGTACACAGAAGATCTTATTTAATATGAATTACACAAGTTCTTCCAATAGGTTATTAGAATTATGCAAATTCTTGGATTTGATTCTTGGAACATCCAACCAGAGCCCTTAAATGGCAGTTCAGAGACAGGGCATAGGATTTATTCACAGAAGATTTAACTTAATATGAATCATGCAAGTTCTTCCATTTGGTTATTGGAATCATGCACGTTCTTTCACTTGATCATTGGAACAGCCAACCAGAATAGCTAAATAGCAGCTCAGAGATAGGGCACAGGATTTGTACATAGAGCACCTTATTTAATATGAATCATGCAAGTTCTTGGATTTGGTTACTGGAATGTCCAACAAGAAGTGCACAATAGCAGCTCAGAGACAGAGCACTGAAAGTCTGCACAGAAGATCTGGAATCCTATATCTGACTTCTCCAGTTAAAGGAATGGGAAAGAGCCCCCAGTTTGAGAGAGGATATAAAAGGCATCCCAGGTTTTTGTAGTGAGTAAGATGCCCCTTGGGATTGTGTGTGCATCACATAGTAGCTTTCTGAGACATTTGGAAGTACCGTAATGATTTTGAATTCCTCAGTGAGAAAAGCCAGAGGGGGGCACTGGGCAAAGGCGTCTCTACACCATCACACTGATTTCTCCCCTCTGCATGTGCTGCTCAGTTTGCTCACTCTCTACTTTCTTATCAGGCTGCAGAGAAGAAAAGAAACCCTGGTAAAAAAGGCAGGGAGAGAATGCTGTTTCTGGCCCTAAGATGGGGGTACCCAGCAGTCTGGCCCTAGCAGTGCCACTTAGAAGTTCCAAGTGCCTTCACCTAAAATTCTCTACAGTATGCAAATCCAGTGCAATGTATGGGTTAGACTGTCAGTCTAGGATTGAGAAGACCAGGGTTACAAATCCCTGCTCAGCCATGTAGTTCACTCAGTGACCTTGGACCAGGCACTGCTTCCCAAGCTAGCCTACCTCACAGGGCTGTGGTGAGGTTATGGGGTAGGGGTGAGAGCCATGTATGCCACTCCTTGGTGGAAAGCTGAGATATAAATGCAAAGCGATAAATAAAATGAAGGCGACAGTGGGTTTCCCCCTTACATAATGGGGCTATAAAAGATATAAAAAGATATAAAAGTCAGGCTCGGTCTTGCTGAACAATAACTCTGCTAGGTGTCAGGGGATCCTGTACAAGATACTTTCCAGAGGCCACTCTGGTTTCTCCAACCCACCCACCCCAATCACTGCTTCCATCCTGCTAGCTGTTTTAGCATCCCAATAAGCAGTCCCCCAAAATTTCTGCCTCAAGCCCTTTCCATGGCCCTTACCTGGAGACTGGACCTGTATGGGACATGTGGTAACAAGCAGTCATGCAACTCCTCTTGCCATCTATGCTCTGAGCAAAAGTATTGCTGGAACTGTGGTGGATGTGAGGTGAGGAGGAAAAGAGAGTGATGACTCCAGCTCACCATAACCTAGACTAGGCATGGGCTGCTGAACACTTGGGTACACTGAGAAGCAAAAGGCTGTGCCAGCAGCAAAGACTGCATCTGACGTTAATTAGCTTTTCCCCAAAGCAAGAGTGGCAGCAAACTCAACCAGTCAGATGCCACCTTATGGAGTGCAGTGCCAAAGTGGTTGCTGGAGCAACATGTCCAAAATGGTGGTGTCTGATTGGCTGAGATTGCTGCCACTGGTGCTTTGGGGAAATGTTTCAAATGAAGACAGCGTTGGTTCCTAGCACAGTGTTTCTCTTCTCAAAAGACTTCCCACTGCCCTCCCTCATCATCTGCTACTGGCTCTCAGGCAGAGTTTCCCACCTTGTGGCCTGCAGGGTCCCAGATTTGAGCCCTGAAATCTGGCCCTAATGATACCACTCTTGCCTGAGCGAGCCTTGATGCTGCCTGCCACCTGTGGCCCAGCATCTCTGCATTGTGGCACTTGCTCCTAGGGATGGGGGAGAAATTCAATTCAGTTCACAGTTAAAGCTGAAACAATCAAACGTGCACTTTCTGAAACATTATGCAAACAAAAACACGGTCACCCTTCGACATTTGCACTTACCCGAATTTTGCAATGCAGTTCTCCAACCAAACCATGTCTACCAAAAAAAAACATGTTATGGGAAAGTGTGCACAAAAATGAATATATTGGTGAAAATACCATCCAAAATTGCATTATACTAGGAGAAATTGCTTGCAAAAATGTGTACACTAGCATGCAAAAATGTGATTATTAGGAGAAATTCACACTTAAATGCTGGAGAATATTCATGAGGATTTTCTTATATATAAAAATTGCAAATTGTTGAAAAAATATGGAGAACTGAATTTAAGATGGGGAAAATGAGAAGTGGAGAGAAACAAAACGGACAGATCTTTCCATCTCTAATACATCTTTGGATGCTCAGACTGGACAACTCACCTCAAAGTCTTAAATTAGCAGACTAACTGAATGGGTTGGGTCATAATTATTGGGTGTACAATTTTTTTGGACAGGAGGGAGAGAAGACCAAAAAGTATGAACTCTGACTATGCAGGAGCAAAGATGTTTTATAGCTCTGAGGGCTTCCTCTGTCAATCTAAACTCAGAAAAGTAGAAAATGTAACACGGGAAATGCATTGCTAGAAATGCACACACATGAAGAATAAGATAAAAGGGGTGCTTTTTGCACAAATCAGTGACTCTTAAATCAGAATGCTCCCATTTTCAGCAGTTAAGGAGCAAAGTAGATGTTCTGTTTTTCCAGCGTTCACATAAATACTGCACTACTTTTTTCCCCACACACAAATTGTTAGAGAGACCCAAAATCTTTTAAAGCTGACAGTAAAAAAGAATTAAAGGCTAACTGAATTACTCTAGTCAAGCCAGGCCCTCCCTTTCTTTCCCTTTGCTCCTATTTAAAGTTTTATGATCTGACAAAGAGGAAGAATAAGGGGGTCAGTCTGTTAGTGAAAATAATTTCACTAGTGCATTTTGTGAGGATTGACTGTAGGACCTCTAGGCTCGTGTGCAGAGGTCATCCATCCAAGCAGGTAGGTTGTGTTCTGACCTCACAAAGGGGCATGCAATGATTCAAGGGCTCCTTTGCCATCATCGTTGCTGGCATGGCTTGTGTTGCTGCCGCTATTTCCTGCCCCTTAGGCTTCCAGTTGCATTCTTCTTCTGAATGCTGCCATGCATGAAAAATAAAGCCTCCTTGCAAGTAGAAAAAAATATAGCAGGGGCAAACTGGGCTAAGACCTTTCTGCTTGATGTGCTTTTAAAACACGCACATATACATATAATGTGATTTGGGGGTTGAGATAGATGATTTCTATGAATCCCCTTTCCAGCCTCTGATTTGGGATCTGCAAAGGAAGAAACTTGCTCTACCAGTCAGTTCATAAGTTAATGGATTCATAAGTTAATGGATTCAGCCAGGTCTGACAAATGCCCCCATTAACAAGTGTAACAATCTGCCAAGAAAGCAACGTGGGCCCTAAGACCTCTTTTCAGGAGAGGGCTCCCCCACAAGAAGGAAGTAGTTTGAGTGTCTGGAGTTAGTCTGAGGAAAGGCTGGGTGCTAATATCAAACCATTTCTCCTGATATAGCAATACAACCAAGTTTTCTTTGAATACAATTTGCATTCTAATACAAATCTCAGAACATTTATATTACACACACCAGAATAATTTATGCGACTGCATGTGCCTTAATTGTGTGAGAATTTTACTTTTAAGAAAGGAAGGAAAGGCAATAAAGTCAAACTCCACAATCTCTCTAAAATGGTTATCTATCACCACCCCAACATTGTAAATACCAGTTATTCTTTCAGGAGATATTCGCAACATCCCTTAAGGGATTATGTAAACTTTCTTACATCTCAAGCCTGGAACAGAATTCAGCTGTCCTGCTGAATTTATCTCAGGATATGAAAGAAGTAATTGTCTAAAGCAAATGTTGCTCCAGGTTTCCTTATTTCTGCTGATTGTTGTGTGTGTCGGTGTCTGTCTGTCTGTGTGTGTGTCTATGTGCATGCATGTAAGAATCCTGGATAGGCTGTGGCTGATATTCCCAATTCCTATTGCTCAGATAGACTGCTCCTGCTGCTTGATGTTCAAGATCAACTCACCTTAGAATCTGTGCTGTAAAGGTCCTGTAGCCGTCACTAGTCAGAATCATTTGTACCCAGTTCTCTGCCCTTCCTCCCCCCCCCAGTCGCACACAACTCTACCTGATGGTCAAATGGGCTTACAGTAACTGTGATAAGATACAGGGTTGTGTGCATCTGCAAAGATGCTGATGTTTAGTTTTTATCTCTATAAGAAAAATATGCCTAATTTTTATTGGCATATTTGTATGCCAATACAATTTTTAATGAGAACAAGCATTAATTTATTATTAGTTTAATTCTTTTTTAATAATATACTCTGTATGTTTTAATGATGTTGTTTTTAGTTGTAAGCCGCTCTGAGTCCTATTGGAAAAAGGGCGGGGTAGAAATAAAGTTTATTATTATTTATTATTATTATACTTCAGTGCAGCAGCTTGTAACATTCTGAATGCTGAAAAAATAGCAGAAGAACTTTTTATGAACATAAGAACATAAGAAGAGGCTGCTGGATCAGGCCAGTGGCCCATCTAGTCCAGCATCCTGTTCTCACAGTGGCCAACCAGGTGCCTGGGGGAAGCCCGCAAGCAGGACCCGAGTGCAAGAACACTCTCCCCTCCTGAGGCTTCCGGCAACTGGTTTTCAGAAGCATGCTGCCTCTGACTAGGGTGGCAGAGCACAGCCATCATGGCTAGTAGCCATTGATAGCCCTGTCCTCCATGAATTTGTCTAATCTTCTTTTAAAGCCATCCAAGCTGGTGGCCATTACTGCATCTTGTGGGAGCAAATTCCATAGTTTAACTATGCGCTGAGTAAAGAAGTACTTCCTTTTGTCTGTCCTGAATCTTCCAACATTCAGCTTCTTTGAATGTCCACGAGTTCTAGTATTATGAGAGAGGGAGAAGAACTTTTCTCTATCCACTTTCTCAATGCCATGCATAATTTTATACACTTCTATCATGTCTCCTCTGACCCGCCTTTTCTCTAAACTAAAAAGCCCCAAATGCTGCAACCTTTCCTCGTAAGGGAGTCGCTCCATCCCCTTGACCATTCTGGTTGCCCTCTTCTGAACCTTTTCCAACTCTATAATATCCTTTTTGAGATGAGGCGACCAGAACTGTACACAGTATTCCAAATGCAGCCGCACCATAGATTTATACAACGGCATTATGATATTGGCTGTTTTATTTTCAATACCTTTCCTAATTATCCCTAACATGGAATTTGCCTTTTTAACAGCTGCCACACACTGGGTAGACATTTTCATCGTGCTGTCCTCTACAACCCCGAGGTCTCTCTCCTGGTCGGTCACCGCCAGTTCAGACCCCATGAGTGTATATGTGAAATTCAGATTTTTTGCTCCAATATGCATAATTTTACACTTGTTTATATTGAATTGCATTTGCCATTTTTCCGCCCATTCACTCAGTTTGGAGAGGTCTTTTTGAAGCTCTTCGCAATCCCTTTTTGTTTTAACAACCCTGAACAATTTAGTGTCATCAGCAAACGTGGCCACTTCACTGCTCACTCCTAATTCTAGGTCATTAATGAACAAGTTGAAAAGTACAGGTCCCAATACCGATCCTTGAGGGACTCCACTTTCTACAGCCCTCCATTGGGAGAACTGTCCGTTTATTCCTACTGTCTGCTTTCTGCTTCTTAACCAATTCCTTATCCACAAGAGGACCTCTCCTCTTATTCCATGACTGCTAAGCTTCCTCAGAAGTCTTTGGTGAGGTACCTTGTCAAAAGAACTGGAACTAGAACTAGTTCCTTTTTTAAAATGAACTTTCTAAGCACTGATTGTGCTGCCAGATGCAAAGCTATGAAATAAAATCACTACCTACCTACTTCACAGTATCATTTCAGGTATTAAAACGGAATTATTTCCATTGGCATGATGAAGATGGCGGATGTTGATTCTATGGCTTCCATTCCATCTCTGGTGAGGCTCTCTTGAAGCACAGAGCAGAGGCCCCATTGAAAACAGCGGGAATCCCTAGCAGGGCGAAATCCAGAAAGCCATTTCCGAAGCAGCTGGCATTACTGATGGAGCAAAATGTGCCTGTATGCTTTATTTACAGAGCTGCAGAGCAGAGCAATAATGCTAAATTATTGAACCTTTGAACAAGTTATAAAAACCCCACAGATAAAATCTGAGTCTCTTCAATTAGTGTAATTATGTGTGGCTATTAAAGTTCTGCTGTATGTACTTTGCTAGAGACTGGAATGGCCCACGTATGCTATCTTTTTTTAAAAAATGTTTCCAAGGCAACGGTAGCTTGCTCAGACATTACGGTGACATTCCTGACAGTTATATCATGCTATGACCCTTAGTACATATTACACCTGGTACGCTTTGGAAGAGCTGAGGAGAAAATTCTTCGTCTGTAAGACATTTTTGTGCCACCTCTCCAAAAGCTCAAAAACAATTCATAACAAATGGATACAAATTAATAAATCTGAAGTTATTGAATCAACATTAAAACCCTAAAACAAAACATAAAATCCACGATAAAACCAACTGCAGCATGGATCATGGATCAATGTTCAAGCACATGCTTGGCATGCAAAATGGCCAGGGTAAAGTCCCTGGCATCTCAGTTAAAGGGATCAGATAGTCCGGTGATAGGAAATATTTTTGCCTGAAACCTAGAAGCCCACTGCCAGTCAGAGCAGACAGTACTAGTCTAGATGGACAAATAGTCTGACCTGGTATAAAGTGGCTTCTTATGTTCCTATGGAGAGAGGTGGTATTGGAGATAAGGGCATTAAGATCAACAGGTGAAATCCAGTTGGTCTTGCCATGGCCTAAAGATTATCACTTTGTGGTGATGCAGAGTTGGATTTTTTTGTCACTGGTGATATCCAGAGGTGGGTGGTGCCCATTGGGACTGGTAGGGCAGAAGGCAGGCAAGACCACAGTAGGTGAAGCCAGAGCCAATGACAGGCAGAGCCAGGGCCAGGGCTAGGCATGAGTAGGCCCTTGGGCACCAGCCTGCCCCGGGTGCACAGCTCCTGCCTGTTCCACCTACCTCTCTCCTGTGTTCTGCTGCTGCACATGTTGCGCACGCAGGGCTGCCATCAACTAAAATGACGGCAGAGGCTTCTCTAGGGGTCTGATTCCCACACTGCCATCGTGGTTCATGGCAGGCATGCATGGTACGCTATGTGCGTGCACATGCCTGCCATCAACCAAGATGGCGGTAGGGGCATCAGCCCCTTAAAGAAGCCTCTGCTGCCATCATCTTTGATGGCAGCCCTGCACATGCAGCGCATGCAGCAACAGAACACAGGAGGGAGAGAGGTGGAGCAAGTGAACTTCCCTGCAATCGCGGAAGGAGGGTGCTACTTTCCCACCCTAATGAGGGGCCCTTCAGGGCCCCCTCTGAGCCACAGGGGCCCTCAGCCAGGGCCTGACCTGGCTGCCCTTTGGCACAGGCCCTGGGCAGAGCCAACACATTCTAGTTATATTTCCATCCTCCTCCCTGCTGAGGTCTGGAAGGATAATACTGGCACTAAGGAGGAGGAAGCTGACAGGTGGTGCCACCTCCTGGACTGGTTGCAAGCAAGAAGACATATAGTTAGGCATGTAGTCATCCAGAGTCTCAGGGAGTCTTAGACCCTTTACTTTTTTTGGAACAAGGTTTCAGCAGGGTCCCTATGTCTCCTGTATTCTGCAAGCCAACCAGCATGAAAGGGGAGTGTGTTAGCCACTGAAAAGAGTCTTATAACATGCTTCCTTGTTCTTTCCTGTAGGTTGTAGCCAATCAGAGTGAAAGGAGGTGAGTCAACCACTGAGAAGTCTCTTCTCAGTAGCTAATAACCTCCCCTTTCATGCTTATTGGTTCCTAGGGACGCCTGTTGTTGTGAGAGAAGGCATTAACAAGGATCTTATTCTCAACTCAGCAGCAAAAAAGGGGGAGGGGTGGCTGTGACTAACACAAAGAGACCCTGCACTTCTGAATTTGCTGCTACTCTACTGCATATAGGAGGCGGCCAAGGTTGGTGGGGCACTGCCCCATTGGCCTTCCTGGGCCAGCCTCCACTGGTGGCACTGCTCTGTTATTGAACACACTCCCTGTTGACATCTGTACTGGCATTCCACCACCTTTTGATGATGCACCTGCTTTTCACAGGCATTCATTCCCTTCTTCTCTTGACTAGAGTCTCCTGGTTTTAATTGCTAGATTGTTTTATTGTGTATTTTAATGATAGATGTTTCTATTTTAATGTTTTTATACTTGTAAACCACCAGCAGCAACAACAACAACAACAATAAATGACAATGGTCCCAGGCTCTAATAATAATAATAACAACAACAACAACAACAACAACAACAACAACAACAACAACAACAACAACAACAACAACAACAACAACAATAATAATAATAATAATAATAATAATAATAATAATAATAATAATAATAATAATAATAATAATAATAATAATAATAATAGATGACAATGGTCCCAGGCTCAGAATGGGTTTTTTAATCTTTGAATGGTGCCTGGAAAATAGCTCAAACCATTCCTCCTGGTATAGAAATACAACCAAGTCTTCTTTGAATACAATTTGCATTTTAATACAAATCTCAGAACATCAGAACATTTATATTACACACACCAAAATAATTTATTCAACAACATGTGCCTTAATTGTGTGAGAATTTTACTTTTAAGAAAGGAAGGAAAGGCAATAAAGTCAAACTCCACAATCCTCTAAAATGGTTATCTATCACCACCCCAAAGTTGTAAATACCAGTTATTCTTTTAGGAGATACTCACAACATCACTTAAGGGATTATGTAAACTTTCTTACATCACAAGCCTGGAACAGAATTCAGCTGTCCTGCTGAATTTATCTCAGGATATGAAAGAAGTAATTGTCTAAAGCAAATGTTGCTCCAAGTTTCCTTATTTCTGCTGATTGTTGTGTGTGTCGGTGTCTGTCTGTCTGTGTGTGTGTCTATGTGCATGCATGTAAGAATCCTGGATAGGCTGTGGCTGATATTCCCAATTCCTATTGCTCAGATAGACTGCTCCTGCTGCTTGATGTTCAAGATCAACTCACCGTAGAATCTGTGCTATAAAGGTTCTGCTCGCTGTCACTATTCAGAATCATTTGTACTAAGTTCTCTACCCTCCCCCCCCCCCGGTCGCACACAACTCTACCTGATGGTCAAGTTCATTCATTCATTGGCAATCACTCGTGGCCAAGTAAGATTGTCTTCCAAGATAAGGTCTTTAACTATGGGTCCGTAAGTGACTGTGGAGGTCAATTCTGGATCCACACAGCCTCCCACAGTGAGGACATAGGTTTCCAGATGGATGATGGTTTTGATGAGGATTTGTTTGACGTGCCTTCTGCTTAGCTCGTTTGTCCTATTCATCCTGTATTTGTGCTTCTTCAAAGTCCGTAGCACCTTTGATAATAGCCAACCTCCATTTGGGACGTTCATGGGCCAAGGCTTCCACGTTCTTGATGCTCATGTTACACTCTTTTACATTCACTTTAAGAACATCTTTAAACCTATTTTGCTATCCACCGATATTCTGTTTTCCACCTTTATGTTGGGAGAAAAGTAACTGCTTTGGAAGATGGTGATCAGGCATTCGAACAACATGGCCGGTCCAGCGAAGTTGATGTTGAAGGATCATTGTTTCAACACTGGTAGTCTTTGCTTCTACCAAAATGCTAACATTAGTCCCTCTGTCTTCCCAACTAATTTGCAGAATTTTCCAGAGGCAGCGTTGGTGGAATCTTTCAAGAAGTTGGGAGTGGCGTTTATAAATGGTCCATGTTTCACAGGCATACTGTAAGGTCGGTAGTACAATGGCTTTGTAAATAAGCATTTTGGTCTCCCTGAGAATATCCCTATCCTTGAACACTCTATGCTTCATTTGGGAGAATGCAGCACTCGCAGAGCTCAGACGACGAATTTCAGCATCGATGTCAGCTTTTACAGAGGGATAGCTGCCAAGATAGGAGAAGTGAGCAACATTCTCCAGCATCACACCATTAAGATGGATTGATGGTTCCTCAGAGGGACTAGTTTGCACCTTTTGATGAAGCACTTTGGTTTTTTTAATATTAAGTGAGAGCCCAAGCTTTCCATATGCTTCTGCAAAGACATTTAGGATAGTTTGAAGATCTTTCTCTGAATGTGCAGATACTACGTTATCATCGGCATATTGAAGTTCTAAGACAGAGGTTGACATTACCTTACTTTTTGCTTTCAGCTTATGAGATTAAAAAGCTTTTCATCTGTTCAAAATATGATTTCCACACCAGTAGAAAATTTCCCCTCAATAAGGTATAGAATCATAGCAATGAAGATAGCAAACAAGGTAGCAGCAATGACACATCCCTGTTTTACACCAGATCTGACTCTGAATGGATTGCTCTGAAAGCCATTGTTATCCAAAATTGTCGCTGTCATGTTGTCATGAAGGAGTCAAAAATATTCACAAATTTGTGAGGGCATCCAGTTTTCAGAAGGATGGTCCAGAGAGCGGTTCAATTCACAGTATCAAAGGCCTTAGTGAAATCAATAAACGCCATATATAAAGGTCAATTCTGCTCCCTGCATTTTTCTTGAAACTGTTGTGCTGTGAAGATCATGTCCACAGTCCCCCTGAAAGAGCGGAACCATTTTGAGATTCAGGAAGGACATCCTCTGAGATCAGTAGGAGGCGATTTGTGAGGATCCTTGCAAGGATTTTACCTGCGGTAGCAAGAAGAGAGATGCCTCGATAGTTCCCACAATCTGTTCTATCACCCTTCTTTAAAAGGGTAATAATTATGGCATCGCTAAAGTCTTCCAGGATCTCCTCCCTCATCCAGATTTTTTCGATGAGCTTATGAAGTTGTGTAAATTCAGGCCCACCTTCTTTAAATACTTCATCAGGAATCCCATCCAGTCCACTAGCTTTGTTGTTCTTCATTTGATTGATGGCTTTACTGACTTCATCCAAATTAGGGGATACTGCAAGCTCATCTCTAGTTTGTTGTTGTGGAATTTGTGAGAAGACCTCACCAGCTACAATAGAGTTACGATTAAGGAGGTCATGGTAATGCTCTTTCCAGCACAGTGCAACAGACTCTTTATCTTTAAGAGGTTTGGTACCATACATTGAATGTAAGGGATCTGTAACGTAATTTGTTGGTCCATAGATGGCCTTTGTGGCATTAAAAAAGCCCCATGCATCGTGGGCATCTGCAAAGTTCTTGAGCTTTCTTTATCCACCTCAGCCTTTGCACTGGCATATATATTTTTTCTTAGCAGCACAGTTAATGTCTTTTTGCCATATCTGGAAGGCTTTCCTTGTCAATGATATGTTCAATCTCACTATCATTCTCATCAAACCAATCCTGATGTTTCTTAGTTTGGTATCCAATAGTTTGTTCACATGCTGCAATAATGGATGTCTTCAGTTTAATCCAGTGTTCATAGACATTTTCAGGGAGTTCCGTTGG
Organism: Rhineura floridana; assembly: GCF_030035675.1. Lineage (NCBI taxonomy): Eukaryota > Metazoa > Chordata > Lepidosauria > Squamata > Rhineuridae > Rhineura > Rhineura floridana. The sequence continues at coordinate 72,212,607 of NC_084489.1, read as the reverse complement.
TTGATGCTTCTTGAGAGTTGTTTGAAAGCAGGCTCACTTAACAGAATCTTGAAGGGCATGGATGTTCATTTTACAGCTTGGTTTTCTTCCTTGAAGCCTATGTTGAAGAACAATATAGTGGTTCGTAGTGGCCATAGTGGTTCGAATTAATCGGTGATCTGTCCAGCAGTCATCACCACTCGTCATGGCCCTAGTGAGGAGTACATCATGACAATCTCTGGCACGGACAATTATGTAATCCAGGAGATGCTAGTGTTTTGACCGAGGGTGCTTCCATGATATTTTAAATTTATTTTTCTGGAGAAAGAGTGTGTTTGTAATAACAAGATTATGCTCTGCACATTTAGTCAGAAGTAGAATTCCATTCAGGTTGCTATTGCCAACTCCTTCTTTCCCAATGGTTTCTGGCCATAAATCAAAATCACACCCAATTCTTGCATTGAAATTGCCCAAGAGGATAATTTTATCCTCGTTAGGTATCTCTGATAAGATGGTGTCCAGCTGGTTATAACATTTTTCCTTGATGTTTTCATCAGCATCTAATGTTGGTGCATAAGCACTTAGAATAGTTGCCTGCTGGTTTTTGGCTTCATAAGATTATTTTTAATAGCAAAGCCTACTCAATGTATTCATCGTTCTTCTTCAGGCAGTCCTTTCTAGAAGAAGGTATAACCTCCTTTTTCTTCCTTCAGTTGTCCTTCTGCTCTTCGAGTTTCTTGGAGTGCTGCTATGTCAATATTAAAATATCTCAACTCCCTCGCGATGATGGCAGTCCTGCATTCAGGATGTTCACTGTCTGTATTGTCCAGCAATGTCCGTATATTCCATCTTCCAAAGTTCAATTGTCTTAAGAACATAAGAAGAGCCTGCTGGATCAGGCCAGTGGCCCATCTAGTCCAGCATCCTGTTCTCACAGTGGCCAACCAGGTGCCTGGGGGAAGCCCGCAAGCAGGACCCGAGTGCAAGAACACTCTCCCCTCCTGAGGCTTCCGGCAACTGGTTTTCAGAAGCATGCTGCCTCTGACTAGGGTGGCAGAGCACAGCCATCATGGCTAGTAGCCATTGATAGCCCTGTCCTCCATGAATTTGTCTAATCTTCTTTTAAAGCCATCCAAGCTGGTGGCCATTACTGCATCTTGTGGGAGCAAATTCCATAGTTTCACTATGCGCTGAGTAAAGAAGTACTTCCTTTTGTCTGTCCTGAATCTTCCAACATTCAGTTTCTTTGAATGTCCACGAGTTCTAGTATTATGAGAGAGGGAGAAGAACTTTTCTCTATCCACTTTCTCAATGCCATGCATAATTTTATACACTTCTATCATGTCTCCTCTGACCCACCTTTTCTCTAAACTAAAAAGCCCCAAATGCTGCAACCTTTCCTCGTAAGGGAGTCGCTCCATCCCCTTGATCATTCTGGTTGCCCTCCTCTGAACCTTTTCCAACTCTATAATATCCTTTTTGAGATGAGGCAACCAGAACTGTACACAGTATTCCAAATGCGGTCGCACCATAGATTTATACAACGGCATTATGATATCGGCTGTTTTATTTTCAATACCTTTCCTAATTATTGCTAGCATGGAATTTGCCTTTTTCACAGCTGCCGCACACTGGGTCGACATTTTCATCATGCTGTCCACCACAACCCCGAGGTCTCTCTCCTGGTCGGTCACCGCCAGTTCAGACCCCATGAGTGTATATGTGAAATTCAGATTTTTTGCTCCAATATGCATAATTTTACACTTGTTTATATTGAATTGCATTTGCCATTTTTCCGCCCATTCACTCAGTTTGGAGAGGTCTTTTTGGAGCTCTTCGCAATCCCTTTTTGTTTTAACAACCCTGAACAATTTAGTGTCGTCAGCAAACTTGGCCACTTCACTGCTCACTCCTAATTCTAGGTCATTAATGAACAAGTTGAAAAGCACAGGTCCCAATACCGATCCTTGAGGGACTCCACTTTCTACAGCCCTCCATTGGGAGAACTGTCCATTTATTCCTACTCTCTGCTTTCTGCTTCTTAACCAATTTCTTATCCACAAGAGGACCTCTCCTCTTATTCTATGACTGCTAAGCTTCCTCAGAAGCCTTTGGTGAGGTACCTTGTCAAACGCTTTTTGAAAGTCTAAGTACACTATGTCCACTGGATCACCTCTATCTATATGCTGGTTGACACTCTCAAAGAATTCTAATAGGTTACTGAGACAGGACTTTCCCTTGCAGAAGCCATGCTGGCTCTGCTTCAGCAAGGCTTGTTCTTCTATGTGCTTAGTTAATCTAGCTTTAATAATACTTTCTACCAGTTTTCCAGGGACAGAAGTTAAGCTAACTGGCCTGTAATTTCCGGGATCCCCCCTGGATCCCTTTTTGAAGATTGGCGTTACATTTGCCACTTTCCAGTCCTCAGGCACGGAGGAGGACCCGAGGGACAAGTTACATATTTTAGTTAGCAGATCAGCAATTTCACCTTTGAGTTCTTTGAGAACTCTCGGGTGGATGCCATCTGGGCCCGGTGATTTGTCAGTTTTTATATTATCCATTAAGCTTAGAACTTCCTCTCTCGTTACCGCTATTTGTCTTAGTTCCTCAGAATCCCTTCCTGCAAATGTTAGTTCAGGTTCAGGGATCTGCCCTATATCTTCCACTGTGAAGACAGATGCAAAGAATTCATTTAGCTTCTCTGCAATCTCCTTATCGTTCTTTAGTACACCTTTGACTCCCTTATCATCCAAGGGTCCAATTGTCTCCCTAGATGGTCTCCTGCTTTGAATGTATTTATAGAATTTTTTGTTGTTGGTTTTTATGTTCTTAGCAATGTGCTCCTCAAATTCTTTTTTAGCATCCCTTATTGTCTTCTTGCATTTCTTTTGCCAGAGTTTGTGTTCTTTTTTATTTTCTTCATTTGGACAAGACTTCCATTTTCTGAAGGAAAACTTTTTGCCTCTAAGAGCTTCCTTGACTTTGCTCGTTAACCATGCTGGCATCTTCTTGGCCCTGGCGGTACCTTTTCTGATCTGCGGTATGCACTCCAGTTGAGCTTCTAATATAGTGTTTTTAAACAACTTCCAAGCATTTTCGAGTGATGTGACCCTCTGGACTTTATTTTTCAGCTTTCTTTTTACCAATCCCCTCATTTTTGTGAAGTTTCCTCTTTTGAAGTCAAATGTGACCGTGTTGGATTTTCTTGGCAATTGGCCAGTTACATGTATGTTTAATTTAATAGCACTGTGGTCACTGCTCCCAATCGGTTCAACAACACTTACGTCTCGCACCAGGTCCCGGTCCCCACTGAGGATTAAGTCCAGGGTTGCCGTCCCTCTGGTCGGTTCCATGACCAACTGATCTAGGGAATAGTCATTTAGAATATCTAGAATATCTAGAAACTTTGCTTCTTTGTCATGACTGGAACACATATGCAGCCAGTCTATGTCCGGGTAGTTGAAGTCACCCATTACTACCACATTTCCTAGTTTGGATGCTTCCTCAATTTCATATCTCATCTCAAGGTCTCCCTGAGCATTTTGATCAGGGGGACGATAGATCGTTCCCAATATTAAGTCCCTCCTGGGGCACGGTATCACCACCCACAACGATTCTGTGGAGGAGTCTGCCTCTTTTGGGGTTTCGAGCTTGCTGGATTCAATGCCTTCTTTCACGTATAGAGCGACTCCGCCACCAATATGTCCTTCCCTGTCCTTCCGATATAGTTTATATCCAGGGATAACTGTATCCCACTGGTTTTCTCCATTCCACCAAAAGCGGTCTTTTGCAACCGCTAAGTGGTGACCCCACTGGATGTGGTAATCCAGTCAGGGAGACATATGAGGCACCTTTTCTAGCCCCCTCCCCATATGGAGTGAGCAGAGTGGATCCTGAATAGGGCTGCTCAGTCGTGGATATAGCTGCCGAACTATTCAACTGCCTCCATCCTTGAGTCAGGACGACTGAGTCTGTATCCACCGCACATGTGCCGGTCCATGACTAGGAGCTTCTGGATTTCACAGTCCTGCCCCCATCACCATTAGCCAAGGGACTTTTGGTTTGGTTTAGTTGGAAGATGCCTGTGCATGAATTTGTTTTATGTGGGTAGATCAGTGCACAACGATCAACACACAATCTTGACAGAAAAAGGCTTTGATCCAATGGCATGGATACCACGACGATTGGAAGTCTTTTATCTGCTGCAGTCTTCATCCACCTTCACAGCCGTTGTAACATACACATTGTTACCCTCCGCCTGTTCTGACATTGAGGACATTTTGGGATCATTCTTTGTCTGGTTCCACTCCCTTGACCTTACTGTCATGGGTGACCGTGCTGGCAGTACATGACTCCTGACGGCATCTCTCACAGGGTTCATTGGAACACACAAGCCCACTCACCACTATAAGGTGACATTCCAGCGAGGATAGAGCGGGACTGGATGGCCAGAGGGGGCAGCCTGGGAAAGTGGGGAGGAGAAGGAGGAGGCACCGAAGCAGCAGCAATGGCCAGGGAGCCCAGCCTGGATGAGGGGACGCTGGCGGCCCCCGCCCACCATGGGAAGAGGAGGAGCAGTGGCGACGACAGCAAGCACCTGTGAGAGAGGGAGACTCCAGAGGGGATGATCCTGCCATCCAACTGAAAGCAGTCCAGCTGGAAGAAGGGTTCCAGTCCCGGTCCAGAGCTGGACTCCTGAACCTGAGCCTCTCTCTCTCTCTCTCTCTCTCTCTCTCTCTCTCTCTCCACTAGGCATGATTTGCAAAGGGGGGGAACCAATCCCTCCCATCAGTTATATATATGATGGCCAAATGGGCTAACAGTAACTGTGATAAAATACACGGTTGTGTGCATCTGCAAAGATGCTGATGTTTAGCTTTTATCTCTATAATAAAAATATGCCTAATTTTTATTGGCATATTTTTATGCCAATAACAATTTTAATGGGAAAAAGCATTAATTTAATATTAATTTAGCAAACACAAATATGGGCATCCTGGTCCACTTTTTTTTTGTATCTTGACTTGCTGACATCAACCCTCTTTTGCCATTTTGGGAGAAAAGTTGTTGAACTAGCATTCCAAGTAACTCTTGTAAAATATAAAAGTATAATAAACAAAGCAGTATTCTTGTATTTGCACAGATTACTTCAGCCATATTTAACTTGATTCCCACCCCCCCATGGCGTTAAACATACTCTATTTATGTTTCATCATTATACAGTCTCTTTAAAATGTTCTGACGAATGCAACCTACATTTTAGGACAGTTCATTAATTTTCAGTCAGGAGTGAATTTCCATGATCGCGCTTGTAAAATTATTAGAATTTTAAAACGTTTGCTGATTTCAGCAGATTGGAAAGTAATCTATGTCTCTACTCTCAGCAAAATATGTACCTTACAGCAAAACACACACACAAAGGAACAAATGGCTTTTCCCCCACTCAAAATGAATTTTCTGTTTCAGTAATCAAGGCCCAAATCACTAATGCTAACACATCAGTTTGTGTGTGTGTGTGTGTCTTCATTGTATCTTCAGCACAAAGTTGGCATTATTAACATTTTTATGTGTGACTGAGGACTGATCTAAAGAATTGCACAGTTGCAGTAATGAAACAATTAACTCCCGAGATGTTGAAGTTGTCGACTCATTGCACAGCCGAGGTTATATATTCCATGAGAGAGCTCTCTCTCATTGAAATGAAACACCAGTGGTATCTTGGAAGAGCAACAAATGGATGTGCCACCCTTTCCAACTCAGCTACAAATCAACAAGTGCCCCTCTCAGGGCTGGTGACACAGATTGGCATGGTTGGGCAACTGCCCAGGGCCTGAATGCCAATAAGGGGCCCACTGACAAAAGCCCTACGGGCCTGACGTGGTGAGGGGGTAGAATCATTGAGACAGACGGAAGAGTCCATGGAAGGTGTCTTTCCCAAGGGTCCTCCAAAACCTCCAGCTGACACCAAAGGTAGGCTCACACCATCCATTTAAAGCACATCCAGTGGCAGCTGGTGGCTCCATGTCAATGGGACAGTGGAATCTGCTCCAGATTTTAGTCTGAACTTTCAAGGCTGCCAGCTTGAAAGTTCAGATGAAAACCCAGAGAGGATTCCACTGCCCCACTGACATGGAGCCACCAGCTGCCTCTGAGCACATCCAATGCGCATTTAAAGCACATGACACCCCCAAAGAATCATGGGAACTATGATTTGTTAAGGGTGCTGGGAATTTGTAGCTCTGTGAGGGGGAAAAACACAGTTCTCAGGATCCTTTGGGGGAAGTCATGTGTGTTGAATGTGTATTGGATGTACTTTAAATGTATGGTGTAAATCTGCCCCCAATCCTCTGTCTAAATTTGCTTCTGCAATGAACTGGCTTCAGGCCAGGGTTGAAGAACTGGATGCCTGGGAACCAAATGTTGCCATCCAGATCTCTGTCTCCAGCACTCAGGATTCAGCCTGTACCAGTCTTCCTCCAAGCCCTCCTCAAATGCTTCTGCCTGGCTGGAATATGCTGTTGAACTGTGATAATAATTATCCCATGCCTGGATGGAGGGTGGTGTGTGTCTGGATGCTCTGGCTTTTGCATGGCCATGCAGCCTGTACAAAATAAATAGGCTTCGGCTGCTCTGCTGCTGTTCTGCCAGCGGCTCCATCCACTTTTTGCCTCTGGCCTTACCTGCCACTGGCTTGCGCCCCCAGAAAGTCGCCCAAAATGGAATGTGGCTATTGGGCTGAAATATGTTCCACACTCCTGCCTTGGCCAAATCATATTGATTCAAAAATAACAATAACTGTGATGCAAAAAATAATAACAACTATATTGAACTACCTTACAGGGTTGTTGTCATAACAGCAAAAAAAAGACAATTAATATAAAGTGTTTTGAAGACATTAAAAGTATTCTTATTCCCTCTTTGGCTCATTAAGCATAGCAGTTATTTCTGGGACAACTGCAAACTAGATTATCACATATTACTAGATGTGTTTGTTTTGTTGTTTTTTATTACAGATATTAGGGGCATTTGCTTTTATAATGTTAACTGATTCTTCTTCAAAGACACTCTGAAGAACTACAGAAGTGGATGGGCTACTTCCATCTGTGGGTTGTTGTTTTTAAGGATACATGCTTTTGTATTCCAAATTGCAATACATTCAAATTAAGTACTATGCACAATGTATATGTCCCAATTCTGTGGAAGCAAAGGGGGGGGGAGTATATAGATTTCATGAGATTCTAGCAGCAGCAGCAGCAATGGAGGTGCAAAGCTATAGAGCGGCCCTCCCAAGTCCAGCATCACCAATCCTTACCCAGGACTGGGTTGGGGTGTAAAAGTGGTGAGCTCAGGGCTGCATAGCTGCACTGATACAAGTAGCAGATTGGTGGCGGTGCTCCTGTCAATGCAACAGTGTGGCCCTGCCCCCACTGCTGCCCTGGCCCATCTCCATCTGGTGATGCTGGTGCCAGAAGGGTAGCTCCACAGCATTGCCCAACAACATGCACCCCTGCTAGACTGCTAGTTCAGAAACTGCAGCCGGTGCAGGATTCAGCAACTAGATTGCTCACCAGGGAGGACGACATAACACCAGTTCTGGCACAATTACACTGTTCTTTGGTATTGTATTTACTGTTTCTTACTTTTACTTACTGCTTTTTTAATGGTATCTTTGTAAATCATATTGGGCTCCTGCCGGGAGGAAGGACAGGAAATAAATAAGATAATTAATTAATTGATTGATTGATTGATTAATATGTAAAAGGCAATTCATAAATATCACTATCACCACCGCTGCCGCCACTGTCATATCAGCAACATTCAGTTTTTCATGATGGACAAGTAGTGTTAGTTTGGGACAGCTTTTTTCCCATTTGGCATGTAAGTTCATGCCATAAATTTCTCCATGTGCTTCCTGTTATAGGAATGTTAGGGAGGAATTATGTTCGTGGTGGCTGTTCACCTAGAGCAGAAAAGCAAAGGAATCTTACATGGCCAGCCCAAGTATGTCTGTTCAAAACTAACTCTTGTTAAGTTCGATGGGACTTAACTCCCAAGTAGGGATGAAAGGATCTCTCCATTTCAGTTCTCTCAGTTTCTCATTTTTCCAATCTTAAATTCATTTTTCCACATTTCTGCAGCAATTTGCGATTGTATTTTTTTTTAAATCCTCAAGAAAAATTTCCAGAATTTTAGTGAGAATTCCTCCTCCTAAACACATTTCTGTGTGCAGTTTTGACTAAACAAGCAATTTCTCCTTATGAAATGTATTTTTGTATGTTATTTTCACTTATATATTCATTCTAGCAGTATGAATACATTCATTTTTATGCACACTTTCCCCTAATGTATGATTTTTTTGCTTAGGTGAAGAACTGCATCACAAAATTTGGAGAAGTGTGAATTTCAAAAGACGGCTGTGTTTCAGTTCTCATGTTGTTTCGGAAAGTGCAAATTTGATTTCATCTCTCTTCCCAAGTAAGCATGTATACAATTGCAACCTCAGTGGCCTTCTTGCCAGCAAAACTGATGCAAATAAAAACTGAATTAAATTTGAGGGTCCTTCTAATGTTGTTATCCTTTGCAGGCATAAGAACAGCTGTTCCATTTGAACTCACTACACCTACACACACACACACTTGAGAAAAACTAATATTCCTTGGCATGCAGTACATTGGATTCATGAAGATTACATGCAAAAGTTACATTATTAGGAGTAAGTATTTTGCAGTTAAATAATCCACCTTTACTAACAAGCCTCTTACTTACACCCCTTTTCATTGTCGCTGCAGGCTACCTTCATAATCCTTTAAAGTGAATGCAGATTATTACATTCAAATGAGCTCTCACAGCATCCCACTTCATATGAGTGACTGCAATGCAGGGCATTGAAACATTGATGGATGCCATGTAGATTCATTGCTGCCCATTTTAATTTCATTACCTGCACTAGAGGGAAAGCCTTGAAAGCAGGCAAACCAGCCAATATTTTGGCCATCAGCAGCCTTCAACAGAGCCATAAAACGTAAGTACTCATGCGGTAGTTTCCCCTTTTATTTGTTAAGTTTGGTGCAACACAGCAGCATCGTGTATGTAACGGTGTGTAGAGATAAAATATTGTCATTTACTGGGCGCTTGATGCCAGCAAATTTTAGCTAAATCCTTTGGTCTGGCTTTAACAAAGAGTTATAATCACCTATAAAACGGGAACTGCTGAACTTGTAATTTCCCCTTGTCAGTTCCTCACAGTTTTAAGGGGAGAAACTATTAGTGGTGGAAGAGAGAGAAATGAATTGGACGTTGTCACCATTAAAAAGAGGTAGAGGTTCACGCAAACCCACCTGATGAGTGAATGCAGATGACTATTTACTAAGGGGTCACTCTGACAGCTCCTTGAAAGTTTGGACAAAAACCCAGAGATGGTTCCACTGCCTCAATGGAATGGAGCTACCAGCGGCCACTGCAATCCGATGCTTCTGCCGCCATGTGCCACACTGCAGCAAGATCTCCTCTCCTCGCCTATTTAGTCAGCGGCCTGCCTTGCTGAGAAGGCAGAGGGGAAACCACTGCAGAGCAGCATGCTGGGCGAGAGAGGAGAAAGGTCAGGATGGAACTGCATTTCATCTCCTTTCAGGATGAACCCGGAGAAAATGCTTCAAGCAGCACAGGGGCAACAGGGCCCAACCCGCCCTGCTTCACCAGCCTGCTACTGCTGCCTCCTTTTCTTCAGGCAGTGCCATAGAAGAGTCCAATGATTGCCAGTTTTAGAATACCTGCTGGCAGGCTTCACAGCTCTTGTTATACCAACGCCCCCCCCCCATACACGCACACTCAAACACACACTAGGGATGGAAGGATCTGTCAGTCTGGGTTCTCTTACTTTCTCATTTTCCAGTCTTACATTCAGTTCTCCACATTTCTGCAGAAACTGGTAAACTTTTTTTTTAAATCCTCATTAAAATATTACAGCATTTTAGCATGTATTTCCCCTAATAAAGACATTGCATGCAGTTTTGATGAAAGGATACATTTTTGCAAGTAATTACTCCTAGTATAATTCATTTTTGCTTGTTATTTTCATTAAGACATTCATTTTTATGCACATTTTCCCGGAATATACGCATGTTTGTAAACACTGTTTGGTTGAAAAACTGCATCACAAAATCTGGGTAAGTGTGAATTTCAAAGGATGATTGTGTTTTGGTTCTCATATTGTTTCGTAAAGTGTGAATTTGATCATTTCAGCTTTAACTGTAAACTGAACTGAATCTCTTCCCATCCCACACACACGCACGGACACACTCACACACAAATGGTCATTTGCTTTTACCTGTAAGAGATTTTTACTATCTGCATTTGAAGTAGCATTGCTAATGAGAAGCATAATCAATTAGGTGCTGGAAGCTTTGGGTTTGGGAAAGAGATAGGATTCAAGATAGCATGGCCCATAAGGTTTAAATCGGGGTAGCCAATGTGGTACCCTCCAGAAATTGTTAGACTCCATCTCCCATCAGCCCCACTCACCAGGGCCAATTGATCAGAGTTGTAGTCCAATGACACCTGGAGGGCACACCATTAGCTCCTCAAGTATTGAATAACTCACCTGGGGTATGGATTCTTGTTTTGCTGTGTGAGCATGGGTATGTCCCTTTGTTTATCTGCTCTCCGTTCTCCCCCTCCTTTTCCTGGGCTTACTCTCCTGCAAAATCCTCATGGCCAACACCAAGCAACAGTCACAATCAAGACAACCACGGTTAGATTGTAAGGTGCTCCCAGACATGAACACAGCCTTTCTGTCCCTTATCCTTCTTCCTTCATAAACATCCCCCTGTCCAATTTGATCAGCTGGGAGACCCATCTCCTTCATCTTGGCAATAATGCTGCTCTTCCCCTAACTGATGCTCTGGACACCAGTCTTTTCAATTGCAAAGGCCACCACAACTGTGGCATCAGGGTAATCTATTGGATGAGACACAGTGACAAAAGGAGATTCTGGGGCTCAGACAGTAGATGGTAGAAGACTGGGGTTGTATCCTAGACACCATCCTTGGGGAAGGGCTGTAGCACAGTGATAAAGCATCTGCTTTGCATACAGAAGATCCCAGGTTTAATTCCCAACCTCTCTAGGTAGGGCTGGGAATGCCCCCTGTGTGAAACCCTGGAGATCTGATGCCAGTCAGTGTAGACCAAAGGTGGGGAGCCTTTAACTCTCTAGATATTGCAGAACTACAACTCCCATCAGTCCCAGGAAGCATAACCAGTTGCCAGGAAAGATGGGAGTTGTTGTTCAGTAACTTCTAGAGGGCCAAAGCTTCCCACCCCTTGTGTAGGCAATACTGAACAATATGGACCAACAATCTGCCTCAATATAAGGAAGCTTCCCATTTTCCTATGTCCCTAACACATCTGCATCAGTTAGGTAAGTTTCCCCTTTTCAAGACATATCGCAGCGACAGCATCTCCTGAAAATGAAACATGAGCTAAAGATTGTGCAAGACGGGGCAGCATCCTGTCTTCGGAAACCACTCCAATTGAATTGGGAGCATTTTCATTTTGGAATGCCAGAGATAAGCTTTGAACTGCTGATTCAAACACTTTCCTTACTGCCAGAATGAACTCTGCCAAACCAACATAGCAAACATCCAGGCAGTTCGGTAAAGCCAGAAGTAGCACTGATTTATTGCAGTGGAGATATATATATATATATTGTTGTCGTTCATTGTACTGTTTAAGCTTACAGCTACAATTTTTAGTGCATTGCTTACAATCTAATAACATAAAATACAATTGAAATTGATTTTTCTGGGTTTTTTTAAAAAAAATCTGCAAAATCATTGAGAGAGGGGAAATGCACTGAGTAAAGTTATATAGTGTTTCTTCAGTAATGAAATATTGTAGCTTCGTGCAAGGCAGCTTCATAGTAGCTAATTTTTCTCACGATCAATCAGAGTAAAAATAATGTCCGAGGTGCAAAAAACTAGCTCCTGGAAATATTTATGAAGGATACTGCAGAAATGAGAACAGCAAAAAAGAATATTCACGTATGCTGGCTGATTCTCAGACAGTATATCTCTGAATATCAGTTGCTGAGGAAGACAAGTGGGAAGACAGCTGCTGCACTCATTACCTTCCTTGCGGGGTTCCCAACGGCATTTGGTTGGCCGCTGTGAGGACAGGATGCTGGACTAGATGGGTCTTTGGCCTGATCTGGCAGGACTCTTCTTATGTTCTTATCGGTCCACCTGCCCATCAGAGGAATTGTGCCAAGTGATAAACATAAATATGGGAACCAGCTCACATCTTAGGTAATGGGCCAGCCATGCTGTAGACACAGGAAAGAAAAAATGGTACATGTTGGTACCAATGACGATGGTACAGTTAAAGCCAACAGAATGCTCAGTGGTTGAGCTAATGGAAGGTGATGCATGGGATACAGGAAGCAGCTGAAGCTTAGTTGAGAGACAACTCAATAATAAGGAACTGGGATTTAAACAGCTCTGCATCCCACTTGGGGCCATCCCCAAATCGTACATCTGTGCCATTGGAAAACATTTCCTTGTGCAGACTCCTAACAGCATGGCCAGTCCAATGAGGCAACTTTATTTCCCTCCATTGGGAGAACTGTCCATCCTTCCACTGGGAGGCACCGTGCCTTTGAATACCAGTTGTTGGGAATCACATGCGGGGAGAGTGCTGTTGTGCTAAGGTCCTGCTTGCAGGCTTCCCATAGGCATCTGGTTGGCCATGGTGAGAACAGGCTACAGAACTAGATGGGCCTTTGGCTTGATCCAGCAAGGTCTTCTTATGTTCTTATTGGCACACCTGCCCAAGAGAAGTGTTTTGCCTTGGGTCAGGGAGAGAGCCAGCATATCTTTCCTAAAGGGCACTCTCATTCACGCCGAGAACACTTTCAGCCCACCCCAAGATAGGACAGCACTGGAGGGCAAGCAAAGTCAGTGATGAAGGAAGTCTTTCTCTATGTTGACAGTGAAAAGGAGGGATATAAGTGATTGGGAGGTCTTGTGTCTTCTGAAGTGTCTCCCTCCCTCTTCATCCTGCTTCTTAACAGGTTGGTAGGAAAGTCTTTCAGTGCCTCCAGAAGATGTTCAGGCTCTGACTTTGCTGCCAAATCTCTTGGGGAAAAGGATTACATCAACTGCACAGTGTCTATCAATGAGCCCATGTTGTTCAACCATGGTGCAGTCAAGAGTGTATTCTCATGCTCGTAAAGGTCATAATGGAACTGAAGGCAATCTTGTGAGGTATATAATGGGACTGAAGCCACTTCACCGGCATGGGCTAGGTAAATACCATTAGAAAGCTGAGAGGCGGGAAAAGGTAATGGTTTGTACTTAGCAAACCTGTGATGTTCCATCTGAGACAGAGCCTCCTTCCCGTCCCATTTTCCTAGGACAAGCAGTGAATAGTTATGGGCTGCTGTGACATCAGAAACCAGTAGACCAGTCTCACCTATTTGCACATTTGAAAATACTGATTCAAGGTGCTGGTACTGACCTTTAAAGCCCTATACGGTTTCGGCCCAGTTTATCTTAAGGAGCGCCTCCAGCATCACCAATTAGGCCGCCTAACTAGATCAGCCACACAAGACCTTCTCTCGATTCCCCCAGCTGAAAAAGCTAGGCTGGTGCGAACCAGAGAGAGGGCATTTTCAATTGTGGCTCCCACCCTCTGGAACTCCCTTCCTTTCGATCTCCGCCATGCCCCCTCCTTGATAGGCTTTCGCCGAGCCTTAAAAACCTAGCTGTTCAGACAGGCCTATGGCACTTCTGGGGAGGGTTAGGTTTTTTATGTTGCTGACCACTTGAAAGAGTGGTGTTTTTAATGGTTGAGTATGTTTTTATTGGTTGCCTGGAATCCGTGAGTGGATGGATGGGAAGAAACAGGCTAAAGCTGAATCCTGATAAAACGGAAGTACTGCTTGTGGGAGACAAAGAAGGCTTGGGAAATACTGACCTGGTGTTTAATGGGGTAAAACTGCCCCTGAAGGACCAGGTCCGCAGCCTCGGGGTGATCCTTGATTCCGGGCTGTCCATGGAGGCCTAGGTTTCATCGGTGTGCCGGGCAGCTTGGGGTCAATTGCGTCTCATCCGAAGGCTGCAACCCTATCTTCCTGTCCATCAGCTCCCACTCGTAGTACATGCTCTGGTCACCTCTCGTTTAGACTACTGCAATGCACTCTATGTGGGGTTACCCTTGAAAACAGTCCGGAAATTACAACTGGTACAAAACACGGCGGCTCGTTTACTTACGAATAGCCGCCGTTACGATCATATTACCCCAGTGTTATACAATCTCCACTGGCTTCCAGTTATTTTCCGGGCTCAATTCAAGGTGTTGGTATTAACCTTTAAATCCCTATACGGTTTCGGCCCAGTATACCTGAAGGAGCGCCTCCACCGTCATAAAGTGTGCCGCCCTACAAGATCTGCCACTCAGGGCCTTCTCTCAGTTCCGCCGACTAAAGTGGCTAGGTTGGTGAGGACTCGAGAGAGGGCTTTTTCTGTGGCAGCCCCCACGCTTTGGAACTCCCTCCCAATGGATCTTCGACATGCCCCTTCCCTAGATATATTTTGCCGGGGCCTGAAAACTTGGCTTTTCCATCAGGCCTTTATGACCTTTGAGACTTCCAAGGTGAACTAGTCCTAGAACTGTAAAAACAATCTACTAAATACTGTAATTTTTGTATTATACTGTACTGGCTATATTGTTTATTGTATTTTATTATGTTTTATTGTAAGCCGCCTAGAGTGGCCATTGGCTAGATAGGCGGCCTATAAATTAAAGTTTATTATTATTATTATTATTATTATTATTATTATTATTATTATTATTATTTTATTGGAAATGTACGTCGCCTAGAGAGGCCGTTAATTCGGCCAGATAGGCGACTAACAAATAAAATTTTATTATTATTATTATTACTCCCGTGACACTCATATACCACTGTTGTTGTAACTACTGTCAAAATATGGGCATCTACCTGTTTCATTGCTCTCCCTGAGGTCAGACATGCTGACTGTACAGATGCCTTGGATGAATGGTCCAAAGAGTGAAGGGACTCCATGCTTAACTTTTATTACCGAGAATACAAAATAAAACCAAATCGACTAGAAATTATTTTTCTCCTCTTTATTGCAAAAGCTTTCTCAGCAGTATATTATTTTGCTCTCCGTTGCTAATGGTTACAGTTGAGCACTAGATCAAAACTTGTCTAGGATAAATTAGTCCTAAGATGGGAGGTCACATCTAGGTTGTGGGAGACTATCTTTTGTGAACAAAGGATCTTGATTTTTCATTCTTGTCAAGTACACAGGTGATTGATGTCTTTTCATTTCAAATGTTTGCCAAATTCAGGGTTAAGCACACAGATTTTCAAGGGTTCGGGAGCCCGTCACTAACCATGAAGTGACCTTCAGAGGTTCTAGCAAACAGTTTACTAGATGCACCAAGAAACTATTTCTAGAAAATGTTGGGTCAAAAACTGTTAAATCTATTACTTAGGAGCAATAAAGCATGCAAAGCGTCTCCATGATTGCCACCATCCTAAATCACTAGCCATGATGGCTATGCTATGCCTCCAATCAGAGGGAGAATGCTTCTGAATACCAATTGCTGGAAACCGGAGGAAGGGAGAGTGCTCTTGTGCTCAGGTCCTGCTTGCGAGCTTCCCATAGGCCTCTGATTGGTGAGAACGGAATGCTGGACTAGATAGGCCACTGGCCTGATCTAGCTGGTGCTGGGCCTGATCTTCTAGTCAACTAAAGGCCCATCTTCTACTCCAGTGGTCTTCAACTCATCCAAACCTGAGACCCACCACTGACTGCCTACCTGCAACATTTTCACTTTTGATTTATACTTAATAGTGCTAACAATTATACTAATATTCTTCTATTTCATCAAAGATCCATCTTCTAGAGGCTGGAAAAACCTTCCATGCTGTTGTCTGTCTGTGCTATAAAAATGAGAAAGGTGTCAGTTGTCTGGTAGGTCATAGTCAGTGTGGCCAGCGATCACTGGGAGTGGTTGGGCAGAAGGCAGATAAGCCAACAGTAGGTGAACCCACAGCCAATGACAGGCAGAGCCAACTAATTCTAGTTCTGTCCCATCCTCCTCTCTGCTAAGTTCTGCAAGGGCAACACTGACACTAAAGGTCACTTCCTGGGCTGGACATAAGTAAAAGAGGCTAGGTGAGATGAAACTGAGGCTGGCAGAGCACTTCCCAATTTGCCCTAATTGACTAGCTTCTGCTGAATAGTGCATGGCTGGTGGAAATCTTTTGGCTTAGTAGATCACAAGTTAGACATGCCTGGCCTTAAACCTAGATCTGACAACAAGTAGATGAAGCTATTGTAATTATTGCTACATAGTTGGAAATTCCTCCAGTAAAGAGGCCTTTCCCACTATTTCAAAACCATGGAGAATTCTCACAGGGCTTTTCCTCAGGGCTTTAGTCCCAGCTAGCTTGCTATTAACATCAATTCTTCAACAGTCCATATATGAATTAATTCTAATAACTGGGCCATATAATAGCCAGGTGGTGACAGTTGGCATTACATCAGAACCCCACCTCTTTAGCTCATGTCCTCCATCTCTCACACAGACCACACCATTGTCTACAGTCATGTCCTACAACAGAAGTATATTTGATTGCATCATCAGATTCCTGAAATGTTTGCAAGTGGTGTTCATGAACCTAAGCACCATAGAAACCTAGAAAGCTGCCATATACTGAGTCATAACATTAGCCCAGCTAGCTCAGTATTTGTCCACACTAACTGGCAGTGGCTTTCCAGGATTTTGGATAGGGAACTTTCCCAGAGCTACCTGGAGATAACAGGGACTGAACCTGGGTCTCTCTGCATGAAAGGCAGATGTTCAGCCATGAGCTACAGCTTTTTCCCCAATTCCACTATTTCCCTAATGAACCACCCTGTAGAGAATGTACTTCAAGCAGAAATATAGATCAGTCTTTCCCAGCCGGTGGATCCCCAGATATTTCTGGACTACAACTTCCATCAGCCCCAGCCAGTATGGCCAATGGTCAGGAATTTTGGGAACTGTAGTCCAGCAACATCTGGGGACCCAAAGGTTGGGAAAGGCTGGTCTAGATGACACATTTCGTAAAGTTCATCAATTCAATCCATGGTTCTGTGTCAGCCTGAATGAGAAAAACCAAACTCAGGTCTATGGATTTGATTGAATGTATCTTTTGCTTCCCATGGGGCAGCCCTGGCCAGTAGGAACCAGTGATCAATGAATCCCTTTGATCAATGAATCACTCTGATCTAATGTCGATGGCTGCATGGTTATTGCAATCATGCTTGGGACCTAGGTCAAGAATGTATAAAATGGCCTTACAAAACACACATGCAACATATTGTCAAACCTGCCACGTAACTTGACTGTATTTTTTAGGAAATCAGTCAAGGTAGTGAAATAGTACAAAACCATAAAACAGGCCTTGACTTGTTCTCAGTAAAGTCAGTGAAGCAAACTGGCTTAGCTCTGTCAAAGTCAAATCAAAACCTTTTTTGTTCTGGCTTAATCAAAGGCTATGCTACTTTACACCAGTGGAAGACCTGCCCCAGGTTAGGGTTTTCTGTACCTAAAGGATGGAAGCAATGGCCCTGTTCAGACAATTATCCAGACAGAAATGCAATCTGAACAGTGGAAGGGCAGTTGCATGACACATATATATGCCAATTGCATCGTTGCCTGGATAAATGTTCCAAGTGAGCTGGCAAAACTGCAATTGTACATGGTTCTACTCTGGTTGCAGTGTATGTGTGTGTGTGTGTGTTCTTGTTCAATCTTAATCAGGTCTCCTGCCTGTTTCATATACAACCTGGAAGGAAGGGGACAGGAAATCATATGTGTTAAAAAGTTATGCTACTTCTAGAAACATGACAATCAATTGCTGTCCACCATTGTCCTTTTTGATGAACAAGTCATTGGTTCACCAGGCAATATAGGACTGTGGAATTATAATAAAGGAGGGACCTCCAATCCAGAACTCTTACCATCTCTAGAATCAACAAAACAAGATTATCCACTAGGGTGGCCACTTAAGGAAAGAAAAGCCAAAAAAGGAAAAAGAGGAAACGTATCAGCCAAAAGTGGATTTGCATAAAATTTGCTTAAAGTAATGTATTTATTATTCCATCAGTTACAAGTGCTTCTATACTGCTTTTCATCAAAAAAATGACTACAAAGCAGTTTCCAAAAAAATCAGAGCAGCATAAATTAAAACACATACAAATACACAGAGTCTTATAAGAGAACAAGCTGTAAGTGTTATGGTTGGAGTAGTACAGAATTAATAACCATTCTGCAGGGACCAAATAAACTAACTGTTTCTAGTTGTGCATTGTTTTTTAACTATCCTATATCTTCATAAGTGATTTTGTAATCAAGTTATGCCATTAAGTAATATATGGACTGCGTGACTAGCTGACTGCATCATGTGTGCAGATGCACTTGGACAGAGAAGCGCTTACTGGAGGGCATTTCCAGACAATCTGTTTATTGAGCATTCATCCTGCTTTGCTTGTAGGGAGATTAGACGACGTTGGCTTTTTAATGAGCATTTGTTTCCGGGGAGGTTAGAAGGCATTCAGTAGTAGTCTGCAAGGTGAGGAGATTGGTACTTCCCCGATCTCCCATTGTCATGAACCTGTATATGTTCATGAGTTATTAAAATCCATAAAGGGAACATCTTGGTTTAAGCAAAGAATTCTGGGAGTTTAAATGTTAAGAAAGACAGGCCTCTGATAGAATCCCACTTAGGTTTCGGTTTCCAGCTGAGGATGGTTAAGAAGAAGCCTAAACAGAAACACCTGGCTATCTGTGCTGATTAACAAGTGCCTGGCACCCAAGGTCATTCTTGGCCTGTACAGTGAAACACTGGTTGGGAGGGGGGCCTGGAAGGCGCGAAAGAGAGAAACATCTCGAAGGGGTTACATCAGACATTTTCTGATTGGTTCCTGAATCCTGGACCGTTAGGATTCTTTCCCTTAAGTATAGGGCTGGGGACTATAGCCTTTGTTCTCTGCTGCCTTGGTTCCAGAGTTCCATCGCTTTCTACCTTTTATGGTTCCATGGTGTTGCCTATGGGAGGTAACCTATGCCTGGTTCCATTGCTTTGTGGTTAACATCATTCTCTCTTAGGAGAGATGCCACTTCAACCATCTACCTCATATGTAAGTATTAGGTTAGAAAAGGTTGTTATTTTTATTTATTTATTTTTATTTATTTATTTGTTTCATTTATAGACCGCCCATAGTGAGTGGCTCTCTGGGCGGTGTACAAAAAGGTTAAAATACAAAATATCAACAATAAAATCAGACAACAAACAATAAACACAAGCAGCAACAAAAGAAAAAAAGAAAAAAAGAAAAAAAATTAAATTATAACATAAACGCTTAAAATGCCTGGGAGCATAGCCAGGTCTTAACCTGGCGCCGAAAAGATAGAAGCGTAGGCGCCAGGCGTACTTCTTCGGGGAGGCTGTTCCACAGTTCGGGGGCCACTACAGAAAAGGCCCTAGATCGAGTAACTGTCCTCCGGGCTTCTCGATGGGTTGGTACCCGGAGGAGGGCCTTAGATGCTGAGCGAAGTGACCAGGTAGGTTCATAGCGGCAGAGGCGTTCCACAAGATATTGCGGTCCCACACTGTGTAAGGCTTTATAGGTCAAAACCAGCACCTTGAATCTGGCTCGGAAACAAATAGGTAGCCAGTGCAAACAGGCCAGAACAGGTGTTATATGTGCTGACCGGCTGGTCCTCGTCAGCAGTCTGGCTGCTGCGTTTTGCACTAGCTGAAGCTTCCGAACTGTCTTCAAGGGCAGCCCTACGTAGAGCGCATTACAGTAATCCAGCCTAGAAGTTACCAGAGCATGAACAACTGAGGCAAGGTCATCCCTGTCCAGATAGGGGCGTAGCTGGGCTACCAACCGAAGGTGGTAGAACGCATTCCTTGCCACCGAGGCCACTTGCGCCTCAAGAGACAAGGAAGGATCGAAAAGAACTCCCAGACTATGAACCTGTTCCTTCAAGGGGAGTGTGACCCCATCTAGAACAGGGTGAACATCCACCATCTGGGCAGGGGAGGCACTCACCAACAGTGTCTCAGTCTTGTCTGGATTGAGTCTCAGTTTATTAGCTCTCATCCAGTCCATTATCGCGGTCAGGCAATGATTCAGCACATCCACAGACTCACCTGTAGAAGATGAAAAGGAGAAATAGAGCTACGTGTCAGCGTACTGGTGGCAACACACTCCAAAACTCCTGATGACGGCACCCAGAGGCTGCATGTAGATGTTAAAAAGCATGGGGGACAAAACTGACCCCTGAGGGACTCCACAATGGAGAGTCCAAGGTGTCGAGCAATGTTCCCCAAGTACTACCTTCTGGCAACGATCCGCCAAGTAGGAGCGGAACCACTGCCAAGCAGTGCCTCCAACTCCCAACTCCGCGAGTCTCCGCAGAAGGATACCATGGTCGATGGTATCAAACACCGCTGAGAGATCAAGGAGAATCAACAGAGTCACACTCCCTCTGTCCCTCTCCCGACAGAGGTCATCGTACAGGACGACCAAGGCTGTTTCAGTGCCAAAACCAGGCCTAAAACCGGATTGAAACAGATCCAGATAATCGGTCTCATCCAAGAGCACCTGGAGCTGATTGGCAACCACCCGCTCCAGAACCTTGCCCAAAAAGGGGATATTTGCCATCGGTCTATAATTGTTCAGGTTATCTGGGTCTAAGGAAGGTTTCTTCAAAAGAGGTCTCACTACTGCCTCCTTGAGGCTACTAGGGACTACTCCCTCACTCAAGGAGGCATTTATCACTTCCTTGGCCCAGCCGGTGGTACCAGTCCTGCTAGCCTTGACCAGCCAAGATGGACAAGGATCTAGAGCAGACGTGGTCGCCCGCACCATTACAAGCACCTTGTCCACTTCCTCAAGCTGCACCAACTGAAACTCATCCAATAATGAAAGACAAGACCGTGTTCTGGACACTTCAATGGATTCATCTGTCGTAACATCAGAGTCTAGGTCCCTACGGATGCATGCGATTTTATTTTGGAAGTGCCCTGCAATGTCGTTACAGCGAGCTTCAGATGTTTCAATGGTATCTTGAGGACCAGAATGTAAGAGTCCTCGTACAACCCTAAAAAGCTCTGCTGTGCGGCAGAGAGATGTCTTGATAGAGGCAGCGAAGTAGGATTTCTTCGCCGCCCTTACCGCTTTTATGTACGACTTTGTAGAGTCACTTACCAAAGCATAATTGCATCCGTCTGGAGTTCGTCTCCATCTGCACTCCAGCCTCCTTCTCTCTTGCTTCATCACTCTCAGCTCCGGGGTATACCACGGAGCTGTATGAGCTCTGCATCGAAGAGGGCGCGCGGGAGCGATCGTGTCGATAGCCCGGGCCATCTCTGTATTCCACAGTTCGACCAAGGCCTCGACAGGAGCGCCAGTACTATCAGCTGGAAAAACTCCCAGAGCCCTCTGAAAACCCATAGGATTCATAAGCCTCCGGGAGCGGACCAACTTAATAGGTCCCCCACCCTTGCAGAGGGAAAGAATCGTCGTAAGTCTAAAACTCAGCAGGCGGTGATCTGTCCATGACAATGGAGTAGATGAAAAAATACCCCACCTCCAGATCACCATCTCCATGACCAGTGGCGAAGATCAAATCAAGAGTGTGACCCGACACATGCGTTGGGCCAGTAACAAATTGAGACAGCCCCATGGTTGTCATGGAGGCCATGAAGTCCTGAGCCGCTCCAGATAAGACAGTCTCGGCATGAACGTTGATATCCCCCAACACCACAAGTTTGGGGGACCTCAACAACACCTCCGAGACTATCTCTGTCAGCTCAGCTAGGGAAGCTGTTGGGCAGCAAGGTGGGCG
Organism: Rhineura floridana; assembly: GCF_030035675.1. NCBI lineage: Eukaryota > Metazoa > Chordata > Lepidosauria > Squamata > Rhineuridae > Rhineura > Rhineura floridana. The sequence goes on along the minus strand of NC_084489.1, from coordinate 72,190,692 downwards.
GTACACCAACAAGATTCCCAGTCTGTCTCCTTGGCCCAGTACAAGGTGGAGGCACTCTAGACCAGTCGTCATCTGGACAGGATGCCTGGTGAGAGAGAAAATACTCCTATAGACCACAGCGACCCCGCCTCCCCGGCCCTCAGATCTGCCATAGTGCTGCACCGTATACCCAGGTGGGCAAAGCTGAGAGAGGGCAACTCCTCCCTGCTCACCCACCCAGGTCTCGGTTATACACGCCAGGTCGGCACCCTCATCCACAATTAAATCATGGACAAGGGAGGTTTTATTATATACCGACCTGGCATTCAAAAGCAGCACCTGTTGTGTGTATGAACTCTCTTGTATGTACCTAACCCCCTGTTTGGGTGTATGGTCTTAAAGGATTACTTGCCGCTATATTTTGATGTGCACTTATCTATTTTAATAAAGCTACTTCTATTTAACCTGGTGTGTTCATTGAGAGAAAAGGTGGTTCTGAATTCAGCACCTTGGCCATTCTCAGTCACATAACTACCAAAGAGGGAAAAAGAAGTTAAAAGCTTAATTCTATTTTGTGGGTTTTACCAGAGGTTTCCTGACAAGGAGTGTAAGTTTGGCTCTTGTCTTTTTGGACCTTGGTTTACCTAGTGTCTGGACTCAGAGATCCCCTGACTCTGAGTGGTACCAGTAAAAGGGGTGGTGGCAGCCTACTATTCTACCTTGCAGGGTTGGCGTTGGACACACAGCCTTGGCAAGGGTGAATTGGTATATTTTGGTTCCAGATCAATTGCCCTAAGGGTGGGAATTGGGTCTGACGCATGATCCTAGTGCCTTGACGGCAGGGATTCATGACACCCATCACCAGTGTTGCTGCAGTATACTCAGAGGGGCAAGCTGGTAGCCAGGTTGATGTTGTACAAATGCGCTGGTGGAGCCAATCTGGTGCTCCTCCTGGTGCATTTGCACCACACAGACCTCACTGCCCTTCTTGGTAATTCACAGCAGTGCCAGTGATGGGAGGACCACTGAGTGCCAGCTCCCTGCCCTGCTGACCCCTGATGATGACATTGAGTCAAAAACAAGCATTATCCCACACTTCCCAGTGCATTCTCTCACTTTCCTTATTGCAAAAAGTCAGATCTTTGGGGGAAACTGGTTTGTTGTGCAATACCTCCCAGTCAACTATAATGGCAAAGCCTGAATTTGCAAGTATGTGATGGAACCCCACCCCAAAATAGCAAGTCTGGAAGCACCTTTGGTGTTTAAGGTCAGTGGGTTAACATACTCACTGGCAATTCCTGTAAGGAGATTGTCAGCAAGTAGCTGTGGTGGTTCACCTTATGTAATTATGGGGAATCCTGGGCAACCTGCTTAATGAGGACAAATAGTGGGGAGTGTCAATGAACTGATGGTAGGAGATAAATGATACCTGTCAGAGCTTCTACCATTGGGGGACCTAGCCTGAGAGTCCAGGCCACTTCTCTGAAATGTCAGCTTTCATTTTTTATATGTAAGGTACACCTCTTGCCCTTTTGTGTATGGAGATATTAAGGATAAGTGTTCAGGTAGGATTGTAGCCAATTGTTCAGGCAGAAGAATTCCCACCTTCCAGTATTCTGTCCAATGAGTGCAAAGGCACTGAAATGATTGATAAGCACAAGCAAATGACTGATGTTCTTAAATGTGCTAAAATGTTAGTGATATTTCATAAAATGAAAAAGACCTAAATGGAGTAACTTTCAACATGTTGGTCTACCTGTGTTTAGGTCAAGGGAGGGGAGAACCTGTGGCCCTCCAGATGTTGCTGGACTACAACTCCCACCATCCCTTACCATTGGCCATGCTGGTTGGGGCTGCTGGGAGCTGGAGTCCAGCAACACCTGCAGGGCCAGAGGTTCCCCAGCCCAGGTTCCCCCAATTCTCTCCTTATGCTCCTTTATCATAAAATTGCTAGATACAGATATGATAAGGACATAGGAAGCTGCCTTGTACTGAATCAGACCTACTGGTCCATCCAGCTCAGTATTGTTTACACTGACTGGCAACAGCTCCGGGGTTTCAGACAGTGAATCTGTCCCAGCCCTCCCTAGAGATGCCAGGGATTGAACCAGGCTATGGTCTGAAGGCACATGAGGCCGGCACCCTGCTGAAGCTAAGCAGGGTCAGGTCTGGTCAGTGCCTGCATGGGAGACCGCCTGGGAACCATATGTAAGCTGCCTTGGGTTTCTATCATGAAGAGAAAAGCAGGGTATAAATGTAATAAATAAATAAATAAACCTGGGACCTTCTGCATGCAAGGCAGAGGCTCCACCACCGAGCTACAGCCCCCAACATTTCTCTAATGATAAGTGTTGGGAATGGTGTGAATCAACTTGCATTTAGCCCCTGGCATCTCCAATTAAAGAGAACCACGTTCTAGGTGGTGGAAAAGGTCTTTCTCTGCCTGAGACCATGACCAGGCAATACTGGGCCTGACGGGCCAATGGTCTCTAAATTAGTATCAAGCAGCTTCCTGTGTCAATATACATCGTGCAAAAATGTAGCAGAGCAGTGAAATACCGGACGCCCTTTTGTATCAGAAGGATGATTGGATTTAGTTCAAGGTGTATTATGGCTAAGCTCACACATAACATTTTATTGGGTTAAATATTGCACTCAGTGATTTCTGAGTGTTGTGCCCAACTGCATAAAAATGGTAAAGAGACACATCGTCAATGGTAGATAAAATTCCCTAAAATTACCAGTCAATAGCTGGCAGGAGATAATAATTAATTTTTGCCCTGAACAAGACATTTAAAATATTTTCAAGGACATCAAGTCTGCAGGCTTTTAAAGATCAACTAATTATCAAATCAATGATCATTTGGGGAAAGGTAATGAAGTATGGAAAATAACCACTTAAATTATATAAATCATTACTGTGAAGTATTTAAAACTGGTAAGTCATTAGCAAGGAAATTTAATATGTGGGTATTAAATGCCTTTAAACTTTTATTTTATTTTATTTTAAAAATGTCAAATTATATTTTATAATTTCTCTGAACACAAGTAACTTGCCCTTTAAACTTTTTTTTTTACAATTAATCTCTTTTGTTTGTCTTTGTAAGGACATTTTACCTATACTTAAAACGATTACCTTTCTCCCGTGAAGTCCAAATTATTTTATCTCCTCCTACTTAGAGTCAAAGTATGCAACAATACAAGAAGAGCCTGGGTGCTGGGTCAGGCCAGTAGCCCATCGAGTCCAGCAGCCTCTTCTCACAGTGGCCAGCCAGATGCCTATGGGACATCTGTAAACAGGGCCTGAACACAACAGCACTCTCCCCTTCTGCAGTTTCTAGCAACTGGTATTCAGAAGCATATTGCCTCTGACAGTAAAGGTAGAACATAGACATCATGGCTCATAGCCACTGACAGCCTTATCCTCCACGAATTTGTCTAATCCTCTGCTTGAAATGCAAACTGAATCGAAATTCTCACCCATCCCTAGTCCTGTGTGAAGTAGCACTTCCTTTATTCTGTCCTGAATGTTGATTCAGCTCCATTGGATGTCCCCGAGTTCTATGTGTTAACGCTTAATGTACGGTGTACAGTTATGTCGCTTGGACCCAATTATTGTCATGATCACTGCATGTGGGGAGAGGAGCTCTGTCTCTTCCTACACCAGCTAAGATTGGCCACCCAAATATCCCATCCCTGGTGTGACAAAGAGCTCATCCAGACGACCACAAAATGTGTGAAGCGCGCTATGTGTGTTTATTATTTTTCGGTCGTCCAAATGACGTTGCGTGGTGTCACACATTTTCGCAGGTTAAATCCTCTCCTTCCAATACCAACAAAAATGCGATTTGCTGTTTGAAATCGGGAATCTCGCTGTGCCACAAAAAAAGTGTTTTTTCCAATGGGAAACAGCGGGGGGGGGAGACAAAGTGAGGACTATCAGCTGACAACCCAAATAGGAAACAGTGGATTATCCCACTCCGTTTGGATAAGCCCTATGAGGCTTAACTTTTTTTAAAAGCTTCCTATAGGCACTGATGGGAACACTTTTGTATCAAGCCATGTAGGTTCTCCAGCAAGTGATAGTCAGGAGGGGAGAGTTGTAGCTGAGGAGGAGATAGGGATAAATCTTCCTCCCCTGTGCTCTGTGATTCAAGTGACTACTACCACCACCCTCCACCGCTGTAATTAAGATAAGCAAGAGATGTAGCTGTGTACTATGTATTAATGCATGGTTTGACCCTTTGTTACATTGGAAGCGGTCTTATACTGAATCAGACCATTGGTCCATCTAGTTCAGTATTGCTTACACTGACTGACAGAGGTCTCTTCCCAGTCTTACCTGGAGATGCCAGAGATTGAACTTGGGACCTTCTGCATGCAAGGCAGATATCCTGCCACTGAGCTACAGCCAGGCTGAAGTTACAGGCTGCAGAAATGTCTGTGAACTCGATGAGTGTTAAGCAGCCTCATCATGTAGGGCACTGCTGCCACAGAAAATAGATCCAATTGCTCCACAACTGGGAATATGGAATTTGTCACCATAAATCTATGATGGGGAAGGAGGCCGCTCCAAAATATAAAGGAGCACAAAGTTAATATTTGATATTGCTGCTCTGGGCTCCTGCTGGGAGGAAGGGCGGGATATAAATCAAATAATAAATAAATAAAATATAAAGTACATCACAATCCACAGTATATCAGTCAATTGCCACCCAGGCTCAGCATTAACAAGGCCCAGGTGAATAGTCAGGTCTTTTGTAAGCACTGAACTCCCATCAAGATTAGTGCTTGCCTTAGTTCAAAGAGGAGGCAATTCCACAATGCGAAAGGCCCTCGCCCAGGTTATTGCAAAGTGGATCCCAGCAGGCCTCACATCCCTCTGGTCCCTGATAGTTTGGAGCTTGATATATCAGCAGAAGAACCTTACATTTGGCTCAATATCAAATTGGCAGCCAGTGCAATTCATTCAAAAACAGTGTCACGTGTGTGGGGTAGGTCACCCCACCCAGCAGCCTAGCTGCATCATTCTGCATTAGCTGCAGCTTCCACACCAGCTGCAAGGGTCAGCCCCACATAGAGCACATTGCAGTAGTTCAGTTTTGAGGTTATCAACACATGGACCACTGTGGTCAGGCCATCCCTGTGCAAAAATTGCTGTAGCTGGCACATCAGTTGGTTTGTTTCACATAGTTGGAGCCTTGCTTCACATAGTCTAATGAAGACTGATTCACTTTATCGTTTTCAGGTGGTATAGTCATCATAGGGTGACATTATTTCAAGGTTTGCTGGATAAATCATCTTATCGGAAGGATACACACACATGGTGGTGTCCTCTCCAGGGATGTAAATAGGGACGCTCATTTGTTCTTGAATTTGGACTATGCATCAGGGCACATCAGGGGAGTCTAAGATCTTCAGAGTGAAAATGCATAGTATGCAATGCTGCTCAAAATGCTATGAGCATTTGACTGTGGTCATATACACACCATGCATTTAAAATGCATTTAAAGTGCATGGCTTTCCCCAAAGAATGGCTTTCCGCAAAGAATCCTGGGAACTGTAGTTTGTTAAGGGTGGTGGGAAATATAGCTCTGTGAGGGGTAAACTATAGTTCCTAGAATTTTGGGGGGGTGCTTTAAATGAATGGTGTGGATGTGACCTTTGAATAGCTTTCCTTATGGAACCAAAGGGAAGACATTAAAACAACATGAGCTTGTTTATTGTTTAGAGTGCAGGAAATTCCTTAGAGCCATCTTTGACGTCATATCCTTACGCATGATCCTTCCAAGTCCCCATGTTATCTCACAGAAGAACTATGGGTATTTCATTTCTTCCTGCTACAGTTAAAAAATATTAATTTCTGCAATGAAGAACATTAGGGGGGAGAACTGAATGTGCAGCTTAAAAGGACTGCTGGCAAACTGTTACATGTTGAAAGTGCTTTTCGAAAAACAAGTGTCTAGGTGTGTTTTTAAAATAAAATAAAACAAAACAGAATAATGGGACATTATCTTCCACTCAGTTACCTAGATGTTTATCATAAAATATTAATTGCAATAAATGAGTTTTATGACGGTATTACAAAGGAAGGCAAATTATTTCAGAGAGGTAATGGACCAGTAAAGTAACCTAGTTCTATGATTATTATCCAGGCTATTCCTGTATTCTTTGTCTCAAAGAAACTCCATATTGAACATAGTCCTGTTCATATTTTCCCTTCGTGTGTTCACTGAACAGATGCACATATCAGAAGTGCCGAGAATGGCAGCCTGGGAGAAAGTGTTCTCAGGGGCAGCCCCTAAATTGTGGAACTCCCACAAAGGTGTGCCTGGCATCTTCCGATGTATTTTTATTTTTTATTTATTTATTACATTTATATTCCCCAAGGTGCTCAAGATGGTTCTCCCACTTCCCATTTTATCTTCACAACAACCCTGTGAGGTAGGTTAGGCTGAAAGACAGTGACTGGCCCAAGGTCACCCAGTGAGCTTCACAGGATTTGACCCTGGGTCTCCCCAATTCTCAGTCTGTCACTGACCATTACACTGCACTGGTTCCTGCAAATGTCAGAGGCAGAGCCAGTGAGAACAGAGATGTTGGGGCAGGGTGGAGGCAGGACCAGCCAGCATGGTTTATTTATTTGCTTATAATAAATGTTTGTTACTCGCCCTGCACATGAAATCCCAGGGCGGGGTTCAATATACAGAGGCGGAGAGTGAAAACACAAAGGCTGAAGAGAACATGTAAAGGTGTGTGTTTGTGATCACACCTAGGTTTATCGTGTCTTGTATCACTGGTTTGCACAACTTATGGCCCATCAAGCCAAGCACAGTCCATTATTCATAGATTCTGTCCTGCTGAGCAACCCCCTCATTTTGCAGCAGCAAAACTGGAAATGCTTTTTTGAGTGCTCGAATGTAATCAGTCTCTTCCATGGCAGGGCAGGAATAACTGCTGGCGGTGCTTTTGTACCCAAGCTGGGGGAATGCTGCTATACATAGGAAGCTGCCTTCTGCTATGTCATACCATTTGCCCATCTACCCCAGTATAGTCTATTCTGATTGGCAGCAGCTCTCCGGGGTCTCTTCTCGCCATATTACCCAAGATCCATTCACTGGAGACACCAGAGACCGAACATGAGATGGCTTTCAGCATGCAAAGTGTGTGCTCTACCACTAGGCTGTGGTTCCATCCCATAAACAGATATTCTACCGCGAAATTATCTCGGGAGTCCTGCACATGGGGATGTTCTACCTGCCGAGGAGGACTGGAGCACCTTGAGCCTAAGCCATTACAGTGGGCCCAGGTAGTCCTAGAGCTGGGCTACCCAATTACGTGTGCTTGTTTCAGCCAGAGCTTGGAAGTAACTAGTTACAAGTAATGAATTACTTGTAATTTATTACTTTTGAGTAACGAGTGGGTAACTTCATTACATTTTGCTGGTAATAGAACAAGTAGTAACTTCATTACTTTTGAGGAGTAATTGTAATGTTTCCAGCACTTTTGCACATTACTTGGGGGTGGGGGAGCAGGGGAAGTCTTCTGCTCCTCTGATTTGTGAATAAAAATCATGTGCTTCACATTGGGCTTCTGTGCAACATTGTTCTTCCTTAATGTTCTATTGGTACTTAGGAGGCGACGAGGGAGGAGATGGAAAGCGAGACGGGGTGGAGAAAACAATTGTTTAAAAATTAACAGGAGTGGAAGGAGAAAAGAGCTGGAGGCAATATATATATACAAAAAATATGTGTGTTGGGGTATCATCATTGCTGGGGGTGGGGTGAGGGGATGTGAGATTCTGTTATGCCATTCTGGTAATCTTATGGATAAAAAAAAATTCTACTACCCTCTGGGTGTGTGTGTGCTTATCTTTAATGTTGTTCTAGGATACTTAGATGTGCAGCAGCCAAGGCCAGCACCTTGTAGGCAAATTTTAAAAAAAAGTAACTAAAATGGAATTGTAGCAATTACTTTTGAGTAAAAGTAAAGTAATCAGTTACTTTCAGAACAATTGCAATTGTAACGGTAATTACTACTTTTGGGGGGCCATGTAACTGTAACTGTAATTTATTACTTTTTAAAAGTAATCTTCCAAGCTCTTGTTTCAGCCCAGATTCCACTTTAATGGATGCTGATTTTCCTTCCCTGCCTTCAGTGCCTGGATATGCCCGAGACCTTGGCAGGCAAAGGGGAAAAGAACTTATCTTTCTGTACAGTAAATCTTCTATATTTTGCCTTGTTGTATGTACAGCCCAATCCTAACCAAGGCTTTAGCTGCTGCTCTGCTGACATTGACCTTCAACGCACTGCTATTTTCCTAAGTGTGAAATTTGCCATATCAGCCAGAGGCATGCGAAATAAAGTGCTTGTCATTCAAGGCTGTCAGCTGCACACGTGACGTCTGTATATGGGTTAATAAAACTGTCTGTCTGGAACTTTGCTTTTTGTTTGGTAAGGAAATGGACTTTTAAAAGGTTGCGGTTTGGGGGGGGGGTTGTAGAAATGTCTCTTTTTCCTCTTTAGCAATACTTTTTGAAACACCAGGCTGCTCTGTCCTGGGCTGTGCCAACATGAGACAGTGGCAGGGCCCAGAAACAAAATCATTTTCTTTGCTGTGAACCAGCAAGGGTGGCACAAGAGACGGCACTGCCTGAATTGGCTCTGCCACAGCCACCCCCCCTTTTCCTCTTCTCTATCTAGTGGCAGCTGCTGACTCCATGTCAGTGGGGCAGTGCCATCTGTTCCATGTTTTAGCCCAAACATTCAAGGGCTGTCCAAGGTGTTGAAGCACCTTGGACAGCTCCAAGAAAGTTCAGATTAAAACCCGGAGCAGATTCCTCTGCCCCATTGACATGGAGCCATCAACTGCCATTTGACTCTATCCCACCAACGTAATCTCTCTCTCTCTCTCCCTCTCCCTCCATCCCTCTTGCGTTTAGCAGTGGTACTGGTCTCTCTGCCTCCTTTTCTTCTCTGGCCCACTCTGAGAAAAGACCAAAGGGGTCCTTGCTCAGAACGAGGTATTCTGGGTGAGGCCAGGAGAACACCTGTACTGTCTTTGCAACAGCAGTTAGAATATCTGTTAAACTAAGTTAAAGTCTAAAGTCCATCTAAGTTTACATGGAACTTTGAACAACTATGGCAAGGTGGTGAGGCAAGGGTCCCCTGCATCTACTGCCTGAGACAGTTGACTCATCTTGCCACATCATGGCATCAATCCTGACCAAGAGAGCATTTTGATGGTGCCACTCAGCAAGGGCACATACAGACTTGTTCTTGACGACAACTCCCAAGCTTTGAGACCCAGTTTCCTCCAGAGGCCTGACAAAGTGGGAACTGGAATATGTCCTAGAAACAAGGTTTTGGGTAGCTCTCCCAAATTTGCTCCTCTTCCATCTGCCTGATAGAGTCTTAAAAGGAAGTGGGCTCTTGCCCTTTAAAAGCAATTGAAGAGGAAGGCTGGGCTGCATCACTGTGTCTACATAGTGGCCTCCAGTGACCAGCACTGGCCAATTATGCCATCAGTTTGCCCCTGTTGATCATTGCAAACCACTAAGGATGTGTGGGGCCACCTGATCTTCTTCATCAGTTGCCAGTAAGCACTTACGCTCTCCTCCCTTGAATAGGTCTGTGTAGCATTCCAGTGGCTGAAGGATAGTTGGGTGTTGCTTTCCTCAACCTAGTACCTTCCAGATATTTTTGATTAAAACTCCCACAACTTCTTCCCATTGGCCATGCTGGTTGGAGCTGATGGGAATTGTAGTCCAAAACATCTGCATGGCATCTGCTTGGGAAAGTCTGCCATAGAACCATACTTGTGTAGTTAGTGTTGGCCAGTGATCTCATCAGTTCATGCCCACAGCACATGGGACAACTTTTTAGACTCACGATTTTTTATGGTTCCCAACAAGCTTCAAAAGAGCAAGAATGCACTTTCAGCCAAAGTACAGAAGCATTGGGTTGGTCACGTGTGAAGCAGGCTGTTGGACTAGAACAGCCTTTCCCAACTAGTGGGCCACCAGATGTTGTTGGACCACAATTCCACAAATCAATATTATTTGTTTGTTTTATGTGGATTTTCACACCATCCTTCAATCATATTCCCAGGGCAGTTTACAAAAATAAATAAATAAAACAATTAAAACATAAACCCAACCCCAAACACATATACATGGTAAACTAAAAAAGCCACAAAATCATAGTGTTGTTGTTTATGCCTTCAAGTCAATTTCAACTTATGGAGACCCTATGAATCAGAGACCTCCAATAGCATCTGTTATAAACCACCCTGTTCAGATCTTGTAAATTCAGGTCTGTGGCTTCCTTTATGGAATCAATCCATCTCTTGTTTGGCCTTCCTCTTTTTCTACTCTCTTCAGTTTTTCCCAGCATTATTGTCTTTTCTAATGTATCATGTTTTCTCATTATGTGTCCAAAGTATGATAACTTCAGTTTCATCATTTTAGCTTCTAGTGATAGTTCTGGTTTAATTTGTCCTAACACCCAATTATTTGTCTTTTTCGCAGTCCATGGTATGCAAAGCTCTCCTCCAACACCACATTTCAAATTAGTTGATTTTTCTCATACCCCGTTTTTTCACTCTCCAACTTTCGCATCCATACACAGAGATTGGGAATACCATGGTCTGAATGATCCTGACTTTAGTGTTCAGTGATACATCTTTGCATTTGAGGACCTTTTCTAGTTCTCTCATAGCTGCCCTCCCCAGTCCTAGCCTTCTTCTGATTTCTTGACTATTGTCTCCATTTAGGATAATGACTGTGCCAAGGTACTGATAATCCTTGACAAGTTCAATGTCCTCATTGTCAACTTTAATGCTACACAAATCTTTTGTTATCATAGAAGCAGCATAAAATAGTAAGAGAGTAAATAGTATTAAAATTGTATCTAAAATAGTAAGATAAAATAAATACATAATTAAATTTGTTTATATTTACAAATAGCAGAATGGCTGCTTTAAAGCTATCATTCCATCATATGCCCATGAATGGTTGGCAAACCTTTTTGGTTTCATCTAAGGAGTCCCTCTGAACTGAAATACTGCTGTGAAAAAAGTTATTTATCCTTGTTAGACAATTAAACCACCATGCTACAGCATTCCAAACAGATAATGTCTCCTAACACCCTGGAGGTACGATTATGATATGTTCCCCATCATACCTCCCAGTTCCAAGCCAAGCTGATTTTCCTTGGTGGCATAAAAATGTTCAAACTTTTCAGAAGCCCACAGCAATATTTCCAATATCACTTCCATTTAATATTTGTTTGTTTGACAAGGATTCGCATAAAAAGATATTCTCTTTGCAAAAGCATGAAAAAATTGTGTCAATGGATGTGCTTTGGACAGATAGATGCAAAAATATGTATTTCCAATGACAATGTACATGAAGAAACCAGAAGCTCACACAATAAATAGCCAATTTTCTTTATGTGGAACATGATGGGGTTGTCCTGGTACTTTCACTAACTATTAATTATCATGATAATTGCTCACCTGCAGAAATCACAAGGTAACAGACAACCTATAGTTATATTGTACGTTGCAGACAGGGTACCATGAAAGGATTAATTATAGCATATTATGTGTGCAGTGACATCTCTGTCTACTGAGGGGAAAACTGATCATGTTTAAGGTTGCTACTTTTCTCTCTTTTTTTAAAAAAAAAAATTGTAGCTTAATCATTTATTTTCTGTACATGTGCTCCCACACCAGTTAAGAAAAGGGAAGCATTTGGATTTTTTAACCATCATGAAATAGAATGCATCTCTTGCATTGCAATTCTAAGCATGTTTATTCACAAATGAATGCTGCCCTGTTCAGTGTGGCTTATTCCCAGGTAAATGTGCCTAGTGTTGCATCCTAACACCTCGCAGGAAAGGTAGGTCAAAATGCAGATTTGTCATCCCTGGACAAGACTTTTTCAGTGCTGCCATCCTTACAATTACGATCATTAAAGAATGGCATCACTGCGGGTTACATTCCACTCCTGTGTACTTGCTGAATAAGAATGGAAATCTACATAAGTTACTGCAGAACTGAGACTGGCAGTTGTTTCTGATTGATTAACACATAGGAGAAAAGTTATTATCATACACATATTCCTATTAGGAACATAGGAAGCTGCCTTATACCAACATCCATCTCGCTCTGTGTTGTCTATATCAGGGATGGGCAACCAGAGGCCCTCTAGATGTTGCAAGACTACAGCTCCCATAATCTGCAACCATTGGCCATGTTGGCTGGGGCTGATGGGAATCTAACAATATCTGCAGGGCCACAAGTTCCCCATCCTTGGTGTAGCTCTGCAGGGTTTCAGGCAGGAGTTATTTTCCAACCCTACCCAGAAATGCCAGGGACTCAACTTGGGACCTTTGCGTGCAAAGCATGTGCTCAGCCACTGAGTCATTATTCACTGCCACAATGCCTTGGCTTGTTTTTCCTACCACCCCTCCATCCCTCCCTAGTGATGGGTGAAGTCCCCTCTGTTGATTCAGTGCAGTTTGCTGCTCAGTGTTGCAATTTGCATTGAACACTGAGGCATCTGGGAGGAAGTCTGTTTTGTCTCACTGTATGCGAAAAAGAGGCAATTATAAGGCTACAGGGATAGCGAGGGAAACTGTAATAAATCTGGTAGAATACAGTTATCCCTTGATAGAAGCTTTATAGGTAGGCAGGGAAGGACACACTGGGGGGTTATGTCACTCGGAATGCCAAAGAAGAGATAGATTCCAACAAGATAGAAATACCAGATGGGGCAGTCTTCTCCATGGAAATATGCTATGGGAAGCAACACCAAGTAATTTAGTACTGGGGATATACTATTCCCCTCCCCTGCACCCACCAAAGTGTCCAGGGTGATCTTGAATTTGAGAATGAAATCAAAGGGTTATCCAAAGAAGGAAGTGTTGTAGTAATGGCTGACTTTAATTAGACCCACACAGACAGGGTAAATGCATGTTCTACATGACAAATAGGTAACATTTCTCCGTATCTTCAGTTATGGTGCCATAAACATAGGTCAGAGAAGTGATGAAAGGAGAGGTGATTGTAGACTTATTCTGAAATTTCACTGACGACCTGGTGAGAGATGTGTTGTTGGACTGATCAGTAACAGTAACCACAGTGTTATCAGATTCAAGATATAGGGTTTTTTCCCAAAAATGAAACTTTTAACTTTTTTTTAAAAAAAATCATCCACTGCTGTGCTTTGACAACAACAGCAACAACAGCATCAGTAGCAACAATGGTACCACCACCAACAGCAACAACAAATTATCCAGGTCTCTGCAGGTCTCTGCAGGCAGCATTTAAACAATCTCACTTCTTGCAAAGCCCATGGACCTGGAGTGGAGAAACAGAGAAAAACAGTGTTATGAAAAGTAGAGAACAGAAAAATTGAGTAACATAGGGATTTGTGGGGGCCCTGATCCAACTTGAGGCACTTTGTTGACCTTTGTCAACTCAGGGGTAATCACCCTGAATCACTCCAACTTGTCTCATAATTTGGTCCCATCACAGAGCAGTTGCATACCTCTAAAATATACATCCTTCCCTGAGAGTGAGTCTCAATGAACTCAGCGAGACTTACTACTAACTCCATTGGTTGTTCTCATTTTCTATATTTATGTTCTGCTTGGCAGGCACATGCTCTTTTTCTTGGTTGCTGGCCTGTCTGTCTGTCAGTCAGAAAACTTTGGTTCCTCTGAAATGTGTTTTTGCATTTTATTTATTTATTTATTTATTTATTTATTTATTTATTTATTTATTTATTTATTTATTTATTTATTTGGACTGCTTACAATTTAGTGAATTTGTGATCCCTGGCACGAGTTGCCTCTGAAGCTTTGAATCTCCAAGAAGCTTTCAACCATAGCTGGTGCTGTGAACTATTGTTTCCAGGGGGCATTGTGCTAAAGTATATACACCATCATGGCACCATCAGAGCATTGCACGTGCCCCAGTGTTATGAGCTAGGAAAGAACTTTCAGAAACAGATAGTTTTTTTCCCCAAGAGCTACTTAGCAGAAAAGCTTGTCAAGACAGAGCTGATTCCCAATCAGTATCATTGTTCTCAATGCTCCTGAACCACACAATGGTATTTTATCACGTTTCCTATAAATAAATAATTTCCGTGATCTAAATAAAATTACTGAATCACACACACACACACACATATATACATAGTATCTAGATAATGTATGTGGATGGGCTGACATTTTAAACTGATAGTGAAGAGAAACCACACACAAAAAGAGTTCAATGGCCTGAATGTTCAAGTAACATAATCATGTATCGATTGCACTATTTTCCTAAGAGACATAATCAATGTATGGCATTTTGCAAAGGAGGTACAAGCCTTTTGTACACAAAGTATTTAGCTGAAATCCATTGAAAAACCTCTTGATGAAGCTGGTCTTTAGAGCACCATGCTGCAGATAAATAATCATTATTTTTTTTAAAAAAAATGTCACTGCTTATGTGAAAAATTCATACTCGGTAGACAGTATTTAATAAGAAGATCAATAACGTTCATTTCAGGAGGAAAGAATTAGGTTTGGAATCTAGTGCAGGAGAGACAATAATAAAAGAACATCAAACGCTCGATCACAGAAGTGATGACCCATTAGGGGGAATGCAATTTCTGTGTGACATTTCATGCTGGAGTACATTAGGAAACTTACATCATAAAATACTGGGCAAAGGCAAATTCAGTCTCATTTGTTACACGATTAAAATGCAAGAATGAGGAAATGGGGCTGCAGTTCAGCATAGTGTTTACTATGCAGCACTAGTGAATTTAAAGCAGAGGAAAGGCCGAAGGAACATGCCTCCTGCCGGCACAACTGATCAGCACTACATGCACACTGCAGGAAAGAGCCTTGCTCTTTATATGTCAGATGGCCTGAAGACTCCAGTTTTGCTGTTGTTGTGTGATAATGGCTGAGAGTGGGGAGCGGAATGCCTTTCAAATGATTCCTGCATATTTTGAAAGAATGAGTGACGGGGTAGGGAGGGGCCAATCTGTCAGTTTCAGTTTCTCTCACTTTATCATTTTTCCAGTCTTAAATTCAGTTAGCAACATGCCTCCAACAGTTTGCCTTTAAAAAAAGTCCTCATAAAAATTCATCAGCATTTTAGAGCAAATTTCTTCTAATATACACATTTTTGCAAAACAATTTCACCCAATGCAATGCATTTTTGTATGTCATTTTCACAAATAGATGCATTTTTATGCAGCCGCAGTCAGTGGCGCAGTGAAGGCAGGCTGGCATGGTGCATCTGGCTTCCAATGAGCAAGCCTTGCTGCCGCTTACCAAGGAGAGGGGGGCGGGCAAGGCATGAGGAACACAGCACAGAGCGGGCATGGCTCTGGTGGCAAGAGGGTCAGATAGGCTCCGCCGCTATGTCCATATTACATTATGCTCCCCATCTCATCCCTCCACCTCTTGGTAAGCAGCAACTACACTTGCAGTTCAGAAGCGCCGCAGTCACGTGCCCCCGCTATCCCCATGTTTGACTTGTGTGAGAAGAGGCTTGATGCATGTACTGATGTATGAATGCAGAGCTCCTCCAGAGGGATGGATTAGGGGAAGGGGTTGATTAGGTCAGCATCTCCCTTCATGTGTAGGTGGTCTATGCACATACATCACAATGTTCACAAAGCCTGCCAAATGTGTGGATGATTCAAATGTGGATGCGTATCAGATGTGAGACACCTGCATTTCTACTGCCACTACAGTCAGGGCTGGCAAAATACTGATTGGACCGATCGGGCCCAATCAGGCCCCGCAGTTAGCAGGGGCCCTGTGCTTGTGGGGGAATTGCACATTTTTTAACCCTCAAGCGGCAGCTCTTGCTTCCGTTTCCGCTGCTTCGCGGAAATCGGCGCCTGCCATAAGGTTCCAAATTGGGCCCCGCGTTTGCAAACGCCGGCCCTGACTACAGTACAAGTGCCAATGCTTTATACTTCCCTGCACTGGTTGAACACACAGCTCTTTGCCCAGATCTTTGAAAGGGACTGAATGAGTGGCCAGCATGAAAAATATGTTTTTTTTTCTGCTGCATTGTTAAATTGTTTGATTTGTAGACCTGCATGATAGGTATTCATTGTTGTTTTATTCCTTTTGTCTTCTAATGTTAGAGTTTTATTGTAACCCGCTGTGGGACCACTAAATTAATGACGGGGGGGCTAAAAATGGAATCAAGAAAGAAATTAAATAAATACAAACAGCAGGTCAGCATTCTCCTGCAAACAACCCAAACTTGGGTAAATAGATGACATACTGAATCATGGTTTACACTGCAATGGATGAAACATTGAATCATGGTTTGAATTATCCATAAGAAACCCTTCAGAACACTCTTTTGCCATTGAGTTAATGAAAAACATTAACCCAGATAAGCCAATGACCAGAAACTGATGGGTCACCTGAAGAATTGGCATGGATTCCAGGAACAGATGCTGCAATGAGTGGGTTTGCATTTTTACTGCTGAATGGAGGATAAAGTAGTTACTGTAAGGTATTGCCAAAGAGACTGAGCTGTGATTCAAAGAAGTGCTCAGTTAATTTTTTTCCTCTGTGATAAGCTCACTAAGTTGCCTTTGGAAAGTAATACACCTGCACTTTTTCCTTGGAAAAACACTTACTTCCACCCTCACAAGTGCATAGGGTAATATCATTCCTTTCCCCTGCTCAAGCGAGCATTTGTGAAATCAGTCACCGTTTTACCAGTCCTCAAATTCATCTCATATCCAGTTGCATGCCTAACACAGAACACACATCACATTGGGGAAACAATATAAGACACTGCAATGCTTAACAGATGTGAGAGCAAAAACGGACATGGGCATACTGCAGTGAGTGATACCTAACCAGCACAGCTATTGGAAAGGCAGCTAAGTGACTGTGCCAAACTTGGGGAAAGCAGAAACTTCAAACACATCAACATCATGGATTTAAAGCACATTTGTTGTTGTTATGTGCCTTCAAGTCAATTATGACTTATGGCGACCCTATGAATCAGCAACCTCCAAGAGCATCTGTTGTGAACCACCGTTCAGATCTTGTAATTCAGGTCTCTGGCTTCCTTTATGGAATCAATCCATCTCTTGTTTGGCCTTCCTTTTTTTCTATTCCCTTCTGTTTTTCCCAGCATTATGGTCTGTTCTAGTGAATCATGTCTTCTCATGATGTGTCCAAAGTATGATAACTTCAGTTTCATCATTTTAGCTTCTAGTGGCAGTTCTGATTTAATTTGTTCTAACACCCAATTATTTGTCTTTTTTGCAGTCCATGGTATCCGCAAAGCTCTCCTCCAACACCACATTTCAAATGAGTTGATCTTTCTCTTATCCCCTTTTTTCACTGTCCAACTTTCACATTCATATATAGAGATCAGGAATACCGTGGTCTGAATGATCCTGACTTTAGTGTTCAGTGATACATCTTTGCATTTGAGGACCTTTTCTAGTTCTGTCATAGCTGCCCTCCCCAGTCCTAGCCTTCTTCTGATTTCTTGACTGTTGTCTCCATTTTGGGTAATGACTATGCCAAGGTATTCATAATCCTTGACAAATTCAATGTCCTCATTGTCAACTTTAAAGTTACATAAATCTTCTGTTGTCATTATTTTACTCTACTTGACATTCAGCTGTAGTCCTGCTTTTGTGCTTTCCTTTTTAACTTTCATCAGCATTCGTTTCAAATCATTACTGGTTTCTACTAGTAGTATGGTATCATCTGCATATCTTAAATTATTGATATTTCTCCTTCCGGTTTTCACATCTCCTTCATCTTGGTCCAATCCCGCTTTCCGTATGATATGTTTTGTAGATTAAACAAGTAGGGTGATAAAATACACATCTGTCTCACACCCTTTCCAATTGGGAACCAATCGGTTTCTCCATATTCTGTCCTTACAGTAGCCTCTTGTCCAGAGTACAGGCTGCGCATCAGGACAATCAGATGCTGTGGTACCCCTGTTTCTTTTTGAAGCATTCCATAGTTTTTCACGATCTACACAATCAAAGGCTTTGCTGTAATCTATAAAGCACAGGGTGATTTCCTTCTGAAATTCCTTGGTCCGTTCCATAATGCAACATATGTTTGCAATATGATCTCTGGCACCTCTTCCCTTTCTAAATCCAGCTTGGACGTCTGGCATTTCTCGCTCCATATATGGTAACAGCCTTTGTTGTAGAATCTTGAGCATTACTTTACTTGCATGGGATATTAAGGCAATAGTTCGATAATTACTGCATTCCCTCGGATCCCCTTTCTTTGGAATTGGGATGTATATTGAACACTTCCAGTCTGTGGGCCATTGTTTCGTTTTCCATATTTGTTGACAAATTTTTGTCAAAATTTGGACAGATTCAGTCTCAGTAGCTTGTATGCCATCTGTTCCTGGTGATTTGTTTCTTCCAAGTATTTTAAGAGCAGCTTTCACCTTACATTCTAAAATTTCTGGTTCTTCATCATACCGTTTCTCCATGAATGAATCTGTCATCCTGGCTTCTCTTTTATAGAGTTCTTCAGTGTATTGCTTCCATCTTCCTTTTATTTCGTCTTGGTCAGTCAGTGTGTTCCCCTGTTGATTATTCAACATCCCTACCTCTGGCTTAAATTTCCCTTTAATTTCTCTAATCTTTTGGAATAGGGCTCGTTCTACCGTTTTTGTTGTCCTCTTCCATTTCTATACAACTATTGTAATAGTTCTCTTTGTCCCTACGTACTAGTTGCTGTATTGTTGCATTTAGGGTTCTAACCATGTTTCTGTCTCCTTTTGCTTTTGCTTTCCTTCTCTCTTTAACCATTTTAAGAGTTTTGTCAGTCATCCACTGGGGTCTTTCTCTCTTTTTAACTAGAGGTATTGTCTTTTTGCATTCTTCCCTGATAATGTCTCTGACTTCACTCCATAGTTCTTCTGGTTCTCAGTCAACTAAGTTTAAAGCCTCAAATCTGTTCCTTATTTGATCGTTATATTCTTCTGGGATGTTATTTAAATTGTATTTTGGCGTTATGATTGCTTTGTTCTTCTTTAGTTTTACTCTGATTTTCGATATGACCAGTTCATGATCTGTACTGCAGTCTGCTCCTGGTCTTGTTTTCTCAGAATTTCTCCATCTTCTGCTACCAATTATAAAATCAATTTGATTCCTATATTGACCATTTGGTGATGTCCATGTGTACAGTTGTCTTTTCAGTTGCTCAAAAAATGTGTTCGCTAGAAACAAATTATTGGCTTCACAGAATTCAATAAGTCTTTCTCCTGCTTTATTTATGTCTCCTAAGCCCCATTTCCCCACAATTCCTAGTTCTTCTCTATTCCCTACTTTCACATTCCAGTCTCCCATGATTATCAGCACAACTTGTTTTGGTGTGTGATCAATTTCCTCCTGTACCTCTGCGTAAAATCTCTCCAATTCCTCTTCTTCTGTGTTTGCTGTTGGAGCATAGACTTGGATGATGGTTATGTTAATAGCTTTCCTGTTTAATCTCACTGATATCGCTCACTCAAACCTCGCGTTGTAGCTCCTAATTGCTCTTGCTACATCATTTCTCACTATTAAAGCAACCCCGTTTCTTCTTAATTTCTCATTTCCTGCATAAAATATTGTGTAGTTGCCTGATTGAAAATGTCCCATTCCAGTCCATTTCAATTCACTCATGCCAAGTATTGTAATGTTGATATGTTCCATTTCTTGCATGACAATTTCTAACTTTCCCTGATTCATGCTTCTCACATTCCATGTTCCTATTGTGTGCATCGTACAACTCCGGACTCTCCTTTCACATCTGTGCATATCAGCCTCTGGGCTTTCTTTTGGCTTTGAACCAGCTGCGTCATTAGTCACAGCACTACTTGTATTTATCCTTTGTTCTTCCCTAGTAGCTCGGTGAGTGCCTTCTGACCTGGGGGTCTCATCTTCCAACACTATCTCGTGTAGCATTTTGGATACTCTGTTCATAGGGTTTTTGTGGTAGATATTCAGAGGTGGTTTACCATTGCCTTCCTGTGAGTCTGGATGCATCTTAGTCTGGTGTCTCAGCTTTGACCATTCTGCCTTGGGTGCCCCTACTAGGAGTCTAGCCTCTTGGTCTAGACTCCTGACAGCATTGCTCTCAGCTTCTTCAGTACTCTCAAACCCCCTCCCCACGTTAAGGTGTGCATCCTAGAGGGGAGTTGCACATAGCTTCCCTCAAAGGATCATGGGGACCATAGTTTGTTAAGGGCACTGAGAATTGTAGATATGTGAGGAGTAAACTAGAGTTCCCAGGATTCTTTGGGGGAAGCCATGTGCTTTAAATGTATGATGTGGATGTAGAGATAAGAAGGCCCAGAAAAAAAGCAGAAGCATTCAGTGGAAAAAAGTTATTTTCTTCCATTTTTCTGTTTTGTTCGTTTGTGTGTGTGTGTGGGGTGGGGGTTCCAGGAAAAAAACAGGGGAAACCTATTTTTCTATTTTTCAGTTTTCTTCCCAGCCTTCACATCTTTATGTAGATGTGACCATGGTCTTCAAAAGTTTAGATCAAATACAAACAAAAATGAATATTTCAAACTATGTAAGATCATAGCCATCACTAGGTCACCTTTTCCATATACACTCCTTTCAGGGAGTATTTTGCTAATGTAGTTGTACCTGCTTATAAACTGGAAGGCTTCAACAGCCCTGTTCAGGCATTTGCTTGGACAAATGGGGGCTTCATGTGGACAGGAGGCAGGGGAACTCCCAGTATCCCCACCCATGGAGACTCCTCTTCAGGCCTTTGTACAAGCAGCAAGAACATCTGCAGGGGCGTTTCTAAGTACATTTGGTTGAATGTGCACAGAAGGCGTCCCATGAATCCTGCCTTATTGGCGCTCCCAGTCAGAGGGAGGCTTCTACACATGTTCATCCAAACATACAAGGAAGGTCTGAAGATGAGTCCATGCATGTGGGACATTGAGGGTGGGGCTCATATGCACACTCTCTCTATCCTCCACGCCTTAAGACCCTGCATGCGCAGGAGACTATGAGTCATCCATCCCAACCTCCTGTCCTGTAGAAGACATTTCTGCCAATCATAATGCTGTTAAAATTCACCAGAGATCTCCCCTGTGTTGCAACAAAAGTGGCAACCCTAAGTGTAGAGGAGAGAATAAAACAGCTACCTCGACCTTGTAAATGTTACCTTTTCAGTAGGTCATAATGATGGTTTATGTGGGTAATCCAAACGAGCAATATAAGAGGGGGTGGGGTAGGAACATCACCATCAAATGTATCATTACCCTGTCCAAGTGCCATAGAGGCACAGACTGTTCATTTTCTATGTACAGTAGTCATGGAACGAAGAAGAAGAATGCCAAAGTAGTAGTTAATGCCTGCAATCTACTCTCTGCAATATTAATTACTGATGATACCTACATGCCACAGTGTTCATTTGTTTCCCACTGTGAGTTCCCTTTTCTGTTGTTAAGCCACTGAGCTGAGTAGTGAAGCAGCCTCTGGGCATGATCCAATCTGTCTTTGTTTGCATCACTGATAGTAAACACGGAGACTGAGGCTGCTCTTTCTGCATACCAGCTGCAGCTTGAGAACACGCGTGCAGTTTTGCGGTCATCTGTTCTGTCACCTTCACATCTCACCGTGCACCCTCATTCGCTGAAGGCTAAACTGGGTGACACATTTGAGAATCTGGTGGGCATTCCTGTCTCTTTACATTTCTGTGAAAATCAGTTTGGGGGAGGGCTGGATCGGAACCACAGCACGGGAGGGGGACATGCTTGCTCCTTTTGACCGTGCCTTTTGCCCCGATGAAAGTCCCTTACCCAGTCTAGCTAATGCTGATATTAGGAAAACATATGGACACATGTACGCCTTCCCTAACAAGTCAAATATTTTACTATATTATTTATTTATTTATTTATTAGATTTATATCCCGCCCTTCCTCCCAGTAGGAACCCAGGGCGGCTGTAGTGTTGGACTAGGTGCCATAAAAACAATACTGAATTAAATAAATATTTGGCTATGACAGTATAAGTGCAATGGTATAAATTAATTATTATTTTGAAGGCAGTGTGGTGTAGTGGTTATAGAGTCGGACTAGGACCTGGGAGACCAGGGTTCTGACCCCCACTCAGCCATAACGCTCACTGGATGACCATGGGCCAGTTGCTCCCTCTCAGCCTAACCTATCTTACAGGGTTGTTGTGAGGATAAAATCAGGAGGGGAGAACCATGTATACCACCTTGAGCTCCTCTGAAAATGTGACTTATAAGTGCAACAGTAAAATAAGAAACAAACAGTAAAACAGCAACTGAGGGGAATTTGCATAAGAAAAAGGATGCATGAGAAAGGGGTTAACTCCTCCTTCGGTGCCATGGTCCCAATCCAGCTGCTCCTCTGCCGCAGCTGCTTTTAACAGATAGGCAACTTGTGATAGGATTTCCAGTGCCTTATTTACTGTGTCTCCTGGCACTTTAAAGACTGGCAAATTTAGTGTGACCTAAGCTCTTATGCCATAATAAATTTGTTAGTCTTTAAAGTGCCACAGGACTCATTTATTTTTGCTGCAAAAGACTAACATGGCTCTCTCTTGGGAAATTATTTACAATGGCAGCAGCAGAAAAAATATTGGGGGGAGGAGACAATGTATTTCTGGGGAAAGGGTGCAAGCTTTATTTCACATTAGATTTCTGGAAGAGAAATAGCAGTATATTTCCCCTTAACACTTTCATCCCGAATATATTTTCTCAGAAGTTACTCCTATGGATTGGATGGTGTTGGCTTTCAGGCAAGTGTGATTAGGAATGCAGCCTTGTTTTAATTACCAGCTTGTGGTTGAGTGTTAATTTTGTGCGTGAAAAAATACATTTCCCTCAAGGAACAACCTTCTTTACAGAGAAGGCTCCTGCTGGGAGGAAGGGCGGGATATAAATCTAATAAATAAATAAATAAAGGGAAGGTTGTAGTTTAGTGGAAGAGCAGCTGTTTTGCATACAGAAAGTCCAAGGTTCAATCCCTGGCATCTCCAGGTAGGACTGGGAATGCCTCCTCCCTGAAATCCTGGACAGCCGTACCCAGCGGTAGACAATGGTGAGTTAGGTGGACCTATGGTCTGACTTCCTGTGTTGCTAGGATCAAACGATGGAAGGGGAGAAGGGGAGAGAGGCAAACTAAAAACACAGAGTCAGACTCATGGTCCACCTAACTCAGTATGCCCTACACTGACTTGCAGCAGCTCTCCAGGTTTTCAGACGGGGCGTTCCCAGCCTTACCGAAGCTGGGGCCTTCTGCATGCAAAGCAGCTGCTCTTTCACTAAAGCTCTACCACTGAGCTATGGCCTGTTCCCACTACCACAGCAGGCCTTGTTAGAGCCGTGGGATTTGCCTGAGGTTGCCACATGTGCTGATGGTGGGTTTGGAGAGAGTGATTGGCCCAAGATCACTCAAAAAGCTTTATGGCTGATCAGGATTCAAGCTCAGTACTGTAGTGGCCAGAGCTTGGAAGATTACTTTTAAAACGTAATAAATTACAGTTACAGTTACATGGCCCCCAAAAAGTAGTAATTACCGTTACAATTGCAATTGCTCTGAAAGTAACTGATTGCTTTACTTTTACTCAAAAGTAATTGCTACAATTACATTTTAGTTACTTTTTTTAAAAAAAATTGCCTACAAGGTGCTGGCCTTGGCTGCTGCACATTTAAGTAGCCTAAAACAACATTAAAAATAAGCACACACACACACAGAGGATAGTATAATTTTTTTTTATCCATAAGATTAACAGAATGGCATAACAGAATCTCACATCCCCTCACCCCACCACCAGCAATGATGATACCCCAACACACATATTTTCTGTATATATATATATATTGCCTCCAGCTCTTTTCTCCTTCTCCTCCTGTCAATTTTTAAACAATTGTTTTCTCCACGCCATCTCGCTCTCCTCCTCCTCCCTCGGCACCTCCTAAGCACCCATAGAGCATGAAGGAAGAACAACGCTGCACAGAAGCCCAATTTGAAGCACATGATTTTTATTCACAAATCAGTGGAGCTGAAGACTTCCCCTGCTCCCCCCCAAGTAATGCGCAAAAGTAATGCTGGAAACATTACAATTACTCCTCAAAAGTAATGAAGTTACTACTTGTTCTATTACCAGCAAAATGTAATGAAGTTACCCACTCGTTACTCAAAAAGTAATAAATTACAAGTAATTCATTACTTGTAACTAGTTACTTCCAAGCTCTGGTAGTGGCCAATTCAGAAGTGCAGGGTCCCTTCATGGTAGTCACAGCCATGCCCTCCCTCTTTTTTAGCTGCTGGGTTGAGAATGAAATCCTTGTTAATGCCTTCACCGACAACAACAGATGCCACTAGGAGCTAATAAGCATGAAAGAGGAGAGGGTTAAAAGAGTGAGAAAAGAGTCTTTTCAGTGGTTAAGTAACCTCCTTTCACTCTGATTGGCTCCAATCAGCAGGAAAGGACAATGAAGCATGTTAGAAGACTCTTCTCAGTGGCTAATACACTCCCCTTTCATGTTGATTGGCTCATAGGATGCTGGAGACATAGAACCCCTGCTGGGCCCGTTCCCAAAAAAGTAAGGGGTCTAAAAAACCCTGAGACCCTGGATGACTATACCACTGTTCAGGCTGCTGGTAAAACTCCAACCTATGAATAAACCCATGTTGCCTTTAATTGTAAGGCTGCCGCTGTCCCTGCCCAACCCCTTACCATTTAACGGTATAATTCATTTTGTAGAATGATTAAAAACAGCTCCAGATTTTAACAAATCTCATATATAAGCCTACTTGTCAGGCCACTATTAACAGCAGACAACAAAATTTATTTGGTATCATACCTGTAAGAGATCCCTTACAGTACCTGGAAATTGATAAAATGAATTAAAATAAAGATACCCCCCCACATATTCTCCCCCCACCCTAATATGGAGAATATCAAGCTGAGAAAATAGATTATTAGCTGGGTATAAATGTAAGTGGTTACTTAATAAGCCAGCACTGGGTCCTCAAAGATCGTGGCAGGCTTATAATTATAATTTAGTTTGAATTCCAAGCCTCCCCTGAGTTCCAGGTGCATTCCTGCCTGAACCTTGTGATGGAGTATGGGCAAAATTAGAGAATTCTCATTTAAAAGCAGAGGCACCATTGGAGGTTGTAGAATTTGTGCTGTAATGCTGTGGTGAAGGCAGCTGCCTAGGAAGGGGGTTATCAGGAGGAACAAGACAGAACTCCCTAATCCCAGCAGCAGCAGGGTTGCTTATTTAGAGAGAACCCCACATAATTCAAGCTGAAATGCTAACACCGCAGACCAGAATTATCCTGGTCCTGGGAGGTAGGTCATCCTGTGTGTACAAAAATAATGATGATGATAGCGAGCATCTCCTTTGCAGATCCCAGGTTCAATCCTTGGCATCTGTAGCTAGGGCTGGGAATATCCACCAGGGTCTGAAACCATGGAGAAGCTGTTGCCAGTCAGTGTAAACAATGCTGAGCTGGATGGACCAGCAGGTCTGATTCAGTACAAGGCAGCTTCCTATGTTCTTATCATATCTATAGCCAGAAATGTTACGATAAAGGAGCGTAAGTAGAGAATAGGGGGAACCTGGGCTGGGGAACCTCCGGCCCTGCAGGTGTTGTTGGACTCCAGCTCCCAGCAGCCCCAACCAGCATGGCCAATGGTCAGGGATGGTGGGAGATGTGGTCCAGCAACATCTGGAGGACCACATTCTCTCTTGCCGCTGCCCCCAATACAGGCAGACCAATAGGTTGAAAGTTACTTCATTCAGGTCTTTTTCACTTTATGAAATGCTAGTAACGTTTTAGCACTTCTAAGAATGGCAAGTCGTTTGCTTGCGCTTGTCAATCATTTCAGAGCCTATGCCCTCATTGGACAGAATGCTGGAAGGTGGGAATTCTTCTCCCTGGGAATGTCACCTGTCTGAAACTCTGGAGAGCCAGTGACAGACACTGTAGGAAATACTGAGCTAGATGGAGCAATGGCCTGAATCAGCAGAAGGCAGCTTGCTGTGTTCCTGCAATTTACGAATCACTTTTTACATGTTCTCATGGTGATTTATAAACATACTAAAAAAACAAAAAACTAGGGCTGCGCACCGGATTTGGCTGAGCCTTGAGCCAAACCAGCCCTATCTGGAGGCTTTGGGGCCTCAGCCAATTTGTGCTGAGATAGCCACAGATCGCTGCAGGTCAGATGGGATTGCCCAGAGCAATTCAAGCTGCCAGGGAGTGGGGCATCAGGCAGGAAGGAGAGGCAACAATCAGGTGGGAAAATCCGCAAAAACGGCCAAGACCTACTTGCTGCGTCTTCCCTGCAAAGCTAGGCCCAACACCACAGTCTCTGTCCTGCCTCAGTACTGTCCAAAAGGGGCAGTCCTCCACTCCTCAACTGTTGAGCAGAGGGAGAGATCCTATGGGGTGTGAGCGCTGAGTGTTGCTTTGCAAGCAGCTTTCCTTTAGGCTTCCTGCCCCACAGGGTCAACGCTTTCAGGGTATAGACGCCACTTGCAAAGCATCACTGTGCATGATTGCTGCCTCTGCTCATCAGCTGTTGAGTTGAGGGAGTGATCCTGCAGAGTGGGTAGGGTTGCCAGGTCACAAGCATCCCAAACCCTGAGGTTTCAGGGACGGGCCCTAGTAAAGATATAGGGCGGGGCTCTAGTGATGGCACTCCCCTGGCACCTTCCTACCCCCCCCACTCACTCACTCTTCACTCACTCTCCCAGGCACTTTTCTTCCTACCCCCTTGCTCATTTCCCCTGGCACCTTCTAACCCACCCCACCCCTCTCATACACTCCCCACCCACCCCACTCACTCCATCCCACTCACCCCCTGGCACCTTCCTACCCACCCACTCATTTCCTCCCCCAGGAGCATTCTTTCTTACACCCCCACCTTCTTTCATCAGCAGTTCATGCCAGGCGCTTCCAGGCCTCCTTCCCGCTCAACCTTTGGGGTGCCTCATTTGCTGCTGCTGCTGTTGCTTCGGACAGGTGAGGGGTTGAGGTTGCAGGGTTGCGTGAGAGGTCACATGACCTCTTGCAACCCCACAACCTCTTGCACAACCCCTTGCTTGTCTGGAGATTGGGGTGAATTCCCCAGACATCCTTGGAGGACCCCCCAAATGCAGAGTCTCTGGGTAATATCTAGAGACCTGGCAACTCTAAGAGGATGGGTGCTGCTGCTTTGCAAGTGGCTTTCCTGCAACATCCCCCCTTCCTGGCCAAATTTCAGATGGAGGACATTCCCAGCCCTACCTAGAGATGCCAGGGCTTGAACCTGGGACCTTCTGCATGCAAAACAAATGCTCTTCCACTGAGCTACGGCCCTTTCCCATTAGTAGAGTGGGCCCTGTTGGAGCCATGGCAACTGCCTGATGTGCTTCATGTGCTGATGCTGGGTTTGGAGAGAGTGAGTGGCCCAAGGTCACCCAGTGAGCTTCATTAGAATTCAAGCTTCTAGTGCAACTCCAGCTTATTAACACAGTCACATTGCTTTCAACTGTAGGGCTGCCCCTACCCGCCTTCCCAACTCCTTAACATTTAACTTAAAGGATTCATTTTGTTCAGTTAGTGAAAATATAAAAAGTGTGTGTGTGTGTGTGTGTTCAGGGGAAATTCTTGTGGAAAAATGTGTGTATTACATAAAATTCCATATAAAATGTGTATAGTTGGAGAAATTCGCACTAAAATGTGGACAAATTTTTCTGAGGATTCTTTCTTTTAATGCAAAGTGATGTAGAAATGTTGAGGACTGAAGATTGGAAAAATGAGGTACTTAGAGAAATCAACACTGGCATATTCACCCCTTCCCTTCTTATATTCAATGTCTGTTATACTCAAAGCAGACTCATTGAAATGAATGGATATAACTAACTTAGGTCCACTTATTTCAGTGGGTCGACTCTAAGCTGGACTTAGCTGGATCCAACCCATTGATTTTCTCTGGTCTTCTGTATGCTGAAAATGAGCCATTTAGTCTGTCAGCTGAAGCAGATGGTTAGGAGGAGATCCTAAGCATGCTGTGAGCACACACGCTCCTCCTCATGCAAATGTTGTTGTTTTAACCACAAGCAGCATGATGGTTGCTGAGAAGCTAGCCAAGGTTAACACACTTACCAGGACTGCCCTTGGAACCTAGGCTTCTTAATAAATGCAAACCCTGGTTTCAAGCTGTAGTTGTGAGAACAATCCTGGTTAGTAGGAATGGAGAGATCTGTCAATTTCACTTCTCTCAGATTCTCATTTTTCAAATTCAGTTCTCCATGTTTCTCCAGCAATTTGCATATTTTTTAAAATCCTCCTGAAAATTCATGAGAATTTTACTCTGAATTTCTCCTAATAAGCACATTTTGATGTAGTTTTGACTTATGCACACACTTTTGCAAGCAATTTATCCTAATATAATACATCTTTGTATGTTATTTTAATTATATTCATTTTTATGCACACTTTTTGTAAGCATTTGTTTGGATGAAAGTGTGAATTTTGAAAGAGGTTTAGGTTTTCACATTGTTTCAGAAAGTACAAATTTGATCAATTTGGCTTTAAATGTGAACTGAAATTGAATTCCTCCCCCATCTCTACTGGTTAGTGTTACTTTTATTTTCTTTGTTTTAATCTAAATAAATAGCGTTAGCCATGGTCAGCTCTAATGCAAACATAACAAAGGCTACAGCAGGGGTTAAAACAAATCAGTTTTAACATTGCCTTCATGGGGATGTGCATAACCTTTTGAATCTACAGTACTCTTCAATACATGTTAGACTGCCATCATATACACACTTACCTGGGAGTAAATCCCATTGAACGCAGAGGGGCTTACTTCTAAATATAGTACTGTATTGCACTGTGAGTTATTAATTTTGGAACAGGTGAAGCTGAGAGATATATTTGGCTGTAGACGGTATAACAGAGGTTATCTTTATTAACCCTTATTAAATCATCCCAGCCAACCAAACAGTCTAGAGCCATAGTTCAATATTTACACCTTGCATGAGAAAATATGGCATTACATCTAATCAAATTGGCCAGAGCTGAACATGCCACATTAAATGTTTGTTCTTCAACTGTTGAGTTCATTCATTCTGTCACTCTAATTCCTGAACCCAATTTGAAAATAGTTTGCATTATGTGCTATGTCGGAGCTTGATGTGTTTGACTAATAAACATGGGTTAAGTGACCTTCTCCCTGAATGTAACATTACAAAAAAAAAATGAAGATGAGGTTAAAACACTTAAAAATGTAAAGGGTGAGAAATAATACTTTCTATTTCTGAAGTTCAGAGATGAGGGCAGATCACTATTGGCATCATCCTGCTCAAGAAGGAGGTATGATCAGGCTTTGGGGAACCCCAAGGTTTGCAGAAGGTCAAAAACCAATAAAGGAAGGCAAAGCCTCAATTGCCTGAGTTAAATTCACCTGCCAAGACCCATAATTGTTTTGCCTTCACAGAAAACACAGCAGAACCTAGTCCCACAACTCTTTCTGGCTGGTGAATCAGGTAATGATGGCCCTAATACATCATATTTTTAAATTACCCCCCCATCAAAATCTCCTTTCATGGAATGAACTAGCATATGAAGAAAGCAAGAGTAAACCTACCCATGCCTTGGAGCTGTCATTCCTGTTCTTTGTAAAGCACCATGCACATAGGTGACGCTATCATCATCATCCTTTATCCTTGTAGTCCTTCTTTGCAGGGAGTTTGCTGGGTTTTGTTGTTGTCTTACATTAGGGTAACGTTAAGAAAATGCCCCCCAAAAAACACCACCTGCTTTGAGGAACAGTAGCTAGGAGGCCAGGATCCCATGGAATAAAGGATCGAGTGGATGGGCACAACAGCAAAACATTGGCCTGCTCTAGCAAGAGCTGGTGCACTGGGGTTCATGTGGACGGATGGGTGAGGTCAGCAAAGGAGGGAAAGGAGGATATTTTAGTGATCTTCCCACATAGACGCACACAGACTGTTTTGTAAGGCAGTGTTCTGTGTCCCTGGTGGTTGTCTCAGTCAGACAGGGATCCAGCCTAAGTATGGGGTTGTAGCCACAACTAGTTTTTGGCAAGTCAAAATAAGTAAACAAACCAAGGGCAGGGCCAGTTTCCAGTAAGACAAAGCAACTCAAGGCATGTATAAAATCCCAAGTTGAATCCATGGCACCACCAGTTTGGTGCTTTTTTTTTTTAAGTATCAGAAGATGGGAAGTCTTCTTCTGCCTGAGACTCTCTGATTGATTCCCAATCAGAGTAGATAAACAGGGTTAGAGGGACAAATAATCTAACCTGTTATAAGGCAAATCCCTGTGTACTTATCGAAGATGGCGCCACTATGTCCTCCACGAATCCCCTTCTCATGGTCACTTAATAAGCAAAGAAACATGCACAGGACTCAAATACAAATATAAACATTCATTTCCTTTGTGCAGACTCTGCAGCTCTCTGGTGCAAGTGGGTGCCGTTGTGCAAATGTGTGGTTGTGCTGTGCTCTCTCTCTCTCGTGCCCTCTCTTCTGTTCTCCATTTCTAGAAATGCCTCCCTATTGAAACACTTTTGAAACCTTGTATTGTTGAACATTTCAGGGCGAGATAAAACGGTGGGCTGAATGCTGACGCGGTAGAGGCGCGGCCAAGCGTTAGCACTGTTTAAATGGTTCCTGAGTTAGCAGAGCATAGCCCCGGTGTGATAAAGAAACACTCCTTGATGGATTGTTAGCGGCTCCCTAACTCTTTACAGGGCGATAATATTGACTTCACATTAGATAAACATGAATCTTCTAAACAAGAAGAGAATATGTTCAGATTGGCTTCTTAGTTGCATTTGCTGTTAAAAGGCAGCAGGACACAGTCTGCAGAGTTTAATTTTAACTGTAATTACCTTTCCCAGTGATGTGCGGTAAGGTAACAAATGAAGTGCAGGGCTGCAACACAGGCCTCTAAGCAGAGCATCGGGAAGGTCAGGCCCTTTGCCTAGACAATGTTTATTATTAAGGAGATCCATTAGCGCCTATCTGCCAACATTAAGGAGCTTTCAGGCTTTCAGAGAGGGAGGCAAAAATGGAAGCTGAGCTCAGCAAGGTGTTGAAAGGGAGGGCTGCAGGTGCTCGAACCCAGGGGTCAAGTACTCCGACACAGAAAGGGGTAAAAGAGGAGAAGTGCAACTGTATCCATTTTTATTTTCAGGCTACCACGTTCCCAGAGAAAGCAAAGCCTTCAGCTATGCTTCAGGCATCCATGGTCTGGACTGGCGTCAGCCCCCAACATCCATAAGCATCTGCTGGGGGCCCAGTGCCTCAGGAAGGCTCACCACTGATGCCAACCCTGGGCCCCTTTTCATTCTTTGTTTGTTTGTTTCACTAGGTAACCACATTTATTTCCCACAATACCCCAAAGCAACAGTATATCGGGAGCATTGTGGGAAGTAAAAATGGAAGCTTGACCCAGTTGCCGTGTGCTGCTTAGAGCACTGCAACCAGCGACCACTGATATAGGAAGGGCACTTTGCCCATGCTATTATCTAAGCTGAGCTGACTCTGTCTGTTGCTGACTGGGGCTGATGGGAGTCGTAGTCTAAGAACATATGCAAGGCACCAGGTCGGCAAAGGCTGGCTTAGGCCCTCAGCGGGGACTAGAACCAGCCCTCATGGCCTGAAGGCTTTGGACCTTCCCTGACCAGCATGGGGGCAATCATGGAAACAGCAGGATATGATAAGTAGGTCTAAGATCTATTGAATAGAATGTGGCAGAATATCAAAATGAGGCTCAGTTAAACCCAATGGGGGAAAGTGGAGAGTAAGGAAGGGGGAGAAATTCGATTCAGTTCTCATTTAAAGATGAATCTGTCAAATTTGCACTTTCCAAAACAATATGAGAACTGAAATTCACACATCTGAATTTTGTGATGCAGTTCTTTTCATATATTAGGTGAAAGTGTCTATAAAAATTAATATATTAGTGAAACGAGCATACAAAAATGCATTATATTACGGGAAATGGCTTGCAAAAGTGTGTACATTAGTCAAAACAGTAGACAAAAATGTGTTTATTAGGAGAAATTAACACTAAAATGCTGGAGAATTTTCATGAGGATTTTTTTTCACAAACCACAAATTGCTGCAGAAATTTGGAGAACTGAACTTTGGAAAAATGAAAAACTGAGAGAACTGAAATTGGCAGACCCTTCCATCTGTACAGGAAAGGGACAAAACAACAACAGCACAACCTTGTAATTCAGCAGTGCTCATCGTATAAACAGCACACAATTCTTCACAGGCATCAATTCATTAGATTGCCATCACCCTTGGGAAGGCGGAATTGTTAAAACACCCAAGAGGTAACAGCAAAGTGCATACAACAATCACATCACTTTATTATTAAATATTGATTTAGGTATTGAACTCTGCACTGGACAGAGAGAGCAAGGAATTCCCTAGGTCTATGTCTACATCTCAGTAATACTCTGGTTTTGTTTTTATGATTAGTATAAGGGGAGAAGGGCTAGATCCTTGGCTATTTTACATTTGGAGTTTCGCTATATGCAGACAACCATTTACACCAGATGGGCGTGAGACCCTTTGCTTAATTATTTTCCAGGTGGCATCCACATGCTGCAGCTGCCTGAGGGAGGGAGAAAGGAGAATCAGATGTGCACCATGGGAAAATTACCAGCTTCAGATTATTACAGGTAAAAGATGGACACGAGAAGAAGCCAAGTTTGCTGATGACACTAAATTGTTCAGGGTTGTTAAAACAAAAAGGGATTGCGAAGAGCTCCAAAAAGACCTCTCCAAACTGAGTGAATGGGCAGAAAAATGGCAAATGCAATTCAATATAAACAAGTGTAAAATTATGCATATTGGAGCAAAAAATCTTATTTTCACATATAAGCTCATGGGGTCTGAACTGGCAGTGACCGACCAGGAGAGAGACCTCGGGGTTGTAGTGGACAGCACGATGAAAATGTCGACCCAGTGTGCGGCAGCTGTGAAAAAGGCAAATTCCATGCTAGCGATAATTAGGAAAGGTATTGAAAATAAAACAGCCGATATCATAATGCCGTTGTATAAATCTATGGTGCGGCCGCATTTGGAATACTGTGTACAGTTCTGGTCGCCTCATCTCAAAAAGGATATTCTAGAGTTGGAAAAGGTTCAGAAGAGGGCAACCAGAATGATCAAGGGGATGGAGCGACTCCCTTACGAGGAAAGGTTGCAGCATTTGGGGCTTTTTAGTTTAGAGAAAAGGCGGGTCAGAGGAGACATGATAGAAGTGTATAAAATTATGCATGGCATTGAGAAAGTGGATAGAGAAAAGTTCTTCTCCCTCTCTCATAATACTAGAACTCGTGGACATTCAAAGAAGCTGAATGTTGGAAGATTCAGGACAGACAAAAGGAAGTACTTCTTTACTCAGCGCATAGTTAAACTGTGGAATTTGCTCCCACAAGATGCAGTAATGGCCACCAGCTTGGACGGCTTTAAAAGAAGATTAGACAAATTCATGGAGGACAGGGCTATCAATGGCTACTACCCATGATGGCTGTGCTCTGCCACCCTAGTCAGAGGCAGCATGCTTCTGAAAACCAGTTGCCGGAAGCCTCAGGGGGGGAGAGTGTTCTTGCACTCAGGTCCTGCTTGCGGGCTTCCCCCAGGCACCTGGTTGGCCACTGTGAGAACAGGATGCTGGACTAGATGGGCCACTGGCCTGATCCAGCAGGCTCTTCTTATGTTCTTATGTTCTTATGAATTACAAGCAATTCTTAACCTCACATATATACTGCTTGGAGCTCTGGGACTCAAGATGCATGGTCATGTGAAGAACATGGTGTAATATTTGCTGGTACGAGTTTGCGTCTTTGAATGTTCCCTTGCCGTCGTTTTATTTCCCTGAATAGAAAATAAGTGTGGAAGAAAGAAGGGCTAGGCTGCAAGCCTTTTCACTTTTCTACATTCAGGGAAAGAGGTGGTTTTTTTTAAGTAACATTCAAACATCCTGTTCCCCAAGGGAGGGCTAGTTATAGGGTTGCTGCATGTGATTCTTCTGTTGGCATAGTTGAGCTCCAAACCAGTTGTGACATCAGGGAGGGCCTACATAGGGACAGTGCAACACTGATGGTTCTAAGAACACAAGAAGAGCCTGCTAGATCAGGCCAAAGGTCATTCTAGTCCAGCATCCTGCTCTCACAGTGGCCAGCCAGATGCCTATGGGAAGCTCGCAAGCAGGACCTGAGACCTTCTAGGTGAGGTCTTCTAGAGATTTGGGCTAATCAGGAATTATTGAATGACACCCAGCTCTTGCTCTTATTTCCATTACCTAATACCACAGAGGCAGTGGAAATTCTACCATGGCATCTGGTGATGGTTTTGGAGTGAGCCCAATTTATCCAGATAAGACAGAAGTGCTCTTGGTCGGGGCTTTTCACAGCCTAGGTAGCTGGGATTCAGACTGCTTTTGGATGGGATTGCAAGATTGAAATCCACCCCCCCATCCTATTTTACAAGGGGCATTCCTCTGTTTGAACAGTTGTCTGGTCCAAGTCTGATTTCAAGATAAAGAGCCCTAAGAACAGAGATTTGAGTCGTTGAAGTTGCCCATCCACTGCTAGCAATGGAACAGCAGACTGAGCAGACACACAGGCCATCTGCTTAGTCTTCCTCACAATGAAGAGATGCATTGTATTTGTATTGAAACTGTAGTGATTATTTCTAAATTTACATCCATGGGTGAAAATTAGCATACATAGATTTTATGGAAATGTGTCCTCTTTCAACCTCCTCTTGGGTGATGCGTTTCCACTTTTTTCTGATGTGCAGGTGGCCACTGTAATGTAGAACCTGTAATGTCAGAAAACTCTTGTGGTGTTATTGGAAACATGTTGAGAACTACCTGGTGTATATTAGTGTTGAGGTTAAATTGAAAAACAAAAACCTCTGTCTTTTTCTTGTAGGTAGAATTGACACCAAAGAGGAATATTGAGAGTAAATAGTTCCTGGATTTTACATGAATGTTACACTTTATTGATCAGAGAGAAAGTCCCAAGGGTGAACGTAGGGAATGGAGATGGGAAATTCAATTAACATGGTTAGCACCAATTTGGACTCTTCAGTAATATAAAATATACAGCAAAGATCTTATTTTGATCATTGTATGAACCCCATGACTTCTCTCTCTCTCTCTCTCTCTCTCTCTCTCTCTCTCTCTCTCTCTCTCACACACACACACACACACACACACACACACACACACACACACACACACACACACTTTCCTCTTCTTTGAGAAAAAAACAGAGAACCTTTGAATATTCTATCCTTCACCAGCATAAGAAACAGAATGCTGTTTCAAAAATCTGAAAAGTCTTCAATCCAGTTCTTTCATATAGATAAAAATCCATTATTTCATGATATCTTATTGGCTGGTGTGAGGGGGAAAAAACCACCAGGATGTGATTGGAACCGAAATCCATCCAGTTTTATTTATCCCCGCTTCTCTGATTTAAAACGAAGCCTGGCTGTGTGCAGATGATAACTGTGAGCAAAGGTCGACATCAATTGGGAACTCTAGGACGAGCCGTCTCCATGTGGGGGGAAATATCACATTCTTTTTTAAAAAAGAAAAGAGACACTGAGTGACACTGACAAAATAGACAAGGCAGTCTGGATCAATGGCATAAAAAATAGTTGTCACCCAGTGATTAGCAAACTATCACTTATAATAATCTCCTTCAATAAGCTCCTTGGAGGATAACGTTTGATTATTTGAACACATCAGAATGTTAATTATGGCTGGAGCTGCATTTCAAGACTCATTTGTATTTTTACAGTATGTGACATTTCAAAGCCTGAAGTAATTTTCGACATCTTATTAGGTGTTTGAAATTCAATTTGTAGCCTTAGTTTCAAACAGCAGCTTTTTTAATTTAGCACCTCTTTAGCAGAGTGGGCTGAATGTGGAATAATCATCAGGAAAGTAGCCATATATATATATATGAAAACTCTTGGGAATAAGACTATCAATCCCCCTTGAAAATTACATATAATATATTAAGGGTTAATGCAAGTTGAGCAGTTAATGTGCATACTAATCAGCCACTGTGCATGTTTACCTCATGGAGAATGTGCACATTAACCTTCCATGAAGAGGGAATTGTGCACATTTCCCAGTCAGTCTACATAACCTCCAAAACGCCTTGGGAAATGTGCCTATATCAACTGAATTTTGTACATTCACTGGTCATTATGCATAATCTCCAACAGGCCTTGGGGGATGTGCATATATACACTGAATTTTGTACATTCTCCAGTCATTATGCAAAATTCCCAACAGCTCAAAAGGGCAGTGTGTGTGTGTATCTATTTTATTTTATTTTATCACAGAAAGTAAATTGCAAACCCATGCACAAAGTAAGTAGTAAATCAACTGTGACAGGTGAAACAATAATATAGTAGAGGCACAAAGCATTGCTTTCTTGCAATATCAACTTTCTTTACTCAAATTACGGCTACCTTCCTCTCTGTCCATTTCCAAATATTTCACTCAGCTCTCCAACATGTTTGTTTTTTCTACAACGAACCTGGAACTTGAATACAACCCAGAAATTGTGTAAGGTGGCCCACCATGAGCTAATGAACCACTTGCTTTTAGTGGCTATTTTGGACTGAAAAAACTGGGCCAGGGAAAGTAATAGTGGACGAGTCAAGCAACTGGCATGCCACAATACATGGATGATAAGCTGTGTCTCTCTTGTAAGTTAGAAATCATGCCAGTCCACTCTACAGCATCACGGCACCTTGGAAACATAAGGGGAAACCTCAGTATCAACATAAGAAGAGCCTGCTGGATTAGGCAGTGGCTCATCTAGTCCAGCATCCTGTTCTCACAGTGGCTGACCAGATGCCTGTGGGAAGCCTGCAAGAAGGACCTGAGCGCAACAGCACTTTCCTTCAAACTATGCAACTGGGCCTATCTATTACCTAATCAGCATTGATTCTGTCCTGTCCTATGGGTTTGGGGAAAAGTACTCACTGTGTGAAGAAACCTAGTAGGCTCTTCCCAGGCATTTTAATGCGTTTTATTATATGTATTGCTGTATTTTGCTGCTGTTTGATTATTTTTGTTTACCTTTGTTGGCTTGATTTTATTGTATTATTGTATTTATATATTCCTGACTGTTTTATTTTATGTACACCGCCCAGAGAGCCCTTGGGCTTAGGGCGGTATATAAATTAAATTAAATAAAAATAAATAAATAAATAAATAAATAAATTATGTTCTTAGAACCATCAGTGTTGCACTGTCCCTTTGTAGGCCCTCCCTGATGTCACAACTGGTTTGGAGCTCAACTATAGTATGCCAACAGAAGAATCGCATGCAGAAACTCTGGTTGGGTAGCACTAGACCTCACTT
Source organism: Rhineura floridana (assembly GCF_030035675.1). NCBI lineage: Eukaryota > Metazoa > Chordata > Lepidosauria > Squamata > Rhineuridae > Rhineura > Rhineura floridana. The sequence continues at coordinate 72,153,257 of NC_084489.1, read as the reverse complement.
GGGGAACAGGATGTTTGAATGTTCCTTTTATTTGTTTTTAAAAATGTTTCTTTCCCTGAATGTAGAAAAGGGAAAAGGATTGTAGCCTAACCTTGCTTTCTGCCACACTCATTTTTTATTCAGGGAAATAAAACAAGGGAGCATTCAAAGATGAAAACTTGTACCAGCAAACGTTGCACCATGTTCTTCACATGACCATGCAGTATATATGTGAGGTTAAGAATTGCTCATAATTCTTTTCGCTTCCATCAGCAACTGGCTGTTTGTTCTGCAAGAGTCATGCACCTACCCCATCCTTAGACGCATTTGCTTGAACTTCTAGTTGCTCTTCGGAATCAAAGAATCTTAATACTGGAACTGTCATGATAGCTGCCTTCAAGCTTTCCAGAGCTTGCTAATGAATCGAGTCCCATTTCCACTGCGCATCTTTCCATAGAACAGCTCTTGTGGGAGCTGTCGGAGGTGACTCATTTGGAATATACTGATTGAGACTATGGTCCCCAGACGTCTTTGGACGCCCTTGTCAGTTGACAGAGGCATTGGGAGTATGTTGTACTTTGTCTGTGTCAGGTTTGATCCTATCCTTCAAGATGTGTCCCATGCACCTCACCTTGTCAGCCAATAACTGGACTTTGTCTTGGTTGAATCTGACAACATTCTGACATGCTCTGTCTAGAACCTGTCTATAGATTGTATCATGTTCTTCCTTTGTCACTGCAGCTATAATCATGTCATCTTCAGTGAAGTTTGCACCCATAACATCACTGAAACACTCATGGTTCTTTTGCTGAAAGATTTCACTCGCTGACTGGGTGCTGAAGGGCAATCTATTGAAGTGGTAGCGACCCCAAGGAGTGCTAAATGTACACAGTTCAGCTGATTACTTGTCAGGCTTGACCTGCCAGTAGCCATCTTTCTCATCCAGAATGGTGAGGAATTTTTTGCCAGCTAAACTGTGCTGCACACAGTGCTAATGACTGAGAAGTATTGTATTTTGATGGCCTTATTGAAGTCTTTAGGGTCAAGACAAAGACGAAGCAAGCCATCTTTTTCTGGGAAATAACAAGGCTATTGACCCATGCTGTGGGTTTGGTCATGCAGGAGATGACTCCTATATTGTTCAAGGCTTTCTTAAGTGAAGCCAGCATAGCATATGGGATTTTACAGCACCCGTGAATTACTGGCTGAATAGTGGGATCTATGTAGATATGATGAGTGCCTGGAAATAGGCCAGGTCCCTCTAAAACATCTGGATATGACCTCAGCAGATCCTCTTTGGGCACCTGAAAAGTGTGGGGAGTCACTCCGTGCACTATGCTGATGAGGTCTAGGGCAGCACAGGCTGATCTACCCCGTGGAGCTGGTTCATCATCTCCTGTGATGTAGGATGTCAAAGTTGCTTCACAACAGCCTGTCTTGCAGTGTGCTGTGATTGCTCCTTTGGGTTTAATCCTGGTCCCACCAAAAGCAACTAAAACCACATCTGCTGCGGCTCTCTGCACACACACAGGCAAGGATGAGGCTATGCTTTCTGGTATGGTGTTTGCTTCAGCCCCACTGTCTAACTTGCAGGTCACTGAGACTCCAGCTACATTAATATTGGCAAACTATGGCTGTGAGCTGTTGTTGCTTCCTGCAGCCTGGGATGCTCTTAATATGCCTACATATAGAGTATTCATACTTTTCTCCTGTCTGGATGCAGTATGCTTACTTTTACACATCTTTGCAAAATGATTTTGGCCCCCACAGTTGTGGCATAAAGCTCCATAAACAGAGCAAGCCTTTGGTTTATGTGTTCCATCACATATCCTGCAGGACTGGCTGTTGATGGAATGCCTTTAGGAGCTACAGATTGTGTAGAAGACCGTTCTGCCTGGTGCACTGCTTGCCTTTGCTCATTCCTTTGGCTGACTGCATGCACAGGCATGTAGCCATTGCAAAAACCTGTGCATGGGTAAGGCCTTGAGCTCTGCAAACATCTATTGCTTGAGCAAGTGTGAGATCCAGGCATTCAAGAAGTTTTTCTTTTTGCTTGCAATCAGGGATACTAAAAGCAATCTCGTTCCTTATAATAACATCCTCTGAGACTCCAAACTCACAGTCCTGCACTTTGCATCTCAATTGTGTGACAAAATTATCAATTCCTTCAGCTTCATTAAAGTTGAGTTGCCAAAACTGATAGCATTCGAACACTGAGTTTCTCCTAGGCTCACAATACTGATTAAATGCTTTCAAGGCTTCTGCCAAGGTTTTGTTGGTAGGCTCCACATACACATTTTGCATGTTGTTGTAGATCTCTAGTCCCTTGTCACCAATGCAATGCAGAAGAATTGCAGTCTTTCAGTCTTCTAGTTTGTTGTTTGCATTGCATACAGTAAGACAGAGTAGGAGGCTTTGCTCCCACCTTCTCCAGTTCTCCCTCAAATTTCCAGTAAAACACAGCTGAGGAGGCAGCTTGAAAACACGCATCTTACAACTTTCAGAACAACTGCAGTCTCTCTGTTAGAAATGTGTCTGGCTTATTGCAGGTGCAGGCCCACTTCTAGCACCATGCACGATCCTGTGGGTATTGAGAAAAGGTACTCACTGTGTGAAGAAACCTTACATCGGGTCTGCCCTAACAGGAAGCACCAGGGGTCAGGAGAATTTCAGTGGTTGTAGGGGCCAGTTCACATGGCGATTTAACGTGAGATGGGTTCTACTTGCATGCCCATTTAATTCACAGTGATCACATGATGTAGGAGGCAAAGGGAAGGCATCCCGGTGCTTTCAGCTTTTAATCCGCAGCAAATAAATCCAAGTTTAATCCGAAAAGGGAAGGAAAAACAGTCTGTACTTCATATCTCTAGTGGCTTGTAGAGGTTTGGTTCCATTCTGCCACCACATATCCAACTCATTCTGCTGAATATGTAGGCCAGGCTAATCTCTCATCGAAATCAAGCCCAATGTTACCTTTCAGATGAGATTTCCAGTTCCCTGTCATCCCATTGGTAATGTGTCAAATTCCACATCCTATGAGTCACATGGACCATTCGGATACTTTACATCCCAGTGCCACAACTCCATGAAAGCCGCTCACTCAAGGGACACACATGACACAATATTAGTGAGACAACATGGGAGCCAACTGCAGGAAAAGGCCACAGTTCATTGGGAGAGCACGCGTTTTGTACATTGAAGTTCTCAGATTCAATCTATGGCATCTCCAGTTAAAAGAATGTCAGGAAGCAGGTGATTGGAAATACATTTTTTTCCCCAGAAGCCCAGGAGACCCACTGCCAAGTCAGAGTATGCAATGCCAGGCTAGATGGACCAATGACCGAACCTGTTATAAAATAGCTTCCCATGTTCCTATGAGAAGGGAGAGCAACGACCGCCCCACATGTGTAACATATGAATTGGGTGTCAATAACTTATCGCTCAATGACTCACAGCTGTTTTGTCACTTGGTGACTGTCTGAACTGCTTCCATTGACAAGGGTGGTGTTTGACATGATATGAGCAGACATCAAAGCCTTGAATCGCATGATAACATTTGGAAGATATATTGGTCAGTAAGGATGCGGGCTTTGTTGCAATTATTTTCATAGCAGCAAAAAGCTTGTTACCGGCAACCCCTGAAAATCTCCTATGGTATGACCTAGCTATGGTACTGTGTCTATGGACAAGTGAGCTTATGCGATATACCCTACAGAAAGTACACCAAGTAAAAACTGGGTTTGATGCCAAATGAGCCATCATCACAAACGACTGAAATCGGAAGAACATAAGAGCCCTGCTTGATCAGGCCAAAGGACCATCTAGACAAGCATCTTGTTCTCACAGTGGCCAACCAGATGTCCATGGGAAGCCCGCAAGCAGGATCTGAGTGCACCCCAGGTCTCCCCACTCCCCAATTCACAGCAACTGGTTTTCAGAGGCATACTTCCACGATTCTGAGGCAAAAGTAAATATAGGGCAGTACCCTGTCATGTATATTTCTTTCAGGGAGTTTAAATCATGAAATATTTTATTCACTTCAGCATGATTGCATAAAGCAAGAAAGGGGGATCTGTAGCCCTCCAAATGTTGCTGGTGTTCTGGCCTCAACACACATTGAGCTGTGTGTCTATCCAGATAAATAAACTCACATCCAATCCACACTTTATATAACTCAAATCTTCTGTTTTATTCATAAGTAATCTTGAATAGCAACCGGTAAATTCAGCAAGAAAACACTTAACTGCACAAAGTGATGAGTAGAGGATTCAGTTGAACAAAGGAGGTGGAATGGATGCGTGGTGAAAAGATAACGCACAGCCAAGCCCTCCAAGGGTGGACAACCAAACCCGAGGGAAGACGTCTGCCTTCTAGAAAGAACCACCCTGAACACAGAACTAAGGACTCTTTCCTGGAGCAGCCAATCAAGGCATGATAACAGACAGACCTAACCAGTCGCTAACAGATTTACTAAAGAGAATTCTACCTACAAGCCTGCAGGGAGTATATTAAATAACAATGCCCAGTTGGGGCAGAACAGTTGGACTCCAGCCCTCTCAGCCCAAATCGTCTCCCATCCTTGGCCAAATGGTCAGGGATCCTCCATTTTGGGTGCTTTCTGTGGACTGAATGAGGAGCTCCACACCGGCAGAGTGACACTGGTGTCACTCCATGGGCAGAGGCAGAGAAGGCCAGCAAGGCTGTCAGAGGAACACCTCAGCCCAATACAACCTCCCCCCAGCTCAGTGCAAAGGGATTGCAGCCCTAAGCACAAATGAGTGCTTCTGGCCACCCTCAAAGGATCAAGACCCTTTCTGGGCAAACGAAAGGATGCTCAGGCACCCCTGCTCAAGCCCTCATGGAAGTATGAACAAACACTGAATGATTAACATTGCATTACCTTATCTTAACTGCTGTATTAGCAAAGAGTAGCAATGGTCATGTTAACATGCCACAAACCATGGTTTACAGTGTATGAGCTGATGACATCCATTTCACTCCTCCCTGATCCTCTCAGCACACCATTGGTTGTATTCAACTAAATGTGACTCACAGTATACCCATTGAAATGAATGGACCCAAGGTAGTCCTCTCTATTAACCGCAGTGGGTCTACTCTGAGTAGGACTGCCATTGAATATCAGTTCATAATCATTTAATGTTACACCCAAACCAAGGTCAAACTATGATCATAAGCTAAGGGTTGCTCTTGATTTACCAGTCCTGGTTTGTTTGACATCACTCTAATCCAGGGATAGTGGTTTGTTTCTCCTCAACACAAAAGGAGCAAAGTGGGCACTATTGGCACATGCATGGTAAACCATGGTTTATGGCTCACCATGGCATACAAATGTGACCACTGTATTGCCAAATGTATATTTTCACCTGTAGGAGTCATTTAGCCTTCTGTCTTAATCAAAGGCACGGGGGAACTGATTTCCATTGGAACCACAGCCTTTGAGGAGGGGAAGTTAAATCCTTCCCTCCCCACAATCCCCCCCCCTGCACAAATGGAAGCTTGTTTTCTTTCTTTCTGTCACTAACTGCGGCATGGAAGGAAGGCCTGCTGCCTGCTGTGGTTTCCAATGGAAATCACCCCTATGCCTAAGAATAACGGAAACTGTGGTCCTGATTGTTGCTGCAGATTACCTGTTTAACATAATATGTAGCTAGAGTCTTAGATATCCAGGGTTGGAGTTTAATGAGGGTCTGATCTCAATGCCCTTTTCACAAAAAGCCTCAGTTTTAAGAAATCACATTTTAAAACACACAAAGAAGGGAAGGGCTGGAACATTACAGGAGAACCAGCCCTTTTTATTGTATGAAGCTATTCAAATGTGAAGTGGCATAGATTAGGGAGGATGAATATATATAGATAGATAGATATATATATACACACACCCTTTGGGGTCAGTTAGGAACCCAAATACAAAGGAGGGTTAAAGTGTCAGAGAAGAGAGATGTTGAGCAAAATGAATACTAAATGCTACCTCAAAGGCAAAGCTTTTCTAATGAAGAGGTGAGACACCCAGGGGTGGGTGAGTAGGGAGGGAGAAATGGGCTGATTGCTGAGCTATGCAGTCTATAGCTACGTGGCTGATGCCTAGAAGTTCTAGAACTCATTTTGCTAGCAAAAGCAGAGAGCCCGGCTTCTGATCAACACTGATTTTACCAGCAGGTGTTTCTATGGTGATGAAAGTAAGTGAGGATTTAAGGATTAGGAGATAGAATCTGGACAGCTTTAAAAAAGGCTATGAACAAAATATTAAAAGGGAATCTTTCCAGTTAAGAAATATTGATTTTTGGGCTGTACTGACCTTTCACTTTTTCTGCAAAGGTTCTTTTAGCAGACGTTTTCCCCATATATATATGGATTTACTAACCTTTTAATTTAACATTTCATATCAAGTGCAAGAAATAGCAAGACAGAGACTGAACACAATATTTATTGTTAGATATTTTGCTGCATTCATATCCCACCTTTCCTCCAAGGAGCTCAAGGTGGCAGACATCATTTTCCCCCATTTTATCCTCACAACAACCCTGTGTGGTGGGTTTGGCTGAGAGCTGGTGACTGGCCCAAGATCACCCAGTGAGTTTAACAGCTGACAGTGGAGAGCTGAACCTGGATCTTCCTCTTCCTAGTCCAGCACTCTAACCATTATACAAGTTGCTGTTTTAATTTCCCAAAATGTCTCAGAGTCAGAGCAATGAATTGTGGGAAATTTAAATAGTGACTTCCACTGGAGGCCCAGGAAGACACAAGGTGGGAGGGTAATGGGATATTCAAATGATCTGGCACTCATCAAACAATCTAGCACTCATTGGTATACCACCAGGAAATAAAAGGCTTATGAAATTAGGCCCTGCTGGAACCCTGGTAATTAAGATCATTAGTATGCTCACATTAGACTGACCAAACATGTAACACTGAATGCACATAGAAGGGAAAGCTGGATCGCACCTGTTAGCCTTTCCACAATGCACACTTGGCAGAGCTTGTGAAAAAGTCTATATGCATACACATTCTATGTGGCTCAGGAAGTTGCCTTATACCATGTCAGAACCTTGGTCCCTCTACCTTAGGACTGCCTATCCTACCTAGCAGCAGATTTCCAGAGTTTAGACAAGGGGCATTCCCAGCCTTACCTGGAGATGCTGGGAACTGATTGTGGACATGTCTGCATGCAAAGCATTTATAGCCCACCTGCCTCTTCAAGGACTTGGCCTACTCAATCACTCCTTATCCCCCTTCTAAGTGTGTTCAGCATAACATATGAACAAGACTTATTGCTTCCTTTTTATGAAAATCTAAGTAGTATTGTGTTTGAGGTAGCCATGGGAAATCCACATCAATGTGCATCACAGCACCAAAATGGCTTCTGTGCAGCATAGTGCTTTCCACATTGGTCTGCACAGTTTGCCTCACAGATTTGCTTAATGAAAATGTAAATGTAAATGTAAATTTAATTTTTAGGTCGCCTATCTGGCCGAAACCACTCTAGGCGACGTACATATCAAATTTCAATAAAATGCAATAAAATACAGTAAATACAATAAAATACAATATAATCAGCAGTAATAAAAATTACAGCATATGCAGTACACAACAACGGGCCTTCAGTATGTAATTAGCCCATCCCGGCGGTCCCAAAGGCCTGTCCAAACAGCCAAGTTTTTAAGGCTCGGCGGAAGGTGTCTAGAGAAGGGGGATGCCGAAGATCAGACGGGAGGGAATTCCAGAGAGTGGGGGCCGTCACCGAAAAAGCCCTCTCTCTAGTCCCCACCAATCTAGCTGCTTTTGTTGGTGGGATTGAGAGAAGGCCCTGCGTGGCTGATCTTGTTGGGCGGCATAATTGGTGATGCTGGAGGTGCTCCTTCAGCCAATTTGCATATGAAACAGCGCATTTCCTATCTCAATTGCTGCTCAATTTTGGCTCAGTTGCACCCTGTTTCATGGTGCATGCTTGTTTGTCCCAGAGGAAACAGTTATACATTTTCTTGTGTCTTTAAAAACACATACACACATATATTGATTCTTCTCTGGGCCCTCTAGATGGCCTTTTTATTGTGCATTCATGATCATTTCAGCTCATGATGGTATCAGGGTGGCTATATGTGATCCCATTTTCAACACTGCACCTGAAAAAGTTTCACGGCTGACATACTGCTTCATTCCCAATCAGTGCATGCCCTGTAAGTTCCTTCTGAAATCCTGCAAAATTTTATACTAAAAATGTTCCCGTGTATTTTTTTTGTCCTGAATTTGTTGCTCTATAGTCCAAAAGTGCCCCTCTGGGTGGCAATAATGTGGTAACTTTGGGGAAGCATCATCGAACAACTAATAAAGAGGAATGGCGTGTGGATGGTCCAGCATGAATCCACCATTAATAAACTATTAGCCAATGACATGTTGCAACCCCCCCAACTATTAGTTCTAAAGAAAGCAATGTGGCCCCAATCCAACTGTGCAAGTGTACAACAACTGGGGCCGTGCACTTATAACCCTCCCTATCAGGCAATCTGCAATTGTACCAACCAGCTATTCAGTGGCAATGTGGGGTAAAAAATCCAGGTCCCAGCTCTATCTGCCAGTTATGTGAATCGGGATTTGACATTTAATTTTCCTGTCTGATATGTTACAGTATTTAATAATATTGGATGATACACAACTAACTCGTGAGTATGACCGATACTGGAAATCACCCAATATTTTGCACTTTCAAGAGTTCAAACCATTTCACATGCATTATCTAGTTGTAATTTTTTTTTTACAACTTGTGAGGCAACTCAGAACTATTACCCTTCATACTGCAGTGGTTGGGGCTATGAGAGGGGAATGACAACTGCGGCTGACTCTCAGTGAGTTTCTGGCAGAGACAAGATTTGAACTCAGCTCTCTTCAGGTGTAATTAAAATGAAAATATGTTGTAGATGCGTTGTTGGGCCTACCTCCTCAACCTCTGACCTTCTTGCTCTGAAGGGGGGCTATTAGCAAGTTCCTTGAACATGCTTGCAAACCTCCCCACAACTGGGAACCCTCACATGTCCAATCGGACACACTTACTGGCCCCCTTCAGACCTTGCCGGTCAAACATGGGAAAGCTGGAGGTGGAGCTGGTACACAGAGCCCCATGCTTCCAACACCCTTTCATTTCCATACATCCTGAAGAGGGGTCTGGAGACTTCCTGATTCATAGCTTAGGCCCCATCTGCACTATACATACACGGTAAAGCTCTATCAAAACACTTTAAACTGTCATGGCTTCCTCCAAAGAATCCTGGGAAGTGTTGTTTGTAAAGGGTGCTGAGAGTCATTAGGAGACCCCTAGTCCCCTCACAGAACAATTCCCAGAGTGGTTTAACAACCAAATCCCTCTTCCCAGGAAACTATAAGAATTGTAACTCTGTGCCTGATCTCTATGTATGGATTTGGAAGTTGGACAGTGAAAAAGGCAGATAAGAGGAAAAATTATCATTTGAAATGTGGTGCTGGAAGAGAGCTTTGCGCATACCATGGACTGCGAAAAAAGACAAATAATTGGGTGTTAGAACAAATTAAACAAGAATTGTCACTAGAAGCTAAAACGATGAAACTGAGGTTATCATACTTTGGACACATAATGAGAAGACATGATTCACTAGAAAAGACAATAATGCTGGGGAAAACAGCAGGGTGTAGAAAAAGAGGAAGGCCAAACAAGAGATGGATTGATTCCATCAAGGAAGCCACAGACCTGAACTTACAAGATCTGAACAGGGTGGTTCATGACAGATGCTCTTGGAGGTCACTGATTCATAGGGTCGCCATAAGTCGTAATCGACTTGAAGGCACATAACAACAACAACAACAACAGAATTTTAAAGACTCAGACTTGATCTACCCATGCAACAGAAAGAGGTAAGAATTATTTATTTGTAAGATTTATAGCCCACCTTCTCCAAGGGGCTCAAAGTGGCATAAATTGTTCTCTCCTTTTATCCTCATAATAGCCCTGTGAGATAGGTTAGGCTGAGAGATACTGACTGGCCAAGGTCACCCAGTGAGCTTCCTAGCTGAGTGGGGATTTGAACCCTATTCTCTTACGTCATAGTCTGACACTCTTACCGCTGCATCACACTGGCACAGAATCGTGCTAGAGACCTGAAGTGACAGGATGGGCTGATGCCCTGCAGTGTAACCAAACACATTTTTATTTTCCCCCTATATACCAAAAAAATAATAATAATAAAGCAGAAAGCTGTGTACCGGGGGCTATCCTTGACATGCTTGTTTTCTGCTTCCAGGGAGTTTCTTTAAAAGGGGAAGATTTTTTTTAAAAAAAAAATAGTATTTCTCCAGTCTGTGAGTGTGCAGTCTGCTGTGCCATTCCAAGAGTCTACCAACTCATTCCGCTTCTTATAATCAATCCAGCCTCAACAGCCAGCCAGTCAACTGTTCTTACAAGAGCAGAAGAGCCTGCCAGATCAGGCCAGAGGCCCATCTAGTTCAGCATCCTCACAGTGGCCAACTAGATGCCTATGGGAAGGCTCAAGAACCTGAGTACAAGAGCACTCTCCCCTCCTGCAGTTTCCGACATCTGGTATTCAGAAGCATACTGCCGCCGATGGCGGACGTAGAACATAACCATCAGTTTTAGCTCTTCCTGGCCAATGCCAAGGCTGGCTCTGCAAAAGTCCATAGACACTATAGGAATAATCGTTGTGACTCCCACCTCCCCAGGAAACAATCCGAACAGCAAGGATTTCCATTTGTGGGGAGATTAGCCAAAGTATTGACTGTACTCCTCTGCGTGACATCTCATCTAGGCGCCCGCTCTCTCCTTCTGCCTGGCACAGACAGCTATGTGGAACTTGAAAGCCACACGTACCTCTTTAGAAGCAGCTTTCAATTTTCATGTGTGCATGGTGTCCCTCGCTGCTCTGCCTAATAAGCAAACTGTCCCTGGCCACCCCTCCAATCCGCCAAGCTGTAGCGCTGGATCCGTCTGAGCTCCCCATACCACTGTGTGTCCACCGTGATGCTTCTTGCTCGCTGACCTCCTCACCGGTATTACAGAAGCCCATTACATCCCTGCGCAGGCTCTTTCGCCTGGCACGGCAACCATTTCCTGCACAGACCCTCCATGTATATAAAAGGCTTTCCTGGGCTTTCATCAAAATCTGGGTTGCAGGCCTATTTTGTAACATTAATTCTCTCCCTCGCCGACTGCCACATCAATTCGGTACTTTATAAACTATTTCAGGGATCCGATTTATCAGGCCTGACAGAGCCTTGCACCGAAATAAACAGCCACTGCCTCAGCCAAGCTCGCTCAGTGTCTCCTATTTATCATTATTTAATTCAAGGGCCTAAAATTCTCTGACATTATTAATAGTAAGATGAATCGCTGGAAAACTAGAGAATCTGTGACCAACCAGGCTGAAATAATCCATTTGGGGGAAAATGTCTACTTGGAATTGCATTCCCTGATGGGTAGCCTTTCTGTCATTAGCAACTCCGTATGCATGGGTGGTAAGGTACTGAAGCATGAAGTCCCCATAGAGTTGAAGACTTCAAGTACAATTCTTTTCTCAGCAGCAAACACCAAAAGAAAGGGGGGAGTGGGTAAGCAGGGGGGACAATGAAGAGGAGGGGGGAAAGGAGCCCAGATTGCTTTTAATGCCTGTCACTTGAATTCCAATGTACTAATTTAATCCTTTTTTAGTACGTGATTAACTTTAACTTGTCTAACGTTGAACTTTGGGTGTTAACTGGACCTGCAAATCCATTAGTTCATTATGAGGACTATATTACTTAGCCACCTTGATGAAAGATAATCAGCTGCCTAGGATGTGTACGAACACTTGCCACTATAATTTGGCACCTCATTAGCAGCATCTCTCTCTCTCTCTCTCTCTCTCTCTCTCTCTCTCTCCAACACCACCACGTTTTACTGAAATGAAAAGGATTCAATTGAGAGAAAGCATTTTGCAAAGGCTTCAGGTATTGTATTTATAATAAATGCATGCCCTCATTTCTCAGCTCTTCATACCTGCCGGGCTCCACAATAAAAGATCATAAGGTTGGGACTCAACTCTGGCATCTTCACCACACCCCCTTGCAGCTGAACATCTCTCTCTCTGTGTCTCTGTCTCTGTCTCTCTCTGTGTGTATGCATGCCAAAGGATTCACAGTAAAGGTGAGTCTTGAAGAAGCAAGACAGGCGGCATTTAGGGATGGAGGATAAATTTGATTCAGTTCACCTTTAAAAGTGGACCTGCTTAATTCACACTTTCTGAAACAGCACGCCGACTAAAACACAGCCATCCTTCAAAATCCGCACTCCTCCAAATTTTGCAAGGCAGTTTTCCAGCCAAGAAATTTGTACAAAGATACATCCACTAGGGTGGAATGTGAATATAAATGCGCATATTCATGAAAACAACATACAAACATGTGTTATATCCGGGACAATTGCTTTGCAAAAATGTGTATATTAGGCAAAATTGCATACAAGCATGTGTATGTTAGGAGAAATTTGCACCAAAATGCTGATGTATTTTCATGAGGACTTTTAATAAATAAATCAGTCACAAACTGAAGTGGACAACTGGACTTACGACTGGAAAAATGAGAAACAGAGAGAAACAAAAACTGCCTGATTCTCCCATCTGTAGCGCCATTGCAACTCCCTGGTTCTTGTGCCTGCCTGCGATGAACCCTGTAACCAAACCTAAGCCCATGCACCTGAAAGCAACTTTCCTCAGTTGTTTCTCCTGTGTCAAATGTTTAATTGCAAGCTTCTTGGGGACAAGGACCTGTCCTGTAAAATGGGGGTGGGGGACCTCAGGCCACACCCATCCTTCCCCAAGGACACACTCTTCCCTGACTCTGCTCCATGCCCTCCAGAAGTCCTTTTGCTTGGTTGAGAATGTGTCCTTGAACTGTAGAATGCTTACCTGGAGAAAGAGGTGTGTGTGCATGCGTGCTCTCCAACTTTTGCGTGGCTGGAATTTACCCCTCTGAAGAAAGGTAAGTGTCACATTCAGTGCTCCATCCACACTTGCCTCTGCTCGTGCCCACTTTTATCCCTGGCCATGCTCATCACTGGCATGTAGTTCCTGCTAGGTTACCCATGAAGAATTATTTATTTATCCTGCCCTTCCTCCCGGCAGGAGCCCAGAGAATGCACCCCCCAGGTTGAAAAATAGGTTCCTTTCCCACCCCTGCCATAAAGCCCTATGCACATGGAGCTAGGTACACAACAACAGCTGGTCGTCCCAGTTCTGACCTTACGTCCAAGTTCCTAGTTGAAAGACCTCATATAGAACAATCCATTCTGAATATCACAATGAGCAGGCCTAGCACTAGCAGTTGGCAAGATCAGGCACTGGCCAAGGACATCAGGACTCAATCTCCTGCTCATTCATTCACCGCTGGGTCCAGCTTCCATCTGCTGGCTAGCCACCTGTCTCCATGTCCACGTCCACTTCCTTGCTTTGACTGGACTCTGAGAAAGAGCCCAACGACATCCACATACCTAACTTGGGATGGTGGGGACCCCAGAGAAGGGCATTAGAAGAAGACCTCAGCATAGAGGCAGGCTATCAACCTGGGCCACAAGTGATTTACAGCAGTCTTCCCCAGCCTGGTGCCCTCCAGGTGTTTTGGACTAGAACACCCATCAGCCCCAAACTGGGACTCATGGAATTTGCAATCCAAAACATCTGGAGAAAACTAGGCTGATTTAGGGTTCATAGGTAATCACCAACACCTTGAACTGGGCTCACAAACTGAATGGCAGCCTGTGAATACTGAGGTTGTAAAAAGAGAGAGAGAATGAGAATGAGAGAGAGAATGAGAATGAGAGAGAGAATGAGAATGAGAGAGACAGAGAGAGAGAGAGAGAGAGAGATTGCCAGATTGCCAGATTATGGTTAAGGATAAAACCACCATGCCCTTTTAATCCAGCCTCAGGCAGGACTCGTAGCTGATCCTTGAATGTCTTTACAGCTGTGAACTATATCAGGGAAGTGTGTGGACAGTGGGTTGGGCTCAGAAAATATTGATCTTCCTTAAATTGTATTTACCTGTTTTATTGCTTGCTTTAATCCCTTTACATTCAGAAAGATGCCTGCAAGGTAGGAAAAATTCATGCTTTATATGCAAGCTGATTCTTAAGGAACATAATCTTCAGAGTGATTTGATGTAATAAAAGCAGTCTGAGAAGATGGGGGCTGAACTGAATGTAGCAGGAGGGAATGTATGTTCCTGCAAATACTGGATGAATGTTGGCATCGTGTCTGATACATTTAAGGTACAAAATACGTAGATGGAGCCTGAGGCTTGGCACCTGGACCAGGAGCTCTGCAGCTCTGCCTCCTTATATAATTATTGCTATTTGTGCACCTGGTTTATTTTATTTGGCAGGGGGCGGGATCTGTTTTCAGAATAATAAAGGTTTAGGCTTTATTCATCCGCAAAATCTCTAATTGCCTCTTAGGGCTGATTCCTCTTAAAAGGTCTTCACACTCAGACTCACACACACACCTACCTACTTCATCAGTTATGATAGCCAGCTGACACTTGCAAAATCCCTGTCTTGTCTTTTCCATTCATTCGTAGGTCATAGCTAGGCCATGGGCAGCAGTCTAAGGTTAGCCAGGAGGAAGCTGTGGGACAAACCAGAAGTTCAAGTCAGAACCAACCATGAAGCAGGGCCAAAGAGCTTGGAAGGCCATGTTGTTCAAGCAAATGTTCAACTAGAGCAGGAAGCCCTCTTATAGTACTTCCTGTTCAGGAAGATTCAGTGGCCAGCCTGGATGGCTGGACTCAGTCCAGGGCCTGAAGGTACTTTATTGAGGAACTGACATTTGCAGTTTTGGTGACACCACATGGAGATGATGCACACTGAGCTAGTAGTGATCACATTAGTGATCCACGGCCTCCAGGTTCTGATGAGCTATTGCTTACACAGCAATACACAGCTTCATACCTAGACACAGGTGCACAGAACTCTTAATTCTTCTCCAAGGACCAGCATCAGCCCCTGTCATCTTTGGGCAGCTGTTTAGGTTCCAGGAGGTCCTGCCACTGATGCTTACCTTCGGTCCTTCTTTAAATTCTTTGTTGTGGTCCAGCACTCCAAGCAGCCCAGACAGCTGGGTCTAACCTCTCCTGATGTCCCACAGTGCCCTGATGTAGTGTTCCTCTAGGGCATTGTGGAAATTAAAATGGTGGCTAGACCAGGCCACCTGATGTTGCTTGGAGTGCTGCAGCTGCTGTCTTCTGCCACCACTGGGTGAACCCACTAGGACCCACAGATAGAGAAGGACCATACCAGAAGAAACTTTCCTCAGGGACTCTTCAAATGGAGCTGGCCCTGTTCTACTTTGTATGCCTTGCTCTTCTTTGTATGATCCCACCATAGCATTTGACATCAGTCCTTCCTTCACCCAGAGTCGGATGTGAGACAAGAACTGGAAGGCCTGAGATTTGGATCTAGAAGAACCATAGTTCAGAGGAGGAACAAATGCTTTGCATGCAGAATGTCCCACATTCAATCCTTAGCATCTCAAGTTAAAAGAACTAGCTAATAGATGATGGGGGAAAGCTCTCCCTAAGATCCTGAAGAGTTCCTGCTAGCCAGAGCAGCACACTGTACTTGCCTGGATGGACAAACAGTCTGACTTTGGTATAAGGTAGTTTCCTCCCATGTGTCTGGGGTGTGTGTGTGCGTGCGCATGCTCAGGCCACTTCAGGAACAGAAAGGAACAGTGAGGTGCAGTGTTAACTTTTGCACCTGGTATGAGGTTTCCAGTTTCACCATGCAATCATAGAAATGCTAATGATTAAGTGGTATATCAATGTAAATAAAGAAATTAAATAAATGGTTTGTATTAGGGATGGAAGGATCTGTCAATTTTGGTTTTATCAGTTTCTTATTTTTCTAATCTTATATTCATTTTTCCACATTTCCTTAGCAATTTGTGATTTCAAAAAAAAATCATGAAAATTCTTCAGCGGTTGTGTGATTTCCCCCCGATAAACATATCACTGTGTGTTTTGACTAATGTACACATTTTTTCAAGCAGTTATAATGCATTTCTGTATGCTACTTTCACTAAAAGTTTCATTTTTATGCACACTTTCCCTTAATATATACATTTTTGTAAACACTGTTTGGTTGGCGAACTGCATCACCAAATTTGGTTAATTGCAAATGGCAAAGGATGACTGTGTTTCAGTTCTCCTATTGTTTCAGAAAGTGCAAATTGGATAGTTTCATCTTTAACTGTGAACTGAATCGAATTCCTCGGAGCTAGTGCCACAATGCAGAGATGCTGGGCTGCAGTTGGTAGGCAGCATCAAGCTCACAGTTGTGCAGGCAAGAGTGGCACCATTAGATTCAGTTTTCAGTGGGAACTGAATCAAATTTCTCCCCCATTCCAACTTGGTATATGTACCAGGAGCCTGGCCTGGCCTGGGCAACCACAGAAGTATCCCCTGTCTATGAAACACCAGGCTCCACAGCACTTTCCTTGCCCACGGCCAAGCACAGGGGTAAGGAACCTGCGTCCCTGCAGATGTTGCTGGACTACACCTCCCATCGTCCCTGACTATTGGCTATGCTGGCTGGGGCTGATGGGAGTTGGAATCCAATAACATCTGGAGGAGCAAAGATTCCCCACTGCAGCCCTAGAGTCAGGAGCTTTTGGTGGGATAATTTGAGTATGTGTCCATGGCCCTGCCCAGGCACTAAGAAGCAGAAATACATTTGCACCATAGCAGAATTGACAATATAACTCTCTCCCCCTGCCCCCTATCTCCCTCTGCCTCCAGTTTCCTGTCTGCAATAGAGCATAGCCCTGGGATTTTCCTAGAATAAAGAAGTCCTTGGCTGTGAACACACTAGTCGCCAGATCAAAGCGTTTCCATGAGCCACACCTGGAGGGGGAATGGGTTGATCTGCCAATCAGTTACAAAATCTCTTTGAAGCTGATTTTTTTAAAAAATGGCTCCCATTGGGTTTTACAGTAAAAAGGGGCGGGTTTTGACAAGCGTTGTGTGCCCCCATTTTTGGAAAAGAGAGGTGGAGATACACTGGAACTGGCAGAACAGTGAGTGTGTTTCTACCCCTTGTTTCCATCTACCTGGCAATGATAACAGCATCTCTTACTCATTATACCTTTTAAGATTGGGTCTATAAACTAAGCTCACTTAATTAATTAATTAATTGACTGACTGACTGACTGATTGATTAATATCACGTATATGCTGCCTTTCCTCCAAGGAGTTCAAGGTTCATAGTTTATAGTTTATTTATATTTATAGTTAATTTATTATAGTTTATTATAGGTTATAATAAAATATATTATAGGTCCTCCTCACCTCATTCTACCCTCACAATAACCACACCTATATGTACCTGTGAGTAGACAGGAACATAGGAAGATGCCTTATACAGAGTCAGATCATTGGCCCATCTGCCTAAGTATTATCTACACTGACTAGCAGCAGCTCTCCTGGGCTTGGGCCAGGTGAGTCTCCCAGCCCTGCCTGGAGATGCCAGACCTGAGACATTCTGCATACAAGGCAGATGCTCTACCACTGAGCAGTGTCCCTTTTCGAGTTGCCTTTAATATCAGAATACCATGTATTACATTTTTGTCCTATATATAGTGACCGGGAGTAAGTCCTGTAGAGTCCAGCTGGTGCCTTTGTGTTCATGGAGGGACTTTTGATCCATAAGAACATAAGAGTCTGCTTGATCAGGCCAAAGGCCCATCTAGTCCAGCATCCTGGTCTCACAGTGGCCAACCACTGCCCATGGGAAGCCCACAAGCAGGACCTGAGTGCAACAGCACTCTCCCTTCATGTGGCTTCCGGCAACTGGATTGCCTACAGAGGCAGACTGTAGCCATCATGGATAGGAGCTACTGATAGCCTTATCCTCCATGACGTTGTCTAATCCTCTTTTAAAGCCATCCAAGTTGGTGGCCATCACTGCCTCTTGAGGGAGCAAATTCCACAGTTTAACTATGCGCTGCATGAAGAAGCACTGAATCTTCCAACATTCAGCCTCATTGAATGTCCTAGTGTTATGCGAGAGGAAGAAAAGCTTTTCTTTCTCCACTTTTTCCATGCCATGCATCATTTTTATACACTTCTGTCATGTCACCTCTGACTCACCTTTTCTCTAAAAAGCCCCAAATATTGCAACCTTTCCTCGTAGGGAAGTCACTCCATCCCCTTGATCATTCTGGTTGCCCTTTTCTGAAACTTTTCCAACTCTACAGTATCCCTTTTGAGGTGAGGTGATCCTGTGCAGGCATCCTCTAATGGATAAGGATGGGAGATGATTATTGCCAGTTCCACCTTTCTCCTACAACTCCCCACTTCTACACACACACACAAATTCCACCTTGATCTGGGCAGGGTCAGCCAACTCTCCTGGAGTGCTGGGAACTACAAGAGGAGAGGGAATCAGCAAAAAACACCTCCCTCTTTCATTAGCAGATACCTCTATTGGATCAAAAGACACCAGTTGGATTCCACCCAGTGTGAGGTATGTCTGAGTCAACATGCGTAGGATGGTGCTGTAATTTGTTATCATAGAATCATAGAATTTTGCTGTACAATGTATGTATACTTAAAGTATTGTGCAAGAATGCGGAGGAGAACAATATCAAAACACAACTCAGAAGAACAATGTGATTGCAACAAAATATTTAAGGCTTAATATTAAATATTAAGAAGTAGCCACACAATCAAGATGATGAGAGCTGGTTCTTACAGGCGGATAGAAGCCATCTGAGGGTTGAAGGTGTGCCTATGTGTGCACATGACTTCTGTATCTGAACCAAAACAGAAAATGTGGCAAGCTTCAAGTTCTGCATATAGTAGTATTACAAAAAAGCAATTCATGCCACTCTGTTTTAATCCATACCAAGAGGATGGCTAATTTAGACTGTCAGGATGTCTTTGAACCCCCCCCCCACAAAAGTACAAGACAAAGAATAACAGGTTATTCCCTACACCAAGGGTGGGGATGGGGAACCTTTTTCAGCCCAAGGGCTGCATTCCCTTCTGGGCAACCTCTTGGGGGGCCACATGTCAGTGGGGGGCAGGCCTAGAGGCAGAAGTGGGTGGAGCAACCAATGTCAATTTTACCTTTCTACACAAGTTTCTACATACAGTCACACACACTGTCTATCCAGGGAAGCAAAAGGCAAGCAAAGTTGAAGGACACATTCCAGCCAAGCAAAAGCACTCAAGGAAAGTGAGACACGGGGTCAGTGAGGGATGTGGCTGGGGAGAGGGTGTGGTATAGGGAGAGTCCCAAGAGACAGAGAGAAAATGTATGGGTGGTACTCAATGGTAGTCCTACTCAGAGTAGACCCATTGAAGTTAACAGCCATGACTACCTTAGGTATCTTAATTTCAGTGGGTCTTATCTGAGTCACTACAGCCATACTACCTTGAACACACCAGAACTTGTCTGATCTCAGAAGCTAAGCAGGGTCAGGACTGGTTAGTACTTGGATGGGAGACCGCCGTAGGCTTAGAGGCAGGCAATGGTAAACCACCTCTGAATACCTCTTACCATGACAACCATATGAATATATCCAAAAGATTCATAAGGTCGCCATAAGTTATAATCGACTTGAAGGCATATAATAACAAATCTGAGTCAGTCTTAGTTCCATTTTTTCAAACAATATGAGAACCAAAACATCCTTATCCTTCAAAATTCATACTTATCCAAATTTTGAGATTCACTTCTTCAACCAAAGAACGTTTACAAAAATGCATACAACAGGGGAAAGTGTGAATAAAAATGAATATACTATTGAAACAAAGCAAACAAGAATGCATCATGTTAGAATAAGTTGCTGGCACAAATGTGTACATTAGTCAAAACTGTATACAACAATGTGTTCATTAGGAGAAAGGCCGAAGAATTCTCATGGGGATTTTTTTTAAAAAAATGCAAATTACTGCAGAAACTTGAAGAACTAGATTTAAAATGAGAAAAACGAGACACTGAGAGACCCACACCTGACAGTTTCTTCCATCCCTAGTGTCCAGAAACCAACTAGTAACCGGTTCAGATCTTTAGGGATGGGTTTTCTGGATTTCTGCCTACACTGTCGGAGGAAGTATGCCTCTGCATGGCCTTTGCTGAGAGAGTGCTATTGTGCTCAGGTCCTGCTTCCAGGTTTCCCTTAGGCATCTAGTTGGCCATGGTGAGAGTAGGATGCTGGACTGGACACACTTTTGGCCTGATCCAGCAGGGCTCCTCTGATGTTCAAATAGGATCCCTGCAACCCGCCCCAGACCTGCTGCTTTCTAAACCAGCTCGAGTTTCTAAACAGTCATCCAGATCAGCCACACACAGGGTTCATCGCAATTATTTGCCATCCGTTCCTTTTTGCTTCTGTGAAAATGCACAAAAATGTCTCAGCTATTGCTTTCCGACTGCTCCGCCAAATTGTCTTATAACCAGTTTATTGTGTATTCCTTTGGGAAGGCTTTAAAAACAGCCATTTTTTCCCAGAGAGTCTTCTGGCCTTAACAGGATAAAAAGTCAAAATAGGCCATTTCATCATGGAGCTGCGGCCTCTCCCGGCTCTTATTTTCTTTGGTGTAGCTCAACAGCAGCTACTTATTTATGCAATTTATCCAGAGCAAAGGAAAGGTGCTCCCTGATGTTTATATCTGCCACTTCTGAAGAGCATCTTCGGAGAACCATTTTACATACCTGAGAACAGTGTATCTGTCTCTGCTTTTGCGCACAGCACTGCGGACATGCAGTGGTCCATTAAGGTCTTTAAATATGGATGTCCTCCTGAGAAGGTGTCCTAGGAGAGTTTCTTTCTTTTTTGGGCTGTTTTGCTTACCAAGATGAAAAGAGGCTTCCAGGATAAAGAAATTTTTCAGCTCCACTTGCTTAACAGTGAAAATGAGCCCTAAATGGAAAAAGAAAAAAGCTCTATTTTCTATGCTTGTCTGTTCATGGCAGCCCTAATAAAAAGATTGTTCAAATCAAAAATGTTGTTTTTACCAAAATGAGAAGTCTGTTTAACTAGGGTGCTTACTAATTTCTCTTCATCTCATTTCCCCTCCCCTCTCCCAGATCATTGGCTGTTAGCTATGATGTACGCATAACGGAGTCATCAATGTATGCATCTGAATACTAGTTCCTGGGGAACAACATGGAGCTCAGGTCCCTGCCATTAGGCAAAGTGAGGTGGCAAAATCAGGCAGCTGCTTTGGGACATCATGAAAGGGCAGGAAACAGTCAGTTCTTAAATGACTGTTACAGTTACTTTCCTCTTTCCTCTTTCAACAAGGCTTTCAGGCTGAGACCTATCCCAGTCTGCATCTGTGTTAGAATTGCTTAATATGTTTTTAATAATGTTTTTAACCCTTTTATAAAGTTGTTTTTTTAAAATGTTTTTAATGCTGTTTTGTTTTAATGTATTTTAAGACCCTTTAGTATGATGTTTTAAAGTGTTTTTAGCACTTTGTTTGCCGCCCTGGGCTCCTGCTGGAAGGAAGGGCGGGATAATAAATAAATAAATAAATAAATAAATACATGTATTTCTGTTGTATTTTTACTGCCAGGGAGAGGGGGAGAGGGGCTTGTGAGATTTTCTGTCTCAGGTGCCAAAATAAGGCCCTATCATATGCTTTAAATGGTCATGGCTTCCCCCCCCCAAAAAAATATTGGGAATTGTAGTTTGTTAAGGGTGCTGAGAGTTGTTAAGAGACCTCTAACACCCTCAGAAAAGTTGCTCGCCCCGTAGCAATCTTATTGATTGATTGATTGATTGATTGATTGATTGACTGCATTTAGGAGGCACTGTTTTACGGTGGTTCCGTTCCTATCTCTCTAGTAGATATCAACGGGTTGCATTGGGGGATGAGGTTTCAGACCCTTGGCCCCTCAACTGTGGTGTGCCACAGGGTTCTATCCTCTCCCCCATGCTATTCAACATTTATATGAAACCGCTGGGAGCTATCATCAGGAGTTTTGGGCTGCAGTGTCACCAATATGCGGATGACACGCAGCTCTATCTCTCATTTAAATCCTCACCAGAGTTGGCTGTGGATACCTTGTCCAATTGCCTGGAGTCCGTAAGTGGATGGGTGGGAGAGAACAGGCTGAAGCTGAACCCCGACAAAACCGAGGTGTTGCTGGTGGGGGATAAGAGAAGGTTGGGAAATTTAGACCTGGTGCTTAATGGGGTGAGATTGCCCCTGAAGGACCAGGTCCACAGTCTCGGGGTCATTTTGGACTCCCAGCTGTCTATGGAGGTGCAGATTTCTGCAGTGAGCCGGGCAGCCTGGTACCAACTTCATCTGGTACAGAGGCTGCGACCCTATCTTCCTATACATCTGCTCCCACGAGTAATACATGCCCTGGTCTCCTCTCGATTAGACTACTGTAATGCGCTCTACGTGGGGTTGCCCTTGAAGACGGTCCGGAAACTCCAGCTGGTACAAAATGCGGCGGCACGCTTAATAAAGCAGACCTATCGCCGGGACCATATCACCCCAGTGCTGATTGAGTTACACTGGCTGCCAGTTGTATACTGGGCCCAATTCAAGGTGTTGGTATTAACCTTTAAAACCCTATACGGTTCCGGCCCAGTTTATCTGAAGGAACACCTCCAGTATCACCAAATATGCCGCCAAACGAGATCAGCCTCACAAGACCTTCTCTCGGTCCCACCGGTGAAAACAGCTAGGCTGGTGCAGACCAGGGAGAGGGCTTTTTCGATCATGGCCCCCACCCTCTGGAACTTGCTTCCCTTTGGCCTTCGGCATGCCCCCTCCCTAATGACCTTTCGCCGCGCCTTAAAAACCTGGCTTTTCAGGCAGGCCTATGGGATCTCTGGGGTGGGTTAGGTTTTATACTGTATCAGTGTAGGATGGTTTTTTAGATGATATGATATTAATACTGTGATTGTCATGAATATGTTGATATTGTATTTTATATTGTGTACGTCGCCCAGAGTGTCCGTTAAGTCAGACAGATGGGCGACTAATAAATAAAATTTTATTATTATTATTATTATTTGTATACTGCCCCATAGCCAAAGCTCTCTGGGCAGTTTACAACAATTAAAACATTAAAAACAAATATACAAATTTAAAAACACATTTTTAAAAAGCAATTTAAAAACACATGCTAAAATGCCTGGGAGAAGAGGAAAGTCTTGACCTGGTGCCAAAAAGTTAACAGTGTTGGTGCCAGGCACACCTTGTCAGGAACATCATTCCATAATTTGGGGGGCACCACTGAGAAGGCCCTCTCCCTTGTTGCCAGACTCCCAGCTTCCCTCAGAGTAGGCACCCGGAGAAGGGCCTTGGATGTTGAGCGTAGTGTACGGGTGGGTTCGTGTTGGGAGAGGCGTTCCATCAGGTATTGTGGTCCCAAGCCATGTAAGGCTTTATAGGTTAAAACCAGCACCTTGAATCGAGCTCGGAAACATACAGGCAGCCAATGCAAGCGGGCCAGAATTGGTTTTATATGTTTGAACCGTCTGGTCCCTGTTACCAGTCTGGCTGCTGCAGTTTGCACAAGCTGCAGTTTCCGAACCATCTTCAAAGGCAGTGCCATGTAGAGCGCATTGCAGTAATCTAACTTGGAGGTTACCAGAGCATGGATAACTGAAGCCAGGTTATCCCTGTCCAGATAGGGGCGTAGCTGGGCCACCAACCGAAGTTGGTAGAAGGCACTCTGTGCCACCGAGGCTACCTGAGCCTCAAGTGACAGAGATGGTTCTAGAAGAACCCCCAAGCTATGAACCTGCTCCTTCAGGGGGAGTGCAACCCCACACAGAACAGGTTGGACATCCACCATCCGGTCAGAAGAACCACCCACTAGCAGCATCTCAGTCTTGTCTGGATTGAGCCTCAGTTTATTAGCCCTCATCCAGTCCATTGTCACAGCCAGGCACCAGTTCAGCACATTGACAGCCTCACCTGAAGAAGATGAAAAGGAGAAACAGAGCTGCGTGTCATCAGCGTACTGATGGCAACGCACTCCGAAGCTCCGGATGACCGCACCCAATGGTTTCATGTAGATGTTGAACAGCATGGTGGACAGAACTGACCCCTGCGGTACCCCATACTGGAGAG
The DNA here is from genome assembly GCF_030035675.1 of Rhineura floridana. NCBI lineage: Eukaryota > Metazoa > Chordata > Lepidosauria > Squamata > Rhineuridae > Rhineura > Rhineura floridana. The sequence continues at coordinate 72,129,143 of NC_084489.1, read as the reverse complement.
TCCAGGTTGCCGAGCAATGTTCCCCAAGCACCGCCTTCTGGAGCCAACCCGCCAAGAAGGAGCAGAACCACTGCCATGCAGTCCCTCCCACTCCCAACTCAGCCAGTCTTCCCAGAAAGATACCATGGTTGATGGTATCAAAAGCTGCTGAGAGATCAAGGAGAATCAACAGAGTCACACTCCCCCTATCTCTCTCCCAACAAAGGTCATCATACAGGGTGACCAAGGCTGTTTCCGTGCCAAAACCAGGCCTGAAACCCGACTGAAATGGATCCAGATAATCGGTCTCATCCAAGAGTGCCTTTAGCTAGCCTGCCACCACTCATTCAAGGACCTTGCCCAGGAATGGAACATTTGCCACTGGCCTATAGTTATTAAGATTTTCTGGGTCCAGGGAAGGTCTGGGTTTCAGGCAGCCAGGGACCACCCCCTCTCGCAGAGAAGCATTAATCACTTCCTTGGCCCAGTCAGCTGTTCCATCCCTGCTAGATTTTATTAGCCAAGAAGGGCAAGGATCCAGCACAGAAGTGGTTGCATGAACCTGTCTAAGCACCTTGTCAATGTCCTCAAGCTGTACCAACTGAAACGCCTCCAAAAAATCAGGACAAGGCTGTGCTCTGGATGCCTCACTTGATTCGCCTGCTATAACACTGGAGTCTAAGTCCTGGCAGATGCTAAAGATTGTATCCTGGAAGTGCCTAGCAAATTCATTACAGCGGGCCTCAGATGGTTCTGCCATGTCCTTGGGGCCAGCATGATGCCCCATCCACATCTACTGTAGTTCCCAGGGAGGTGTCCAGTGCAAAGTCTGCTGCAACTTCTTGGGAACAGTTTCAGTTGATGTGGCCTGATGACATGGACAGGGTGCTTGCGATGATACAGCCAACAACATTTTCTCTTTATCCTTGCCCTTCTTGGCTTATTAAAGCTTGCCAAGGGGGCTTGACCGAGAGGATCCAGGGTGTGGTCAACACATCGTTGTGGAAGGGGGTGGTTCCAGCTACCCTGAAAGAGGCTGTGATCTGAGCACTCCTAAAAAAGCTCACCCTGGATGCACTGCTTTGAAACAATTACCGACCGGTCGCAAATACCCCCTTCTTAGGGAAGGTGATTGAGAGGTTTGTGCTGCAGCAATTGCAAGTACTCTTGGATGAAACAGATTATCTTGATCCATTCCAGTCTGGGTTCAGGCCTGGTTATGGGACTGAAATGGCCTTGGTCGCCCTGATGGATGAACTTTATTGGGAGAAGGACAGGGGGAGTGCGACCCTGTTATACTTACTTGATCTCTTGGTGGGTTTTGATACCATTGACCATGATATCCTTCTGGGCCAACATGGTGAGATGGGTATTGGAGGCACAGTTTTATAGATACGTCCTATCTACAAGGTCATTTTCGGAGAATAGCATTGAGTGGCTGTCTTTCGGCCCCTTGGCAGTTGTGCTGTGGAGTGCCAGAGGGTACCATCTTGTCTCCAATGCTAACTTCTATATGAAGCCCTTGGGAGTGGTTGTCAGATTTGGGGTGAGGTGTCAGCAGTAGGCTGATGATACCCAGCTCTATTTCTCTGTAACATCTGAATCAGGAAAGGCCATGCAAGCCCTGGACTGCTGCCTGGACTCGGTGGTGGGCTGGATGAGGGCCAATAAACTGAATCCAGCAAGACAGAGATGCTGTGGGTTGGTGGTTCCTGAGTTCAGCTAATTGGTCAGTTGCCTGCTTTGGATGGGGCCGTACTCCCTCTGAAAGAGCAGGTCCGTAGTCTGGGTGTGCTCCTGGATCCATCTTTGTTGATAGAGGCCCAGGTGATCTCAGTGGATAGGAGTGCCTTTTACCAGCTTTGGCTGGTAAGACAGTGGCGGGATTTTCTGGACTGGGATAGCCTGACCACTGTTGTCCATGCACTGGTAACCTCCAGGCTGGATTACTGTACTGTGCTCTGTGTGAGTCTGCCCTTGAGGTTGGTCTGGAGGCTGCAGCTGGTGCAAACTGCGGTGGCGAGACTGTTCACTGGGGCAGGGTATCACCAACATGTCACCCCTGCTGAAAGAACTGCACTGGCTGTCCATTTGCTACCAAGCCAAATTCAAGGTTCTAGTTTTGGTGTACAAAGCCCTATACAGCTTGGGACCAGGATACCTGAAAGACCTTCTTATCCCTTATATACCAAGTCAATCGCTGCGCTGTGCAGGTGAGGGCCTCCTGCAGATACCATCTTATCACGAGGTCTGTTCTGCACAACATAGGAAACGGACCTTTAGTGTGGCGGCACCTACCCTGTGGAATTCCCTCCCCTTAAATATTAGACAGGTACCATCTGTGTTATCTTTTCAGCACCTATTGAAGTCCTTCCTCTTTCAACAAGCCTTTTAAGTTGAGACCTTTTCCCAGTCTGCGTCTTTGTTGGAATTGCTTTTTAATATGTTTTTAAACCTTTTTTTCTTTTTTAAGATGTTTTCAAAGCTTTTTAAAAAATGTTTTTAAAGATTTTTTTAATGTATTTTAAACTCTGTTTTTATGATGTTTTAAAGTGTTCTTAGTGCTTTTGTTTGCCCCTGGGCTCCTGCTGGGAGGAAGGGTGGGATATAAATCAAATAGTAAATAAATACAATAAATAAATAAATAAATAAATAGAGGGATGTCAGAGGGAGGGATGAGTAAAGGGGGTTTAAGGTTTGCCCCAAAACTACCTTGAGGCAGGCAATTTTACACTCTGTTTTGGATTGTCTATGCCTGAGCTACAGGATCCCAGCACCCACCCTGCCCAACTCCTTTTCCAGGTAAGATTCTGGGACGCTATTCAAGAACAAATGCTGCAACCTTAATTCTGCTTAGAGTGAGCCCTACTGAATTCAAAAGGACTTCAGACATGGTTGGGATTGCACTGAACATCACAAGGCTTCAGGAATAATATTATTTATGAGTGTGTGCTTATTCAGTCATTCACATCCTATTTCCTAGCTTTCGTATTCTCCAAAAATCTTTGAATTATGACTATACATAACTACACTACAAAATATGTGCTGCTTTAATATGAGTTTTACTGCTATGGCTTCACCTGAAGAATGCTGGGAATTATGTTGTTGTTGTTGTTGTTGTTGTTGTTATTACCCACCCTTCACCAGCAGGTTCCAGGGCGGGCAACAACAATTACAAATTCAGTATTAAAACAGTCAAATCAAATTATGAGAGTTCAGAAAGTTATCTGTAAGAGCTTCTGAGTCTGCCTTAGAGAACAATAATTCCCAGATTTCCCTAAAGAAAAAGAATGACCGTTAAACCAGAGTGTGCCCACATTCACACCACACATTTATTCCCCTGTTATTCCACTTTAAATGTTAGGTCCCTATTCCCCTCACAGAGGTACAATTCCTGGAGTTCCCTGGGAAGAAAGATTGACTGTTAAACCACTCTGAAAATTATAGCTCTGTGAAGCGAATAAGGGTCTCCAGCAACTCTCAGCACCCTTCACAAGCTACCCTTTCCAGGATTCTTTGGGGGAAGCCATGACTGTTAGGTGGAATATTAGTGGAATAAATGTATGGTGTGAATGTGACCTATGGTTCTAGAGTAGATATTATCCAGATACTCAGAACCATAAATGGAATATAACTCCATGTCCCCATCTGGATATTATAAACAACAGGTTCTTCTTTTATTGCCTCTACACAGAAATGTGGAACTGAACAGGTTGCCATTTTAATTTTTTAGTTCCAGTTGCATGAAAAACCATTGTAAGCAACCTTATGCTGCAATCCAACACCCAGGGCACCTCCAGGCTGTCACTAGTTTTGGGTGGGATTCAATCACATACTGGCAAATACAGGTTTCATACTTACAGTTGACTAGCAGCTTGTACCTGGTGTTGCTCAAAAATTTGAAGAAGCTCCCCAAAATCGGTTTTGAAACCAGTGGTTAAAATCAATGCCATTTGGAAAGGTTCCATCTACTATCTTTATTCAACATGGCATCCCATTGTATCCATGAAAACCTGCTAGCTGAACTCAGGAACTATGATGCCAAATCTGGTTACAATATCGTAAGAGGTGCCCAAATGCATCGTGAACAGTTTTCCAAAATATATAGTAGATTGGGAGGTCTTGTGCAACAGACATGCTTCCTCCAAAGAGTGAGCTTTTTGCAATAAGGAAAGTGGCAGGAAAATGTACTGGGAAGTATAGGATAACATGTGGTTTAACACATCATCTAACCTCCCTGCAAACAAATCAGAAAATGCTAATTAAAGAGCCAGCTTCATGTCATCTCCTTGCAAGGAAATCAGAGTGAATGTTCAATAAACAGTTCATCTGGAAGCTCCCATTGTCTCTTTGGCGGCTTCATAAAGGGAACTGTAATCTGTGACAGAAGATTGAATTAATTTGCAGAAGTATGTGGCCATACTTAACAACCTTGGCAACTCAGATTCTCTTTGGTTTGGAGCCAAGATTTACATAATTATTTCTAATTCTGAGCTGTTGAGGCTGACATTTTTCCTGAGAGTCTGCTTCTGAGCTCACACTTGCCTCAACAGTAACTTTGCCCTTCATCTCTAGCTTTTTGAGCACCTGACATACTTGCATATTCCCCAACCAAACAATTAGCAAACTCCAATTGCATTTAGGCATTATTGGCTAGATCCAGATGGACAGGGCACTGGGCCCAAAATGTAGTATCCTGAAAAACTCGCCTTTCATTTTATAAGGTTTCTCTGTGCATTTGGGAAAATTAGGCTACATACTGATGCACATAAATTCAGTGGCAAACCTGCTGCAGAAGCAAACTCACTGCAAATGAAGTACATATTTATACCTTTCACGTTCAGAGGGAAATTTCCCCCCATTTTTTTTCTATATCAGGTAAAACCAGATTTGCTCAGTGCAGATTGGCCTGCCCTTACATCAGTCATAATACAGGAATGTGCACCATGCTGATTGGCCAGCCTTTGTGTCAGTCAGAAAGCCACAGCTTCCCACTCAGTCCCAATTTTAATTTTTTTATATTTATTTAAAAGCTTTTATAAACTGCTTAATATTTTTTAAAAATCTATAAGTGGTATACAACAGAAAAACAAATAAACAATATCATTAAAACAAAAATACAACAAATGGCAAAAAAAGGATTAAAATTCCCTGAAGTGCCAGATGTTTAATGATGCCAGGCACTTTATGTTAACCCAAAGCCAAGCAGATGATCAATCCCTGGACTTCTCTCCTTATATGTTTTGTTGGCCTCTATATAGGACATTCATTTTTAAGCATAGATCACAGGTGGGGAATCTGACCTACTCAGTGGGCCAGATCCTTAACTCTTCTATCCCTTGTGGGCCAAATTTGACAGGTAGGCAGGGCCACCCACCTATCAATCACCTGACATCACAATTACAACAGGCAATGATTGTCGGAACTTCAAAGTACAAGAGGCAATGATGGCCACCAACTTGGATGGAGGTAAAAGAGGATTAGACAAATTCATGGAGGAAAAGGCTGTCAGTGGCTACTAGCCATGATGCCTAGGATCTGACTCCATAGGTGGAGGCAATATGCTTCCAAATCCCAGTTGCTGGAAACCGCAGGAGGGGTTGGCCACTGTGAGAACAGGATGCTGGGCTAGATGGGCCATTGGCCTGATACAGTACATATGATGTCATGGGCAGGTGTGGGGCAGGTGGGCAAGGTGTGAGGAAAACAGCCTTGTGGGCCAAATTTGGCCCGCAGGCTGGAGATTCTCCACCCTGGCGTACACAGTCTTTGCTTTGAATCCCTGTGCTGAGTAAATAGCTCATAGGATCAAACCTGAAACTGCAGGGTGGATGTCTAAGAAAACATCTTCCCTAAGCAACAGTATTTATTTGAGCTGACAAAAGAATAACAGCAGGATCAGGAGTCTGATACCAGAGGCAAAAGTCACAATACTGTTTTCTAGCTCAAAACTATCTGACCTGCTTCCAAGGTCTAGATGTGTGCCAATGAAAGTCTATGTCCTTTGGCCTTACCCATGGTTAATTCAAGGATATAGTTAGTGACATGGAGTCTCTTGCATGTTCCATGAAAATTCCAAAATTTGAGAGCATTGCAGCATAAACCTGTCTAGCAGGTGGCATGCTCACCAAATGTGGTTGCCTTACATGTAAATGTACTGCCTTCAAGTCGATCCTGACTTATGGCGACCCTATGAATAGGGTTTTCATGAGGCTGAGAGGCAGTGACTGGCCCAAGGTCATCCAGTCAGCTTCATGGCTATGTGGGGATTCAAACCCTGGTCTCCCAGGTCGTAGTCCAACACCTTAACCACTACACCACACTCTTCAGCCAAATGGTAGCAGCACCAAATTTGCATTCCAACCAGCAGGCAGCAGCAAAGAGACTCTGTGGAGCTCCTCCTGATCTCTGCAACTTCAAGGAATAGGAAGTACAAGGATGATCCCAGATGCTAACGTGGCTCACAGACTTCCCATTTTGTTAGTGCCAGAAAGGATGATGGTGATTATGAGGATAACATCACCTGCCACAGATCTCAAGGTGCTTTACACAATAATGAAAACGTAAAAACAGCACAGAAAATAACGGCAAATGAATTTCAAAGCAATATGAAGTATACACCAATAGCAGAGACCTATTCATCAAGCTAGGAAAGCTTGTTGGAACAAACATGTCTTCAGTTGTTTTCTGGAATGTGCCAATAGGTGGCACCTGTCATATCTCAAGAGCAATGCTATTCCACAAAACAGGGGCAGCCACACTGGAAGCCCTGCTCTGAATAACTGTGGAACAGGCTTCTGAAGGGAATCACCTGCCCACTTGTCAAAACCTCCATCGACACACCTCATTATGGAGGGATATACTAGGCTAAACATTCAATAACTCACATCATCCCAGCACTCAACGAGAAAATGATTTAACTTGGCCAGAATTGCACACCAACCCATAATACATGCCACAACAATTGCAACAAACTTAGTAGACAAACTTAGACACACCCAATAGAAACCATGCAACAACTCTACCTCAATCTACACTCCATGCAAGGAACCATTTCCAATCTCCATTTTCACCCCCAGACTCTAGCATAGATCACAACTTGGGATGGGTGAGAATTTCTGTTCAGTTTGCATTTCAAGCAGAATTTATCAAATTTGCACTTTCCGAAACAATTTGAGAACCGAAACACAGCCACCCTTTGACATTCACATTTATTAGAATTTTGGGATGCAGTTCGCCTTCGGGTCTGGTCAGTGCCTGGATGGGAGACCGCTTGGGAACCATTTGTATGCCACCAAGGTGAAAGAAAGGCAGGGTATAAATGTAACAAATAAAATAAATAATAAATAAAACTGCCTACAAAAATGTGTTTATTTGGAGAAATTCCCACTAAGATGGTGGAGAATTTTAATTAGGATTTTTTAAAAAAATTGCAGATTGCTGTAGAAATGTAGAGGACTGAATTTAACATTAGAAAACTGAGAAACTGAGAGAACAAAATTGACAAATCTTTCCATCCCTAATCACATCTAATGTATTAAGAATATGAAAATATTTATTGTACAAGAAGATACAAGAATGCAGCCTACGAATTATATCCCTATTCCTTACTGTACAAAAAAACTTTCAATATAATTTGGGGAGGGGGGAATGGCCCAAGGGTTCAGACTCTTCAAATAAGAAATCCGAATTCCCAGCTCCCTCATGTTTCCAATCACCCAAGTTCCCTCAATCCCTTGGGTGAAAACTAGCTTGGAAAGGGCGGTTTTGAGTGGACAAATTGCAGGAGAGGAAAGGGTTAAGCACCTCCTTCTTCCCATGATCCCGTGATGAAACTGACAGTCTCACAGGGCTGGGCCTACCATTAGGCAGAGTGAGGCGGCTACCTTTGACAGCTGATTTCCAATGTTGCAGAAGGACAGCAGACATTTCAATTATTATTGTTGCATTTAATCTTGGGAGAAGCAAGCAGGGGAAGGGTTAGCGCTTCGAAAAGTTACTTTTTTTGAACTACAACTCCCATCAGCCCAATTCAGTGGCCATGCTGGCTGGGGCTGATGGGAGTTGTAGTTCAAAAAAGTAACTTTTCCAAGCTCTGCGAGAACACCATTTGCTGTTTTGCCTCAGGCAGTCAAACCTGCAGCCTCTCACAGCTACTGTTCAATTAAACACAGACACACACACAGAGCAACACTGGGAAACTGTCCATGTTTGTTCTGCATATAATCTAATTTGACCCTTCCATCGGGGCTTGGAGCTATCTCAGGACCAACCCAGCTTTGGCAACCTGTTGCTGGACCCAAATCATAGGCCAATCGCCTCTAGGCCTTGTTCAGCTCCGTACGGGGGCAGGACCATTTCCACTGCAAATTTCCATGCACTTTAGCTTCCCTGAGGTTTATAATAATAACGGACTTCCGTAAGTGTCACACTGTAACTATACTGAGCCCCTTGCACTTTGTGGTCATAGCCAGCTTTTAGGCTGTGCATTAAACTTCTTCTGTTGAACTCGGTGGGCCTGGGGGCAGCCTAATGAAAGTGTCAAGTTCATTTAAAAGAAAGAATTAATCTATAATGCAAATCAAAACAAAGCCATAACTAGAACAATTAAGGGGGGCTATTCACATGAAAATGAGTTCTAATGGTTGAGATGAAAACTAAAATTTTATCCTGGACTGTTATATGGCCTTTGGCAAATTAGCTTTCATTTACATCTTCCCAATTAGTTTCCTGCAACACCATTAACCTACACCAAAGTGAAGCGAAGCTCGTTATCCTCCCTACTGATGCTGTGCCAAAATCTGTCCTGCAATCTCTCCAAAATTTTCGTCCTCTGTAAAAGAGGCTTCTGTTTTCTGCCTCATTCTCAGAGCACTTTAGAATTTCAGTGGGCACAGGGTCCTGAGTTTACCTTATTGTAGTGAGCAGTGGTAGCTGGTGCCCAGTGACAGGGCTGTCGCCAGAGGGCAGCCAGGTCAGGCCCTGGCTGAGGGGCCCCTCAAGGGTCCCTCCGTAGAGTGGGTGGGTAGCTCTCCAGTTCCACAATCCGCTGCAGCGTTGGCTCCCAACCCTGCCATGCATTGCAGAGAGAGAGCTCCTAGGCACACACACAGCCCCATCTACCTCTCCCGTTGGGATGAATGCTGTCTGTGGTGTGCGCATGCCTGCCATCAACCAAGATGGCAGCAGAGGCACCAGCCCCTTAGAGAAGCCTCGGCTGCCATCTCAGTTGGTGGTAGGTAGGCGTGCACAGCGTGGCCAGCATTTACTGCAGAAGGACAGGTAGGTGCGGGTGGGCACTGTGGGCCTGGGGCAGGCTGGTGCCCAAGGGCCCAGTCATGCCTGGCAGCAGCCCTGCCCATTGAGACTGGTGAGGCAGAAGACAAGAAAGTCCAACAGCAGATAATGCCAGAGCCAATGGTAGGCAGAACCAACTCATTCGACTGTTGCCCCATCTTCCTCCCTGCTGAGTTCTAAACTGGAAATACTGGGATTAATTAGGAGGAAACTGACAGGCAATGCCACCCTGGACTAGATGTAAGTAAGAAGGCAGGCAGAGGGTACTGGCCGAGGGCAAACCGAGCTTGGTAGTGCAGTGACCCATTTGTCCTAATGGACCAGCCTCCACAGGTGAGGAGGAGGCTGAGGGTGGTATGTGGTTTTTCTTTCCTGTATTTATTTGTCCAACACTCTGCAGCCTCCCCAGCTGTCCACACTTTTTGATCTGGAAAAGCCCAATGGGAGGAATGAACTCATGAAGTCTTCCCTTGGGCTTCAACTGAAGTGTGGGCAGCTGGGAAGGCTGCAGAGTGCAGTTCACCGGTGAGATGATTTCAAGAATGAAAGGACACACATGCACACACACTCCTCAACCCTCACAAATTAGGGGAGAGAGACTCGGTTTGTCATTTGGGGAGGGCTATTTCCACCTGCCTTGCCCCACCCTCCAGCCCTGGAAGCCTTCAAATGCAGCTTCTTTCAGAAGACTTTGTGGCTCTTTGGGTTGAGCTATGGGGGTTCCGGAGATGGAAGAGATTTTTGTATCAGTTTGAGGGTTAGTTTTTAAATATTTTTGCTTTGGCTTTGTTGTTGAACTTTATGCTCATTTATGCTTTGATGTATATATATATATATATATATATATATATATATATATATTCTTAATGTAGTGATTATACTTTTTATTATGTGTTGTGCTATTGCATTTGGACTATTTATGTGAACTGCTTTGAGCACGTGTGTATTTGTGGAAAATGCGGTATATAAATAAATTTAATACTACTACTAATAATAATAATAAATGTAAAGTAAGCACAACAAAAACCCTGCAGCCTGTCCACCCCCATGAACATTTTTCTCTCCCCTTTCATCATTTTTGAATGCAATTTTCCTTCTCATTACTTGATGGAGAATGGTTAAAACACACTTGATAATTTTTTGGCACAGCAAACACAAAAGATACCCTCTTATCGGGAGGTCCATTCCACACATCACAGAAAATGGACATTTAGTGTGGCGGCACCTACCCTGTGGAATTCTTTGAAGTTGAGACCTTATCCCAGTCTGCGTCTGTGTTGGAATTGCTTTTTAATATGTTGTTTTTAATATATGTTTTTAATATGCTGTTTAATATGTTTAATATGCCTGTGTTTTTAATATGCCTATGACATCAGCAACACCACACAGATGAGGAGCTGTGTCATTCAGAAACCTTCCCCACTAGATGGATGCAGGAAGGGGAATGATGTCACAGGAAGGACCTGTCAGACCACTGAGTGAGACAACTTGCCTCTTGCCTTTCCTAACAGTTAATGCTTTGTAAGGCTTGACATTGCCGTTGGGGACAGAAAGACCACCAGTGCCCAAGAAGAAGCACCATAAGCAGGGTTCAAAAGAGCTGCATCACCATAATAACCCCCACCACCATGGGTATGTGCTAACTGTCACTATTTTGCAGGAGGAATTCAAGTGCGTACTGGAACTTTAGCACATGTCAGAACGGGAAAGGCAAGCAGAGGTATTACGAAACAGTTTGATTTGTACTGTATGCTAGCTGAGAAACCAAGTTGTTTTCCTTTGCAACGAAAGCATCTGATCACCTTAGGAAAGGACAAACTCTTCTTGCACAGCTTCGCTGTAACAAATGCCTGTCGCCTGTCAGGATGCAGGATTGGGGCCCTGTTTCAGAGGATGAGGAGGGGGAAGAGATTATTTGGCCAGAACTGTGTGAAGAAGCACTTGAGGAAGGGGGGGGGAATCCCAGAAATAGAACTGTCTAGCAGTAAAGACCTTGAAACTCTCACAGACACAGATTCTTCCCATGAGCTTCCCACGCCTCCGTCTCTTTCAAGACTAGAGCAGTTGGACAAGGAGGGAGGGCAAGGGGGAATTCAACTCCCTCCTGAGGCAGGAAAAAGCCAGCCTGACGGTTCAAGCATGGCCCCCCCGCTTTCCCCCATACCTGAGTCAGAATCCTCAGAAGGGGAGGGGGCAGTTCTTCCCCCTTCACCACGAACACGGAGACAGCAAAAAAGGACAAGGGGGAGAGAGAGGAGGGGTGTAGATGAGAGCACTTTGAGGCAGAGTGAGAGAATTCGCACCAGAAATCCCCCTTTTTAAGGGACAGGGGGAATAGGGAGAGCTTGTTCTGTCAACTCTCTTCTATGCCGGAGGATATGTGTGATAGTGTTACTTCATGAGAAGGAGCAGTTTTTGTCTGGATATTACATTAATAAAAACTGAATTGCTTTCACCAACTGGTCTGGTTCCTGAGTCTAGTCCTGGACACGACAAGCCCAGGTATTAAGAAACAGTTTGATTTGTACTGTATGCTAGCTGAGAGACCAAGTTGTTTTCCTTTGAAACGGAAGCATCTGATCACCTTAGGAAAGGACAAACTCTTCTTGCACAGCTTCGCTGTAACAAATGCCTGTCGCCCTTCTGCCTCTCGGGAGCTGCCGCCCCCGCTAACAGCACCTCCTCTTTCTTGGCGGTGCCGATAATGATAATGTTATTTGTTATTTAATTTTAGTTGTTATTATGTTATTTGTTATTTAATTTAATTTTTGTAAATTGTATTGCTTTTATTGTATTTTTATTGTATTTTTATATTGTATTTTATACCTGTGTTTATTTTTCTTTGTAAGCCGTCTTGAGGGCCTTTGGCTGAAAGGTGGGGTATAAATAAAATTTAATAATAATAATAAACATTTTTTAAAAAACAATGTTTTTAAACTTTAAAAAAATGTCTTGAAACCTTTTTTAAAACTGTTTTAAAAGATGTTTTGTTTTAATGTATTTTAAAGTTTGTTTTTATTATGTTTTGAAGTGTTTTTAGTGCTTTTGTTTGCCACCCTGGGCTCCTGCTGGGAGGAAGGGGGGAATATAAATAAAATAATAAATAAATAAAAAGATCTCCCAAGCTACTAGGCAGGAAGTTCAAGACATTGAAACATTCCCATTTTAGAGAGAAGAATACTCATGATGGTATTGGGACAGTTATATGTGATCCCACTTTCAACAATGTTTGCACCCGCAAACCTGTTTCAGGTTGGTTTCAGAGTGGTTTAACAATCAATTCCTCTTCTGAGGGAACTCTGGAAACTGTAGCTCTGTGGGGGCAATAGGGGTCTCCTAACAACTCTTAGCACCCCTAACAAGCTACAGTTTCCAAGATTCTTTGGGGGGAAAAGATGACTGTTTAAAGTGGCATGATGCCGCTTTAAATGTATAGTGCAGATGTTGCCTAGATAAATTAAATTTATGTGACCCACCAACACACACATCAGTCCCTCTAGGTGACTTACAAAACTATGCCATACCACGAAGACAAAACTCTTAAAATATATTAATCAGCATCAATAAACAGTAACAAAATGAAAACATCAACTAAAAATGAATCACAAGCTCCAAAATGTTGAAACTGTTCCGGCTACAAATACTATCATCCATTAAAATGTTTAAAGCTAAAAGCTCTTTGTAGGAACAGCAAGATATGAAATACTGTGCATCACTAATTGATAAATGTCCATGGACAATAAACATTATTTGAACATTATCAACGAGAGTGTGTCACTAGCTGAAGATCTCTAGCTAATGACAGCAGATTTTGTAGTACTTTGAAACTGAGCTTTCATTCATTTTCTGTATGTCCCTGTGGAAGGTGGGTTTCTTACAAAAAATAACCCCCCTATAATAGCTCTTATCTAAAACTGGGGAAGGCAAAGAGCACTGGATTTGAATACAAATTTAGAAATGGCAAATGAGAATAGCAGAAATAACATATGAGGACACATAACCTTTGAGAAAAAATTATTTATCCTTCACACACATACACATCATGTCCCTGTGATGTTATCTTTATACAGTAGAATTCTGTTTTTGGCTGTGTGACAACTTGGATCCACAATATGCTAGCAGTTGCTCAAATGACTATATAATGTTTCATTAAGGACTGTAAATACCTATCAAGCTAATCACAAAATTGCTGTTTCAGTGGTTTTAGGGCTATTTAATCTTGGGTTACGATGACAGGGATGAATGACTTTATTATATTAACAGTTGCCGTTGGCTGTAACACTGAGCAAAAGGGTTTCCCTCTTCTGCTTCCTGACCCCCTCCCGAACGCTCATCCTGTCTATTGCCATGCTGCAGCTAATACGATGTTCAGTGCTAAATGGATGTGTGGGTAGATGGGCTGAGTACGTGCTTTGGGTTCACCGATAAAGAAATATCGGAGATATTCAGGTGCCTGTATGAGGGAGAGGCCATGTCTGCTGACTGTTCTCCACCAGTGCCAATATGGTCACTGACTATGGCCACATTCACATCATACATTCATTCCACCATTATTCCACTTTAAACAGTCCTGGCTTTCCCCAAAGAATCTGGGGAAGAGACCCCCACTCTCTCACACAGAGCTACAATTCCCAGAGTTCCCAGGAAAGAGATATTGATTGTTAAACCACTCTGTATTTGTAATTCTGTGAGGGGCATGGGGGAATCTCCTAACAATTCTTTGCACCCTTCGCAAACTACCCTTCCCAGGATTCTTTGGGGGAAGAATAGTGGAATCAATGTATGGTGTGAATGTAGCCTAACAATCCATTTCCTGAGTTATTTCACAGCCTCGCCTGTTCTCCTTAACTAGCTTGCCGCTCTCAGGTGCAATGGGGGATCCTGTCCCATGGCTAGTATTGAAGTAAGATTGGCTGCTGCATGGGGAACAGAAGGAGGGGGATAATCTTGCCCTTTGCCGCATGCAGCATAATGGGATAGTACTGGAATCAATGTATGGGGTGAATGTGGCCTACATGCCCCAGTGGCACTAGCTGTGCGCATGGAGGGCCCCTTTTTCTCCAATGCCAAACATACGGCATCCAGGGGCAATGCCTGTGTAGGCTGCTCCATTAGGGCAAATGGGACACTGTCTCACAAAGCTCAGCTCAATTGGTTTAGGAATGGAGCTGTTAAATTATTAAATAAATGGAGCTGGCAAATACTGTGATTTGCTTCACTGTTCTAAAGATACAAAGTTATGCTAGCTAAGTTAGATAAATCTTATCAAATAATGTGGAGCTTGCTTCTGAATAAAGCCACATAAAGATCAGGGTGCAAATCCATTACCACTATTATTTTACAAACTTCTACCCAGGTTTGGGGGAAAAGGCCTAAACACACTCAGAGACCTATATATCTTATGACAGATGCTATTTTGCACCTCTGAAACTTAGTTCCTCATTCCTTTAGGGCTAACTTTTTTACTTCCATCATAACTCACTGCAAGAGAAGAGGTCAGCAGTTTCCTCTTTGAGCTGAAAAGCAAGCGACTCAACAGCCAGGGAAGACCGCTGCAAAGTCAATGCAGCTGAACACTATAAGCTATAAGACTCTACAATTTTATGCTTACCCACAGAAATTGAGCATCACCTATATGCAGTTTTGTAGCCGACTTTGTAAAGAACGTTGTCCTCTTAAATCACACACACACACACACACACACAGAGAGAGAGAGAGAGAGAGAGAGAGAGAGAGAGCGCTCAGCAAATAAGACTTTAAGACTGCAATCCCATTTTGTACACCATATATGAGGCACTTACTTCTGAGTAGATTGCATTGTAAGGCTATCCTGCTGCATATATTTGGTTCATTATTTTATGTATTATTTATAAGTAATATTATATAAATAATATAAATGCTATTTATTGTTTTTATTGATTTTTAAACTGCAATTTCATTAAAGAAAAAGGAAAGAAAATAGAAAGAACCCAAAAAGAAAGAAAAGAAGAAACCCGACCACTCACATTAATAGAACATTTAAACATCAATACATCCATCTTAGTTTTCACAAACAGGTCAATATATGCATCCAAAGGTCCAAATATGTATCCAAGCAAAGTTGGAGTTTATAGAAAGTATACTCCAATGTAGCAAGGGCATTTAGCCCATCAAACCATTGCATAATGGTTGGCGGACATTTGTCCTTCCAGGTTTGAAGCATAAGGGTCTTAGTGACCATTAGGGTACGTAAAGTCCATTCTTGTTGGCCAGGCATTAATCCCCATACAACAGGAATATAATTTAAAAGTATATGAATGTCCACAAATTTCAAGGATTTTGCCAGTGCAAAGTTAATACAAGCAACAACTTCAGCCTTCAAAGACTTCACACTTCAAAGAAAATATTATAGGACACACCCACATACATCATGTGCCTCAATGAGGCATTGCAGCATTGCAGCTCTAGCATATATCTGAATGAGACCATGCCTTCCTCTAAAGACACTGTGAAGTCCAACATACCCGAAATACCAATTTTTGCTGCATCACTCTCAATTTTAAATCTATAGAAACATCCCATATAGTTTCTAAAGCAATTTTCCATTGTTTAAATTGTATAGCATATTCTAATTCCCTGTTCCATTCTTCCCTAAATTTTTGAACTTCCACTTGACATGCCTTTAACAAACGTTTATAAACAATAGTTAATGGGTTTGGTTTTCTGTGAAGTTCCAATTATTTTTCCCAATACTTTAGGGGATGCTAAGGTGCTCATTATTATAATTTGTTGTTAATTGCTCAATAATATGGTTTATTTCTTATTAAATCAGTCTTATTGTGAGTTGGATAGTGAGTTTGCAGGTGAGATCAACACCTATTACAGAAATTAAGAGCACAGTCCTATGTACATCTAGTTCAGGGGTCCTTATCCTGTGGTCCATGGATGGGCTTCATGGGGTTTGTGAACTGGGAGCAAAAAAAAAAATCAATTTCCAGTGCAATAAAATTTATTTATTCATTCATTTATTTATGGAGGTCCATAGCTACCATTCGATTCTTAAAGGGTCCATGACCCAGACAAGATTAAGAATTACTGGTCTAGTTAGAAGTAAGCCTCAGTTTATTGGGGCTTATTCCCAGGTAAGTGTGTATAGGATTGCTACCTAAGACAACTCCTTCCAATATGTGTTGTTGAGAGCCCAATGGCGATATCCTTATTTTAGCCACTATTATGTATATTCTCTTGATTTTTTTCTCTCTGAATTTATTTGGTGGCATTTTAGTAGCAGTATCTTCTTTGGGTGTGTATTGTGGATGAATAATGAGACTTTTGGGATGATTCTAGAGTCTTTCCCCTCTCCTGAGTCAGAGTGACTCACTTTGACTCACTGAGTCAATATCCACTCCTTCCAAGTAAGATCAGGTCCCCCACAGCATCTTATATTGCTCTGTTTCTCTCTTATTTCTGTACTTTTCTATATCTCTATGTTTCTCTAGGTCCATGGGCTTTGCGAGAAGCGAGTCAGTCCTGAGCAGATTTTTTTTTAATTAAAAGCTGAATTTAAGAATTTTAAAAATCTACCTTTCTCTGCAACCAATCCCAGAGCTCTTCAGAACTCCACTAGTAGTGCTCTAGACAGCCTCATGTTGTAATTCCTATTGGAGAACACAAACAAGCACCAGAAAAGCCAGTGTGAAGCTGCCTGCAAACTTCATCTGCTTTGGCCAAAAGGGGGGAAAGTTATAGCTGTTTTTAGATTCCCCATCATAGTGAATGGGGAAAACAGAGCTTCATTTTATACAGAGTGACTCAGAACCTGAATTACACATCAAAGCAGAGAGAGTACAGAGTGACTCAGAATCAGATCAAAAATGTTTTAAATGCAGAGATACAAGGAGAATATTCGAGCCTGTGTACACCCTAGCATCTTCTTCTATGTTCAGTCTGCAAATATGGGTAAATATATCAAAAACACCAGTAAGCCTCTAATGATCTCATTCCATTTACTGGAGGCTTACTGGGTCACATCCACACCTTATATTTAAAGCAGTATTATGCCACTTTAAACAGTCATGACTTCCCTCAAAGAGTCATGGGAACTGCAGCTTGTTAAGGGTACTGGGAACTATAGCTCTGTGAGAGGTCTCCTAACTCTCAGCACCATTAACAAACTAAAGTGCCCAGGATTCTTGGGGGGGGGGAGAACTATGACTATTCAAAGTGGTATAAGAGTGCTTTGAATGTATGGCCGTGCCCTGGGTATGTGCTGCACCCCTAGAATTCTCACTGCATGGGGAATTGGGATACAACCAATGGTGGCTGGTAACTTCTGGAACAGGTAGGGCAGCAAGCCAGGGAACTGACACAGAGCCAGTTGCTCACAGGAGGCAGACCAGTCACCTTATTTGGCTTTTCTCTCCATCCCCCTCCCTTGCAGAGGTGCAGTGGACACTTCAGCAATTCTCAGACTCAAGCATCAGATAGTTAAAACAGAGGAGAAAAAATTGACACCTAAAAATGTGACATTTCTAGGAGTCAGCATCAAATACAGTGATTTTAAAGTTCTGTTTACAGTACAATACCTCAATTAACAAATCCTTCAGAAAAGTAGCTCCTTTTAACAGTCTTTTTTGGGTGTGGGGTTGCGCGGGGCACACACTCTGACAGTCAGAATGTGGCGCCTTATCTATTGGATTGCAGCTGCTGCAGGCAACTCTCTCACCTGTGGCTAGATTGGTGGTCCTTACCAGGTGGCGCAGGTGCCTCCACAAAAAAACCGTGTCGAGTGCCCTGGAAGCATTGTTTACTGCAGACACATCTGCTCAGGTGTAGGGGTGGATGGCAGAGAGAGAGAGAGAGAGCAAGCACAAGGCAGTGGTAGTGGCTGCCCCTTGCCTGCCTGCTCGAGAGTACAGAGAGGAGAGCTGCACTCAAAGCTTTAGGTTGCTTTAGCAAGATGCTACCTGTTAAAAGAAAAAAGGCAAGGCAGACATCCTTGGATGCATTTTGGAAGAAGCCTTCAAGTGGTCTGTATGCAAGGCTTACCTGACCTGATTGTTTCATTTCAGACATGTGTATTGTTTGTTTTGAATAAAAAGTTTGCTGAAATATGTTGAACTGCTCTTCTTTTTTGTTTTTAGGAACCTATCCCTGTTCTTTCCATGTTATTCCTGCCTCTGTTAAAGAAGTAATGTCCAGGAACTCATCTGCTTTGTTAACTGAGGTATCAGTGTATGCAGAGAGAGAGAGAGAGAGAGAGAGTCTCTGAATGATAGGAAATTTATGAATATGACTCTTTGGGGCACAGGATTCCTGCACTTTAGCACTAGATTTTAGGGTAGAGAAAAAAATAAGGGCAGGGTTCTGCCCCACCTTGCCCTAGTGACCAGCCTTCCCTGACCTTAACCATGTGGTCCCCCTTCTCTCCTGATTTCCTCCTCTCAACAGCTCTACTACTTGTAATCTTTCGTCACTCCTTCCTCTCCCTTTCTCTGATGGAATATATTACACTTGTATAGTTTCCTCTGGTTCCACTTTGGCTTGGGATCAATATTTTGACTATATTCATATTTCTGATATATAGCATTTCTCTGGCACAGAGTACAAGAGCTAATACATTATATGATTGTCCTCTCAAGAAAAATGGGAATCTGATCAGGAGATTACCCACTAAATGGCTGTGAGGATTTATTCCAATTCCCCTAAAGATCTGAGTGAATAATTTGTTGCAAAGGATTTATTAGCATCCCCCTGGGGCCATTTTCTAGATATATCCGGGAGGTACAGTACGGGTGAGACTTCTCACTTTTATAGGGAAAGGCTGCCTTGTTGCTGCTTAGGAGCCTTCCCCCCCTCTTTTTAATGTACTGTGATACCTATCTCTATTAACTCTTCCAGTGTAAGATCAACAGGCCATATACTTTTGCATGGATGACACTACTAGATACAGATTTATCGGGATTTATTAAAAAAATACAGCCATTGTTCTTATTGGTAATATACTTTAGAATCCCATATCTTGGCACTTCCTTCTTGTTGAAGGATACTATTCTGACCTGAAGAGCTTTTCCAGACTGGAAAAAAATGGGTTTTATTCTCAGCCCTAAAGGAATGCTAAACCACATCTGAGGGTATTTTCCTTTCTTTTTTAAAAACCACCCAAGTTGGCACATGGCCATCTGAGGTTGGGGAAAAAAATATGAACGGTGTGCGGAGAAGGGAATTCATCTCTCACAACATTAGAACTTGGGCTCATCCTATGATGCCTTTTTACACATAGGAAGCTGACTTATGCTGAGTCAGACCATTGGTCTATCTAGCTCAGTATTGTCTACACTGACTGGCAGCAGCTCTCCAGGGTTTCAGGCAAGGATCCTCTCCCAGCCCTAACTGAAGATGCTGGGGATTGAACTGGGGGCCTTCTGCATGCAGGGCAGTTGCTCTACCACTAAGCTATGGCCCTTCCCCAATCTATGTTGTGGTTGTACTTAGAATATTATGTACAGTCCTGGTCATACACCTGAAAAAGTATATTGTATTATTATTATTATTATTTGATTTATATCCCGCCCTTCCTCCCAGCAGGAGCCCAGGATGGCAAACAGAAGTGCTAAAAACACTTTAAAACATCATAAAAACAGACCTTAAAATACATTAAAAACAAAACAACGTTAAAAACATTATTAAAAAAACATATTAACAAGCAATTCTAACACAGACACAGACTGGGGTAGGTTTCAACTTAAAAGGAAAGTCTTCAAAAGGCGCTGAAAAGATAGCAGAGATGGCGCCTGCCTAATATTCAAAGGGAGGGAGTTCCACAGGGGAGGTGCTGCCACACTAAAGGTCCGTTTCCTATATTGTTTAGAACGAACCTCCTGATAAGATGGTATCTGCAGGAGGCCCTCACCTGCAGAGTGCAGTGATCGACTGGGTATATAAGGTGTAAGACGGTCTTTCAAGTATCCTGGTCCCAACTGTATAGGGCTTTGTACACCAAAACTAGAACCTTGAACTTGTAGAACTGGAGATGGTGTACAAAAGGCAATCAAAATGATTGAGGGACTGGAGCAATCTATGAGGAACGGTTACAACATTTGTGGCTTTTTAGCTTAGAGAAAAATGCAATTAAGGGATGACATGATAGAGGTGTGTAAATTCAACCATGGTGTAGAGACAGTCGGTAGACAGAACTTTTTCCCCCTCTCCCACAATACTAGAACCCACCCAGGACCTTCCAATGAAGCTTAATGGTGGGAGATCCAGGACAGACAACACGAAGTACTTGTTCACTATAGTTGTTAAACTCTGGAATTCACTACCACAAGGCCTCCAAAGTGATAGCACAAAACTGGAAGACAGACAAAGGAGGAACAATAAAGTAATAGACAAGTGTAATTTAGCAAATGGTTTTATAACCCAAGTAAGGGTAATGAGACAAGAAAATGCTGTAGATGACTTGTATGATCAGTAGTATGGATTTGGTAAGGTGGTCACAGGTGAAATGTGAAACTTCCTTGTGATCTTTGCAAAGAGGCCCCAGTCCAACACAATTAGAATTGCAATTCTCAGCAACAACCATATTTCTCTGCCTTTCCCTTTTTTAGGCTCTCGTCCTATTGATTTTGGAATAGTCCAGAAACTGGTTGAAAACTGTGTAGTCACTTTAAAAAGATGTGCAGCTTCCATTGATGACTAGCAGACAACTTCAAAATTCTATAAACTTTTGAAGATTTAGTAAAAGAGGCCAAATAACAGTATGTGGATGAGGAGTAGCATATTAGATTGGCAGTGATGTTCTGAGTCAATTAAATGCCAACAGGGGATCCACCCTGGAACTTTCAGGCAATCTAATCCAATTTCCAAAATCTGTCAGCTCATGATTCCAAATAGGCAATGAGACGGAAAACTGGTTGTAAGATTTAAAACTATGTTATTTCCCTGTCTGCAGATACAATATTACTGGGCTTAGAAAAGGGTTAATCTTTTCACAAAAAAACTTCCATCTTAATAGTTGCATTCTCCTGCTGAGAATGGCTTTGCAAGCTCTAATTTCTGAGATGTATTCATTTCTGATATGTTCATTTTTAAAAGTTTATCCACATTATCCTTCAAAGTAGCCTTAGGCTCAACTGGTGCACAGTTATCTAAATTAAGAAAATTGCAATTATTCCATTGTGGGTCTTAAGTCTAAAGACTTTTATTTCTTTGATTCCTCCACTATTAAAAAAATCAACATTTTGATAAATTATTTAAACTTCTTAGAGGATAATAACACACAAAAGTCTATTTTTGCCTCTCCTCATTTGGATTAGCCCTCAGAGCGGTATCCACCGAGTTATCATTAAAACTTCCTCTAGAACCCCACATACCTCTAGGTTTCATGCTGAATTTTAAAATTCTATGTACAGCATGTGAAAGCCATGCGGTTTCTGTTAATTGAACCAAATAAGATATTTTATACGTCTCCATCTTCTGAAAACATTTCATCATGATTTCAATATGATGGGACAGAATTCAATACAATGGGGCAGAACCTACATCAGAGTGAGACCATTTTGCCATGATGTGATCTCACATCATTGCAAGGGTGTGTAAATCTGTAGAGGAAATGTGTGTTCCCCCCCCCTCATGATCCCCACCAATTAGCAATTGCATGAATGGCTCCAATTCCCATGATCCACACAAATTAGCAATTGCATGATATTTTAAAGAAAACTAAATAGCAAATATTAAGTGCCAGATTCAAATGGGCAGGGTTAGAGGGATTTAACCCTTTGCCTCTCCTCTGCAGTGATCCCAATCCATACTGGGCACCTTAGGCCTATCATTTGCATTGTAAGAAAAGCTCCCATTTGCACCAATGCAAACTTTCTTTCCTATACAATCAAGGGACTATAGCGGAGGGAAAAGGTTAAAGCCCCCGTACCACCCGCACTAGGATTCCAATCTGGACTGGGAGGTTTGTACCTATCATTTACTTATAAAAAAACAACCCATATTCACACAATTGCTAATCACATGAATGGTTCTCACATCCAGTTTGTGAGTTCCCATGTGGGTCTAGCTTTCAGATACAATCTAATAAATTATGTGACAGCTGACTCAGACTCACCTTACATGTAGTTCTGCTGAAGAACTTGGAATTCAGCATCCTTTAGTCAAATGTGTATGTATTTTTCCCCACCAGCGCTTTCTCTGAATGCTGCAACAGCACATCCTGTGTTTGGAATGTGATGAGGGTAGCAAAGCTCTGCTGAAAACTTGCATTGCCAGCCTGTGATGTAACTTGTTTCCAATAGATCTGTGAGCTTCTTGAGAACTTATTTCTACTTTATTTTATCTTTTAATTTTTTTATCATGCCTCTTAGCATAAACGCTTCCAATGCAGGTCATACTTTTTTTTTTTTGTAAACCTACCAGGTTTTGGACTATGACCTGGGAGACCCACATAGCTATGAAGTTTACTGGGTGACCTTGGGCCAGTCTCTGCCTCTCAGCCTCATGAAAACCCTATTCATAGGGTCACCATAAGTCAGAATCGACTTGAAGGCAGTACATTTACATTTTACCAGGTTCAAAATATCTAGCAATCAGAATGAAAATAGCCAAGATTGCAAAATGTATGACCTAATTAGAGTCATGGGGGAATAGGACTATTTTTACAAATTAGGTGCTAGACAAGAATGTTCCACAACAGGGGTGCCACCACAGAAAAGACCCTGTCTCCAGTTGCAGTCTACCCACATGAAAAGATGGGAATAAGTTCAATCCAGTTCACATTGAAAGGCGAACTGACCTAATTCACACTTCCCAACACAATTTGAGAACCAAATACAGCCATCCTTCCAAATTGTGCAATCCAGTTCTCTACCCTGGTAATGTGTACAAAAATGCATATACAAATGCATATATTAGTAGAAATAACATACAAAATGCATTACTTCAGGAGGAATTACTTGGCAATGTGTACATTGGGCTAACTTGCACACATTTAGGAGAACACTGCACTAAAATGCTGAAGGATTTTAATGTTTAAATACACACACGCACACACACACGTGTGAAAATGTGGAGAACTGAATGTAAGACTGGAAAAAATGACAAACTGAAAGAAACTGAAATTGACACTTCCCCCATCGCTACCCACCAAGCAGCTCAAAATACAGGATGTCCAGAAAAGGGCATTTCAATTAAGAGAAAGACAAGTTCATCTGAAAATATAGAAAGCTCAGAGTCAGATATTGAGTTCAGGGTTTCCCAACGTTGCACCCATGGGCACTAGTGTGCCCGCCAGTACCTCTTCTGGTGCTTGCAAAACATCTCAATATTCTCTCAAAAATCCATGATGCACAAGAGACAGTTTGCTTTTCCTGCTCAGTGCCTGTTTGCACTGCCTCAGCCTCTCCTACAAGAAAAACACCCCCTAAAACATGCCTGTTGACGTGTGTGCGTTGTTGCGTGAAACAGCATACGTTACATTGGAGTTAAGTTGAGCAAGAAACATCACAGAGGCATTAGATCAGGTTAAGAGTCTTTACTACAAGACATTATGGCTTAAGGCTTTAAGATTACATGTAGAGCTGCTCCCCCCCCAGGAGAGAAGTTCTCAGTTCAAAGACATGACACAGAAGACAACCTCTCAGTTCAGAGGCAAAATACAGAACACAACTTACAGACTCTGTTAGAACTTTCCCAGTTGCTATCTCACGTTACCATGACAACGGCTGGCCTTGGAGTATCTGCTCTCAAGCCAGCAAAGACATAACAGTGTTACTTTTCCAAACTTGCAGACTTGATTGTAAATAAAATCAGTGACAGTACAGTTCAATGGTCAACAATGCCTGCATTTCATTGCATACCAGGGCTGGACATCTCCCCACAAACTTTGTCCATACAAATCAGGATGAATGCTCAACAAACAGGTCATCTGGAAGCAGGGATGGATAAATCTGTCAATTTTGGTTCTCCAGGTCTTTTATTTTTCCAGTATTGAATTCATGTCTACACATTGCCAAAGTAATTTGCATTTTTTTAAAAAAAAATCCTCATGGAATTTTGTCAGCATTTTAGTGTGAATTTCTCCTAATAAATGCATTTGTGTACGCAGCTTTGACTAACGTACATATTTTTGCAAAACAATTTTCCTATTATAATGCATTTTGTATGTTATCTTCACTAATACAGGCAATATTATGCACACTTAACCCTAGTATATGCATTTTTAAACATTGGTTGGTAAACTACATTGCAAAATTCAGTCAAGTGCAAATTTTGAAGGATGGCTGTGTTTCAGTTTGCATATTGTTTCAAAAAGGGTGAATTTGGAAAGTTTGCCTTTAAATGCAAACTGAATCAAATCCCTCCCCCCCCCCCCGCATCTCTATCTGGAAATGACTCTGCAGGTTTTTTCCTCTTTTTTATTTTATTTATTTCCTTCCTGTAGTGTTTTTCCTGGTTTTGTGGTCCTTTATCTACAAATGGATCAGCCACATTGAAAATATTCTTGGTTTGATGTGAGTGTTGGAATTTGGAATTTTGCACTTCTCAAAAAACAGCCCTTCTCCTCCGTAGATTCTGCCCTTAGTGAACAGCGTTGACCACAGCAGCAGATAAATAGTCTTCAGATTTGATCATTGCAGGACATCATTGCATGTTATCAAAATCAGATTCCTATTTTGACTGTCAGTCACAATGAGAAATCATATCTGTCCCAGCTTTCCCCACTTCACTTCACTTTTTTGAGCCATTCATTTCTCCTGCAATTCATAAATCCTTCCTCTCGGCTAAGCTTTTTCCCGGTGACACTTCAGCAAATGCCATTTTAAAAGTCTCTTCGGATATCAGCAGCATCTTTGAATTCCTTCTGTCAGCTGTCTCTGAGTGAAAGGCATGACTTTCCAAAAAGTAAGTTAATAGGTCGGTAAGACAATCCTTACCTCGAGAGTTAATATGGATTTGAGAGATATGAAAATAAATGTAAGCGTATTCATTCCCCTGATGCTACTTCCACAGAAGTGGAAGCCATGAATGTGGGGTGGAGGTGTTTAGTGTGGAGAGGGAATGTTTGTGTGCGCACATGTAAGGCCTATCGATCTGGAAGAATGTCAGCTTTCCTTTACTAATAGTGAAGATCAGTAGATTATTGCAATGGATCAAGGCAGAGATCCAAAGCACTGTTTACGCCAGGTGTGGGGAACCTTTGGCCCTCCAGATGCTGCTGAACGACAACTCCCATCATCCCTGGCCATTGGCCATGCTTGCTGGGGCTGTTGGGAGTTGTCATTCAGCAACATCTGGAAAGCCAAAGGTTCCCCATGCCTGGCTTAAGCTGAAGTAAGACATTGTGCTAGCCTAGAGGAAAATGATGAGAGACAGAGTGATGGCCAATGTCCAGGGAGGATGGGAGTTGTAGTTCAACAACATCTGGAGGACCAAAGGTTCCCACACCTGGTCTCAGGGATGCATATTCTTTTGGGGCTCCACTCCAACACCTTAAAAATGTAATATCCATGTGGCCGTCCTTCCCATTAAGCAGAGTGAGAGTGCTATGAAAGGGCAGTAAATGGTCAGTTATTCTATTTATTATTGTTATAGGACTTGGGGGGTTGGTTTGGATGATATCTTTGGGCCCACTCCAAGGTATTTTTATTTGTAAGATGAGAGTCTATAGCAGAAGGAACCAATGAAGTGGTCAAACTGATCTCTTTGTTAATGGCCCTAGCCAAGCCTGTGAAACATCCTTTTCATGTAAAGAGTTGGGCAAGTACAGGTGTGTTGCCATAGAAAATTGTAAATAAAACCATATATTACAAAGACACTGCCATCTCCAGTGACCAAAGCCAAGATAAGTGCTGGCACCCCTAAAATCTCTCAACACTTGGAGACTGGGGTATGTATAACATTATTCTTGTATTTTTAATGCCAGGAAAGGAGAGGTGGGATTGCTGCCTTAGGTATCAAAATAACCTGTCCTAACTTTCCCCAACATGGGACTCTCCATTTGGTTATTGCCAGGGGCTTTAATCCACAGGTTAGGCCATGACGTGAACTCAGGTCAAGATACAACTTGCAATGTCTAACGTCACTGCAAGGCACAAAGTGGCATGGCTGCTCGAGTGAAGATGTTGTCACAACACTGGACACACATCCTGAATCCCATTAAGAAAGAATGGGGCAGGCACGCTGGGCTTTTCTCTCAGCTTGTGACTGGGCAAGCAAGTGGATGCTCCCGGGTTGGCTGGCTAATAGGCTTGGTCTGCTCACACCTGTGCCACTGACAGCACATCCATGGCGAAGGAGGCAGGGATGACTCTGCTAGATCTCCAGGAGGCAGTCTCAGCACAGATCAGGCATGACGGGTGGCACAACCCCCTCATCTGTGTCAGCCGATGCCTCAGGGGAGGGACTGTCAATGGGCAGATCACTGCCCCCTGCCCCAATATCCTCATTCCCCAAGCCCAGCCACTGGGGCCCTTCCCAGAATCCCAAGCCTCCTATTCCTCAGACCAGTCTTGCCAGGAGTTCTCTACAGGCCTCATGACATAACACAACTGGCCTCAGGTGCTATGCTCCTTGACTGGTGGGGAACACCATTTCCTGTTCCGCCTCAGGCAGCAAAATGTCTTGGACAGATTGCGTACATAATCTTTAGAAGGCAGAAATTTTCAACATGGCATCCTGTAGGACCCACCAAGTTGAGTAGAGCCCATCAGCCACAGACGGTGAGTCCACCAGAAGATCAATGAGCTTTCCATTGTTCTTGCCTGCTGCAAACTGGAAAAGGATAAAGGGTGGGCGTACACTGCTGATGGGCTTTTCTCAGCTTTGTAGGTTGCAAATTGTGCAGACCCAGATTATGTTCTGAAGCAAAGGATTGTTCCATGCCCTACACCTGGGGTGGGCAACTTTTCTTCTGTGAAGAGCTACATTCAGGATTAATCTGTTTGGGGTCTGCATGACAGCAGTGAGTTGGGCTGGAGCCACATTGGAGGAGGAAAGAGCCAGAGATGGGGGGTGACAGGGCCAAAAATGGGTGGGCCATACCTTTTTGTCTCTCACTTTCTGCGACCCCTGCTCTTGGGGAAGGGCCGTAGCTCTGTGGCAGAGCATTTGTTTTGCATGCTGAAGGTCTCACGTTCAATCCCTGGCATTTCCAGTTAGGGCTGGCAGAAACCCCTAGGAAAAACCCATGGAGAGCCACCTTCCATAGAGTTCAAATAGTAACACAATGAAATACAATCTCAGGAATAAAAGAAACCATAAGAATGCAATTAGCGATCAGTTGCGAGTATTTGATGCGATGGATGTGTCGTCTCCCTCAACCACAAATCTTCAGACATCCTTTGGACCACACGAATGAAGATCGTGGACAGCTGGTGCTCCATGGACCACAGTTTGGGAACTCCTGGGGCAGACAATACTGAGCTAAGTGGAGCCATTGGTCTGACTCAGTAGAAGACAGCTTCCCATGTATTCCTCTTGCTCTTCCTTTGTCTCTTTTCCTCCCTGCTCAGTGGGCTGCAAGGGGAGCTATAGATCATCCTTGCCACAGGTCTGAACTGATCCCCTGTGGAGAGATATGCCTCTGGGCTCCCACACCC
Organism: Rhineura floridana; assembly: GCF_030035675.1. Classification (NCBI taxonomy): domain Eukaryota; kingdom Metazoa; phylum Chordata; class Lepidosauria; order Squamata; family Rhineuridae; genus Rhineura; species Rhineura floridana. The sequence continues at coordinate 72,101,283 of NC_084489.1, read as the reverse complement.
AACCACCTTCGTGATATTAGGCTGAGGGCCTTTATGGCCATTGGGCTCAAGGTTCCCCACTCTGCCAGCCCTGCGCTGCCACCCTGCAATGAGCTGCATATGGTTTTTATATGTGTCTGTGGCTCAGAGGGATTTAAAAAGCAAATTATGAAGGCCGTGACAATCGGTGTAATAACAGGAATACACATACAATCCTCACTGTGTCGCTTTGAATGGCCTTCATCTGTACGAACGTCGCAAACTGAGCATTCCAATCAGCCAGAACAGCACAAGCCATTGAGGAATCACGATCAAGCGGCTATTAGGCCAAACGGTATTGTCAGGATCCTACAAATTATGCAGGCTCCTTTCACAGAACCGAGTTCCAAAGCTTCCAAATATCAAAAGGGTTCAATATCCAGCGGAACATGTATTTAAGGGAAATTGGCCCCTAAATTACTGTGCTATTCTCATTTGTTCTTCTCTGGTTCACAGAAAGGCTAAAGTGAACACTATTTTTAAAATTCAGTGTGAAGAAGAAAGGGAGGAGGAGGAAGAGGAGGAGGAGGGGTTGGTGAAAGCAACAAAAGAAATCTCCATGGGGGGGGAGGGAGTTAAAGCCTAGCTAACCAGAAAGCTCTCCATTTTACATAGCATTTGAAAAGTTGACATGGATCATAGCATATATACACATACATATATATATCCAGTAATGTAGTGGCATATTCAGAAGTACAGGGTCCCTTCATGATAGTTACAGCCATGCCCTCCTGCCTTTCTTTCTTTCTTTCTTTCTTTCTTTCTTTCTTTCTTTCTTTCTTTCTTTTTCTTTGCTGCTGGGTTGAGAATGAGATCTTTCTTGTTAATGCCATTTCCCACAATAACAGGTGTCCTTAGGAGCCAATAAGCATGAAAGAGAAGACTTGCTGAGAAGAGCCTTCTCAGTGGCTGACTCACCTCCTTTCACTCTGATTGGCTACAATCAGCAGAACAGGACAAGGAAGCATGTTAGAAGTCTCTTCTCAGGGGCTAACACACTCCCCTTTCATGGTGATTGGCCCGTAGGACGCTGGAGACATAGGGGCCCTGCTGGGATCCTGCTCCCCAAAACATAAAGGGTCTAAGACCTGAAGTGAAATATCATTGTGATCTGGATGGGGCCATGTTCAAATCTGTGACTCAATAGTATGATGAACCTGAAAGAAGAAAGAGCTGGAAGCAGGATCCTAAGGAGCAGCAACCATCAAGGCCAGCCCTACAATTAGGTAGAGTGAGGGAGCTGCCTTGGGTAGCAGATCCTGGGGGGTGGGAAACAGCAGCGAGATGTTGGAGGACTGAGCTGTGTCATGCCGCATGTCCTGCATCCCCTAAGCAAGACTGTTGCCTGTAGGTGTGCTGTGCTGTTGCCAATGTTGACCTAAGACTTGGCTTCTGTACATGGAAATGAAGTGAGGGGTGCCATATTCCCTTCAACACAGGCAGCAACATATTTTGGATGGGCCCTGCAGGTCCTGTTCTCTTAACCAGGCAAGGGCCCAAGGTCAGGCTCCCAGTATTTATAGTGGTGTCTAGCCAATCCAAAGGCTTCCTGTTGCCGGCCAATTGCAAACACTTATTCCATTCTATGCCTGAAGAGGGGCCTGAGCTTCAAGATCACTGCAGGCTAAGCAACATGGGAAGGTAAGTACCTAGCTTGGTCTTGCATGCTTCATTATTTAGGAAACACCCTTCTATCATTTTCACATTAATGGGAAACAAATGGATCACATGGTGCTATAATATCTGTCCTTGGCTTTTGGTTGGGCAGTATATTGTATGCTCACAAAAGTAGGGGTATTATGATTTGCAGACATCTCTTAAATTCAGTAACTGTGTGGCAGATTGCCATGGAGTCTTATCTCTCAACCTCAAAAGAAAAGTCCAATCTCAATTGTCAGCTTTGCTGTCTCACTCTCCCTCCGCCCCCCACACTCCACCCCACCTCAGCTGTGTGTGCATATCAGTGTAGGAAAAGTTCAGACACCCTGGTGCTTCAAATATTTATTTTCAAAGGCATTAAGAAAAAGAACAGGAAACAAATATCAAGGGATTACAAAGACGTCTGCAGCCAATGATGTTTGTGAAGCTTCCTTTTATTCTAACCAGCATATTCAATGACATCTGATTAAGCTGTCCTATTAATAAAAGGGGAGGGGGGGACACAAAGCTTCCTTCAGTCTGTGTAGTACAGATAAATAATTTTCTGGGAAGATTGTTATCGTCATATGCTCTGTACCGCTTGCTAGTAAGGCTGGGTTTAGATGGCTACATTGCTAAAGAAAAGCTCATTTAAACCCTGGCGTGATGCTGAAGCAAGGTTAGAGAACATATGTTGTTACTAGATCTGTGTGCCTGAATTTGACTTACATGATGTACCTAGAAAATCTGGGCAGTGTTGTAGGCCTTAGGTTACTAGGGATGGTATTCAGTGCTAGTCCTACACAGAGCAGACCCACTGAAGTTCATAAATGTGACCATTCTTTGCACTCTAGATAACAGAGGATCTTTGTCCATCTTTCATTTGATCTTTGCTGCATCTACCAAGGATGTGGACATCAATTCAATAAGAAGAATGGTTTCAGTAGGCTGAGGTACTGACTTTGGGCAATCTGGTAGTGGAAGTCTACTAAGGGCATCAGCATTACTCAGGGCTTGACCTGGTTTATATTCAAATTTGTAGTCATACGCAGACAACGTTAAGGCCCATCTCTGGATTCCAGCAGATGCCATTGGGGGTATTGGCTTGTTCTCTCCCAGCAGACCCTGAAGGGCTTAGATTTGAATGTATGACAAAACATCTGCAATATAGATGTGAATGAAATTTCTTTACTGCAAAAACCACTGCTAACCCTTCACGTTCTAGCTGTGAGTAGTTTTTTCTGCTGGGGCTAGGGATCTTGATGCATAACTAATGGGACACTCTGATCCAGCAGGAATTCGGTGAGCTAACACTGCTCCCACTCCAGATTGAGAAGCATCACAAGACAAGAGAAGTTCTTTACAACTGTCATAAGGAGCATGGATGACTTCAACAAGTTCTTTGCTGTTGCAAAAGCTCTTGCCCTTCTCTTGACCCCAATGGAATCTTATCCCTTTTCATAAAAGTCTATGTAATGGTGCCAATACTGTTGCCAAATTGGGTAAGAATTTGCCATAATAGTTTAGCAACCTCAAAAAGTTCTGAAACTGACTTTGGTGCAGGTGCCTCAGTAATGGCACGTACCTTCTCTTCCATGGATGTATGCCAGCTGTGTTAATTTTGTATCCCAGATACACAACTTCTGGGGCCTGAAAAATGCATTTTTCTTTCTTGAGATGCCTGCCTGCAAATGACAGCTTTGATGGTCTAGGTTCTGCAAATGTGCTGCCTCTGTTGTTCCTGTAATCAGAATACCATCAAGATACACACAGACATGCAGCATGCCATGGAACAAATTGTCCGTAGCCCTTGGAAAGATTACAGGGGCAACGGAAAAACCAAAAGGGAGCCGATTGTAACAAAACAGTCCTTTATGAATATTTATGGTTACATGTTTGGAATTTTCCTCAAGAGGAATCTGAAGGTACGCATCACTTAAGTCGATTTTTGTGAAAGTTTTTCCTCCAGCCAGGGTGGCATGTAGATCTTCAATTCCAGGAATGGGGTATGTGTCCAGCTGTGCTACATGGTTCACAGTGACTTTATAGTCTCCACAAATCCTTAAGTACCATCTGGCTTCAGTACAGGGAGAATTGGAGCAGCCCACTCAGAAAACTGAAGAGGTTCAAGAATACCTTTAGCCTGTAGTTGATCTAATTCTTGTTCCACTTTGTGAAGCGTAGCATATGGTTCTGGACGGGGCTTTTTAAAAGTGGTTTAGCATATGGATCCACAAAACACCTACCGGTTTACGCCATTTTGTCACCCTGGGCTCCTGCCGGGAGGAAGGACTAGATAGAAATCAAATACTGTAATAAATAAATTTAGAGTACCCAACCCATGTCCGAAGAGCTCTTTATGTTATGAAAGAACTGCTTCTGTCCCAAGTGAGCTAATTTTATTGATCTGTGCCCAGTTGAGGTTCAGCTGTCTTATCCAGTCCCAGCCCATCAGACTAGGGCCTCTTCCTTTTATCACAACTAAGGGCAATTGAAAGGTCTCTTCTGCATATTTCACTTCTACATTAATACTGCCTCTCACTGGCACTTCTTGACCAGCATATGTGCGTATCATCATTTTCAGTGGTCTCAAATATGCCCCCTTATTCTTTGGCCACAACCAGTTATAAGTGGCTTCACTGATGATAGACACAGGAGCCCCTGTGTCCACTTCCATGGTTATGCTTTTCCCATTAACAATAACATCCACCTGCAGTGGTTTTTCTTTAATAGTCTTTTCTAACAATGTTGTACATCGTGTACACTTCCTCTGTGCCCTTATCATGCTCCCCTGTACTTGCCATCTGGTGTATCTGCTTTTTGCTACCTTCCTTCCTCTTTGTCTGTGCCCTTTTTCTATGGCACATTTTGGCTGGATGGCCTTGTTTCAAGCAAAAGCAGCACTCACTACTCCTGTGGGGGCATGGATCTCCATCATGTTTCCCTCCACAGCGAAAACAGGGAGTTGCACCATGTAAGTGGTTTCTGTCTTCACCCGGGCAGTCCTTTTTAGCCAATGTGGTACTGGATAATTTATGCATGGTGGCAGTAAGTGCCTGGGCATCACTTGGACGTTGAGAGACCCGCTGTAAATCTTAAGCGTGATGAGCTGCAACCTCCATGCTTTGTGCAATTTCCAGGGCTTTTTTAAAATCTAAACTGGATTCTGCCAATAAGCGCCTCTGAATTCTCTCATCATTGATGCCACAGACCAGCTGGTCCCTCAGCATGGCATTCAAGGTGTCTCCAAACCCACAATGCTCTGACAGGTGATGCAGTTCTGCTACATAAACTGCCAAAGACATCCCAGGAGAGTGTGAAAAACTGTAGAACTTAAATCGCTGCACAATTTCAGATGGCTTCGGGTTGTGGTGATTTGAGAGAATCCTAATTACGTCCTCAAAGGATTTGGCACTGGGCTTTTCAGGAGCTACCAAACTCCTAATTAGTCATATGTCTTTGCTCCACAAACACCCAAAAATAGCCTGCTTCTTGCTATCATCATTAATATCATTAGCAATGAAGTACTGGGACAGTCTCTCTGTATACTGCACCCAGTCCTCCTGGTCAGCATCAAACTCCTTCATAAGCAGCCATTTTCCTAGCATACCGCTACTCACAATGTGTGAAGAAATCCAAGGAGACCGATGCATCCAGTTTACCATCATCGCCGGTATAATAGATGTAGGCTACACCAGTAAGATGCAAATAATTGGGTTTATTTCTTAGGTTCTTTCACACAGTTCTCAGTTATGAATCCATCTTGGAACCACACCTGGAAAGCACAGGCTTCAGGCATGCTCAGATCCAACTTTTCTAAAAAAAAAAAATGCTTTACCTTTTTGGCCACTAGGTGGCAACCACATGAACATATCTTATAACACTGACTGGCAGTGGCTCTCCATGGTTTCAGACAGGAGTCTTTTCCAGCCCTCCCTGGAGATGCCAGGGACTGAACCAGGGACTTTCTGCATGCAAAACAGCTGTTCTACCACTACCACTCAGCTACGGCCCGATCTGAAGGCAGCTTACCTCAATCTGAGTTCATTTTTGCAAATGTTGAAAAGCATCTCTGTATTTTGAGGATTTTCTACATTTGTTGTTCTCAGCCTCATTTTCTTTCTTTGCCTTCACTCTTCTTGGCATCGTTGGTCAACATTGCCATTTAATCCTGGTGGCTATGGAAGCCCACCTGATATTGCCATTGACCCCATAATGCTATGTCTGGTGTGATGATGTCATGGGTGCTCTTGACCAGTATCACATAGGTTGCCATAGCCAATAGTATGAAGCTGTATGAAATGGCAGGCAGGGTCAGCAAAACTGGTGAAAAGAGTGAAGACTAAAAAGTACAAGGGAAATGCCTGTCTCCGAGAAGCGACAATAAATCAAAGAACAAGTCTGCATCTGTGTTGGAATTACTTTTTAGATGTTTTTATAGGGTTTTTTTAAAAAAAGATGTTTGGTTTCGATGTTTTGGAAGCTGCTTTGTTTTAATATGTTTGGGAAGAGGTTTTGTTTTAATATGTTGTTTTTAAGATGTTTTAGAGTGTTTTTAGTGTTTTTGTTTGCTACCCTGGGCTCCCTCTGGGAGGAAAGGCGGGGTATAAATTTAATAAATAAATAATAAATAAACAGCAGGGCACTCAGCAGCAATAAAACAGAGCATGTTTTCAGCAAAGAGGAATAGTTATGTTTCAAAAGTTTTGTTGCATTGAATTAATGATGGACAAAACTCAATTTCAATTTCTCCATTTTCCAATCTTAAATTGTTTGACAGATTTCCACACCAGTTAGCTCAAAAAAAAAAAGTTCTCACAAAATTTCACCAGCATTCTTGTGCTCATTCCTCCTGGTATACACGTTTTTGCAAGCCATTTCTCCTAATAAATTGCATTTTGTGTGTTATTTTCACAAATATATGTGTCTTTATACACACGGTCCCCTAATACATGCATTTTTGGTTGGAGAACCACACTGTAAAATTTGGGGAAGTGTCAATTTCAGGTGATAGCTGTGTTTCTGTTGACATTGGCTCAGGAAGTCTGAATGAGAGAGGTTCTCATTAAAATGCAAACCAAATTTTAATTTGTCCTCATTCCCTACACTGAAAGGTTCACTTTCAAACTGACTACAAAACCACTGAACAGTGCTTCACAAACTTTCTTCCCCATGGACTGCTTGAAAATTGCTGAAGGTCTTGATGGACTACTTAATGATTTTTCTGCCTGTTGTCACAGTTGTAATGCACTGTGCTAGATGCTGTATGATTTCTAATTGCATGTTGATTGCTTTTTTTATTCCCTATATAGACATGAATTGTATAGAATTCAAACTGTAACGCAATAAAATACAATACAAGAAATAAAAGAAGCAATCGGCATGCAATTAAAAATTAATCTGAACAGTTAATGTAGACAGGCCACCTGAATGGAGCCCACTGTTGAGCCCAGGGGTGTTGAGCCCAGCCTCCCTCCTGAGGCTCAAGGAGGGGGAAGGCATGAGTTGCAGGAGCCTCAGCCATCAGCGGGCATGGACGATCCAGCTGTTGTTGAGTCTAGCCCAGACCTTGAGAAAGAGAGCGAGCTAGCTGCCCCGCCAGTTCCCATGGATGGCCCTGCCCCTCAATGGGAACAGCCCTCAGCCATCAAACACCCCCACGGAGCCGTTAGGGGAGGATTCTGCAAGAGCAGTAACTCCCCCTGTGCCAAGCAGTATCCTAGAGACGCCCGGCGCTTCCCAGCCCTCTGCTTCCCCACCTGCAGTTGAGAACCCTGTCAGATGAGCCCATGGAGACTCGCCCCCCTTCACCGCGCTCATGACGTAGGGAGAAGCGGACAGGGCAGAGGGCGTCTGTGTGAAGGAGTGAGAGGTTATGCTCCAAGACCTCTCCTATTTAAGACTGCTGCGCTGTGAATGGGGCGCTGAGTCAACTTTCATCACACGTTGCAGAGCATGTCTAGAGGGTAGTTAGGGACTTGCAGTGAGTTAGCATAGGGTCTTTCCTATGAGGCGCTCAGCCTTTGATGTATCCATTACGTTAATAAACCAAGAGTTCCTTGCACCCTCGTCTCCGACTTGTGGTTCCCGCTCTGAACCGGACACCCACAGACCACAAGTTGGGAATCCCTGAACTGGAGAATGGTCAGCTTAGCTGTATGGGGACCCAGATAAATTTGGGTTCTCCCCCTGTGGCCATCACATGCCTGTTTTGCACTTTGCATTGTGCTTCTTTGAAATTCATTGTAACTTAGTATCCAGGGATGGATCTTTAATCAAATGATGCAAAACATTGGTCATATTCCCAAAGGGAGGCAAATGCTGATAACTTGCAGTGCATGCAGACTGGGGGAAGTTTGTCTCTGTGCATGAGCCACACAGCGCCTTGAAAATTCAGACTAAAACCCAGAGCAGATTCCCCTGCCCCACTGACATGAAGCCACCAGCCGCCACAGATATAGGGGAAAGAGGGGGTTGTACACCTCTTAGGCTGAGCGCCGTTGCCCAAAAACACTCTCAGTGTTTATAAGAGTTGGAGTGGGAAGGGACATTGTGACATGGAGTGAGTGAAGAAGGGAATCAGATTACATATTTGGTGTACTGGCTACTTTGCCTAGCTTGATTATGGACCCCACTAAAAAAAATTTTTCCTTAACAAGGGATCTTAACAAAGTAAAAGTAGCAATATTCCAGCACAGAAAAAAGAGAATCATGCTGATCAAAGTGGGTGCCTTCCCTATAGAGAACAAGATGCTGTCCTTAGCAAAGTTCTTGTCAAAGGGGTGACCAATTAATCTTGCATGAGTTATGTGTAACATCAGCACAGCTGCACACTAGCATCTCCGGAGAGAGTCTCCCTGTGAATCCAAACACCGCTTTGCATCTGCATGAATGATTAGGGGCATTCCAAGCTACTATCTATGGATCCCACTTCAGCTAGCTCAACAGATGTGCTACAGTTCCATGGATTGCCTTGGGTGACCCACATGCTTGTCACTTTTAGGTGTGGGCTATCATTATTTCTAACACTCACAAACAATTATGGAGAAACCAGATTTAACACTCAGAGTATCTGCCATAATCAATTCCCATGATTAACAGTCAAGGTAAGGATTTCTGTTGGTCTGAACCCCAAGAGTAAACTGGGCACAGATGGGCAAAAGAGTGTTTTAGAGGCAATGATCAAAGGGGTGCACTTTGTATAAATTTCCCATTGATTTCAATATGAGATGCAGCTGTTCTTCTCAGCTTGTAACTTCTGTGTTTTCCATCCTATTAGCGCAAAGGGTTAATGGATTCTATTATCTCTCCAAAGAATCAGACGTGCCAAATTTCAGATAAATTTCCATGTCTCTATTATCTGGCTGTCATCCCTGGGTCCCACATCCTGCTCCCCCACCCTCCTAGCCTGCAATCCTTCCACACACCTCACACTGTTCAAGGCGTCTCAGCCATGCCACAGTATATAAAAATATCTGCACACATAGGAGAATCATGGTTTCATTGCTATTCAGCTGGAGATGCCCACATTCCTCCCCTCATTTTTTTCATCCTCTTTCTAGGAGTCAGATAATAAAATTAATTAAAGTAGGTTTTACTGCACATTTGGGAAAGTGATGGGCCCTTGCAGCGCTGGATCAGCAGCCTGCAATTTCATATTTGCATAGGATTAATAAAGGAAAACAAGATAATTTATATAGCATCCCAGGCAGGTGAGATGTCTGTAATTGATGGAATTGTCTGCCTAAGTGAGCTGCAATCTATTTGCTGACTATGGCCGACAATGCTTGTGCGTTTCACCAAAGTACTCTAAGCCTCAGGCTGCTGATATAGGAACACCAATAACACTGATGAAGGTCTAGCGGTGTTTTTAACTCCCACCGGCATTCAGTCCTGGGGAAAGCAACAGGGTCACTACAAGAAACACTAATCCTGCACATATCAACAAGCACTTCATAACCTGCCAGTATTGCACAGCATTCTTCTGCTGAGGGCTCCTTCGGACAATGCCTTAAAAAAGGGCTTTCTCCATAATACTAGAACCTGGGGTTGTCCAATCCCAGGAGCTGAATGGTGAGAGATTCAATACCAACAAAAGAAAGGACCTTCACACAGTGCCTAGTTAAGCTGTGCTCCAGTCTTGCTTGCAGGCTTCTCATAGCCATGTGGTCTGCCACCGTGACAGCAGGATGCTGGACTAGATGAGCCATTGGCTTGATCCAGCAGGGCTCTCCTGATGTCCTTACACTACGGTAGTGATGTCGTGACTGCTGCCAACTTGGGCAGCTTTCAAGGGGATTTCGACACATTCATGGAGGGGAAGGCTACTAGCAATGATGGCTATGTCCTCTCTCCATTGTGAGAGGCACCATGCCCTGGGCAACACATGCTATTGCACTCATGTCCTGTGTGATGTTCCTATATATTAGTGTATATATGGTAAGTGCTGGTTGTTTAGAGTATACAGGGTAAGTAGTGAAAGAGGAGGGGGAGTGAATGGGCAATAGAATGCTTGATGATTGGCTGAATGTTTAAAATGGCTGACAGTATAAATGAAAGGATGACAGGTAAATCTGGGTGAATGTGAGGTGGTAAATTGTGGAATCTGGGGGGAGAAGAGAAAGAGTGGATTGCTTGGTGGGGTTTGAGAGAGTTGTTTGTCAGGAGAGAGTGAAGAAGGAGGGAGGTGGAGTTCGGATTAGTATTGAGTAAAACCATATGCTTATGTGCCTTAAGAAGAAATCTTGTTAATCTTGTTAGCTTTGTTATCTGTAATAAATACTTAATTTGGTTTACCAAAGGCCTGATCCTTGGCTGGGGTTTCACAGACCAGAAGGGAGGGTAAGGTAATGACCAAGGCTGAAGGGGAACTGTAACAAATGGTGGCAGCGGTGAAGAGAATAACAATACCAGTATTCAGAGTCTCTGGGAATACTAGTATTGGGACGTTACTGGTGGTTGCCTAGCAGGGGGATCTGCTGAGATCTGTGCTAGAGCGGGGAGAGAAATCATAAGAGAGAGCGGTCCGGACTGGTGGAGTCCCTGGTGGTGCCTAGAGACAGGCAGTAACCACGAGCAGGTAGGAACCTGACAGGGAGAGCCAGGGAAGGACGCATCACATCCTGCTTGTGGGTTCCCAGCGGTTTCTGGCTGGTCACTGCGGTGACGGGGAATTTAGGGGTCTGATGGGCCGGGGGTCCTGAAGAAATTGAGGACACAGGCTTGTAGCAAAAAAGGTAGGTCTTTATTTAGTAAGGAAACGTACAGGTGGTCAGTTTCTCATGATGTTCGATGGAGCTCTGCCACATGGCACTGATGTTCACAAGTTTACTCCCTCCAAGACAAAGAAGTTAGCATCTTCCAATCCAAAAGTCATACATCATCACTACATAGTTACGATGCTGCCTACGTTAAAACAAGCCAACCAGATAATAGTCAGAATTCCTAATACCAGCCCATCACTGCTCTGATGTAACACATTCCAAAGCTGACCCTTCATGACCCTTTGGAGACACTGAGGCTGCTTTAATAAAGTCTTGCCCCCCCCTTTATCTAATTTCCAGGGTCTTCCTGTCCTAGCATACTGAACATTCCAAGAAGAGACCTTGCGAGTGACCTCAAAGAAACAAAACCAGCAGAGAAGAGATTTTCAGCTTTGATTCACATATTGAGTTATTATAACTTCCATATTCCTAAAGAATATATAGTTTATTAGTTTATTTATTTATTTATTAAACTTGTATACCGCCTCATAGCCGAAGCTCTCTGGGCAGTTTACAATAACTAAAAACAAATACAATTTAAAATACAACTTTTAAAAAACAATTTAAAACACAATTAAATTTTTTTAAACAATATAGAACACATGCTAAAATGCCCGGGAGAAGAGGACAGTCTTGACCTGGCACCGAAAAGATAACAGTGTTGGCGCCAGGCGCACCTCGTCAAGAAGATCATTCCATAATTTGGGGGCCACCACTGAGAAGGCCCTCTCCCTTGTTGCCATTCTCCGAGCTTCCCTCGGAGTAGGCACCCAGAGGAGGGCCTTTGATCTTGAATGCAGTGTACGAGTGGGTTCATATCGGGAGAGTCATTCCATCAGGTATTGTGGTCCCAAGCCGTGTAAGGCTTTATAGGTCAATACCAGCACCTTGAATCGAGCTTGGATACATAAAGGCAGCCAGTGCAAGCGGGCCAGAATCGGTTTTATATGTTCGGACCGTCTGGTCCCTGTTACCATAAAAATTATAAAAATTCCACATCTGTGGGAATCAGGGTGCTGAACTAGATGAGCGTTAGGCTCTTCCTATGTTCTTAAGATGACTGCAAGTAAGTTTCGGATTGAAAGAGGAATGTAGTGCATCATAGGAACAAAGGGAGCTGCCGTATGCCAAGTCAGAACACTGGTCCTTCTGGCTCAGTATTTATATCGACTGGCCAGGGTTCTCCGGGATTCCAGGCTGGGTTCTCTCCTAGCCCTACCTGAATTGCAAGGGAGGAGGAAAACAACCAAACGAGATGCTGTTTCGTAGTTACAGAGTTCTTATCATGACCAGATAGAATGGAACCATTTCAAGGAGAGGAGGGGCCAAATGTTGCTCGCCCTTCAGCAGAGCTGATGGGGAGGCCCCATGCTTCCATCCAATGGCCTGACAGACTGGCTGCTAATCAACAAGGGAGGAAGGGTTCAAAACAAGCGTGCACAACCCTCTCCAGAGTATAAAGGGGCAGGTCTCTGCCCTGAGGAGACTGCAGTCTAAAAGTCAACAAAGGGGAAGCAACAGAATAATGGGAAGGATCTTGAGGCGGGTGTAAACGGGGTGGTTATGCAATGGTTTCAGTTATGTATGCCTGAAGTTCCATTACAGACTGAGTTACGGTAGGGTGTGGGAATGAGAATGTTGAGCCAAAAGTCAGTTGCCAGGCAGGAGTCGGATGAAGGTCTTGTGAGAGGCAGCTCCAAACATGCAGGGTAGCATGGGAGCCTTCTGAAGGATGGTGGAAGGAGGTGTTGCTGGTTGAATGAAGATCACAGGAAGGGCAGGCCAAGAGGAGACAAGTGCAGAGGGATGGGTGATGGTGGCAATGCCATGCAAGGCTTTGAAGGCAAGAACAAAGAGCTCATCCTGATTCCAAAAGCAGACAAGAAGCCAGAGCAGGGATGTAAGGAGGGCTGTTTCCAGATCAGAGCAATGAGACAGATGGGTGGTTTTGGCAGCAGAGTGCTGGACGGAAGTGAGGGGACCAAGGTGAGAAAGCAGAAGACCAGAGCGAAGACTGTGATAGCCTAGGAAATGGACCAGGAATTGGTGGTTTGGCAAGACAGAGGCACAGAGCCCTCCCCCCCCAATACAGGTGTAACTAAAGTTTACCCGGATGAGGCTGGGGTGGGGCAGTGGAGCAGCAAGTGTGGGGCTGTGTGGGTGCACCAAGGAGCGTCAAATTGACTCCACTGATGTGTCAATGCAGCTTTGCCTCACACCCTGTCCTGTCCCCTTCCAGGTAAGCTGTACCGACGGTCGGGATGGGGGAAAATTTCAATTCAGTTTGCATTTCAAGTGGAATTTATCAAATTTGCAATTTCCAAAACAATATGAGAACTGAAACACAGCCATCCTTTGAAATTCACATTTATTAGAATTTCAGGATGCAGTTCGCCAACTAAACAAGATTGACAAAAACGCACATATTAGAGGAAAGTGTGCATAAAAATGAATACGTGAGTGGAAGTAACATGCAAAAAGGCATTAGATAATGCACCTTTGTCAAAACTTCCTACAAAAATGTGTTTATTTGGAGAAATTTGCACTAAAATGGTGGAGAACTTCCATGAGGATTTTTTTTAAAAAAAAATTGCAGGTCGCTGTAGAAATGTAGAGAACTGAATTTAATGTTGGAAAAATAAGAAACTGAGAGAACCGAAACAGACAGCTCTTTCCATCCCTAACCGAAGGCAGTGTCAGAAGGTCTCTCTCTGTGTGTGTGTCTGTCTCTCTCATCGGAAATTATGAAAATGCTTCATTCTGAGTCAGACTGTTGGTTCCTCTAGCTCATTATTGTCTACCCTGATGGCAGCAACTCTCCAGAGTTTGAGACCCTACCTGGCTCTACCTGGAAATGGTGGGGATGGAACCTGGGCGCTTCTGCATGCAAGGCAGACACTCTGCCACTGAGCTACAGCCCTATCTCCTTAAAATTATTATTTATTTATTGCATTTATATCCTGCCCTTCTAGGGCGGCAAACAAAAATGCTCTAAAACATCTTAAAAACAAAAGACTTTAAAAACATATCAAAACAAAACATCTTTAAAAGCATCTTTTAAAAAAGTTTTTGAAACATCTAAAAAAGCCATTCCAACACAGACACAAACTGGGATAAAGTATCTGCTTAAAAGACTTGTTGAAAGAGGAAAGTCTTCAGGAGGTGCCGAAAAGAGAACAGAGATGGCCCCTGTCTGATATTTAAGGGGAGGGAATTCCAAAGGGTAGATGCCACAGCACGAAAGGTCTGCTTCTCATAGGAATGAAGCTTCTTCCAAAATGAAGCGTCCATGAATGCAATTCATTCCAGGCCTTTAATTTGGACACAAGAAACATGCAGAGGGAGGCAGACTCCAGCCCTGACCTGCGCAGGTTTGTTTGTATGTATGCCAGGACCCTTCAGATCTTCAAAATAATGTGTGTAGGTCAGAGGCAGAGCTTGCCCAATGCAATCCTGCTGCCCAGTAGAGGTTGGTCCATAAGGGCGAATATTTGCCCCGCTAATCTTTGTCTGCTCCACCTGCCTGCCTTCTTACTTACAACCATTCCAGGGGTGGGGGCTGCCTGTCAGTTTCTTCCGCCTTAGTCTCCATGTGGCCAGTGTAGAACTCAGCAGGAAAAAGGAATGAGTTGGCTCCGCCTGCCATTAGTTCTAGCTGTACCTACCATTGGTCTCCCTGCCTGATGCCCATGGGCACCAGCCTACACTGCTGCCACCCCTCCCTCTGCACATTTCGTGTGTCCAAACTGTGGATCTGAAAGGGGTTTGAGTTTGCTCACATTCATCCTTTGTTTTCTGTTCTTCTCCCTTCTCTTTCTTTTGCTGCCCCTCTCACTTGCAAGATCCTTGGGGCAAAGCCCTGTCTTCTTTTGCTGCTGCTGCTGCTGCTGTTACTTTCTAAATTGCCCAATAATAACAACAGCAACGATAATGATGATGATGATTTTTTTTTACCAGAATGTTTCTCCTGTTCAAGGCAAAGGTTATCCCACATCACATTCACATAAACACCCTTCATATACAAATAGAACAAACCTAAACTGAAATTAGAGAACATCTTCCTAGAAAGATCATAACGGAAGCCTTCGACATGTCCTGAGCACCCTCTTGTGGAAAGATGTAGCATGACATTCCATAGCAGTTTATTATATTTTGTTTGTTTTTACATCTGCACTCCAGCATAGACTTGCTGGGATCTTATTCTGAACGAGGATCGATGTTGGTAACAAAATCACTGGCAGCCAAATAAGTAGCTGCATTATTTTTTTTAAAAAAAGGTGTATCCTCTATATTCAGAAATGTCTAAAATCCAGGGGGAAAAGCACATTTTGTTCTCTAGTGCTCCTCATGCAAATATATTTACAAAGACTTCCTAAATATTCATAATTCCATTTGATCCCAGCATTTGAAGTTTCTGGTGGCAAAAAATGGAGATTTGCAGTGCAGAATTCCAGACTCTGCATATATTCAACTGAAAATGATGACTAGCACCCATGGACACTGCTACTTCAATGCAAATAGGGTGCTGCTAACTGGGAACAGGGTGCAAGTGGGTTTATTTTCTTTAGAGAGGAAGGGGCCACTATCAGCCCCCTGAGTCCCATTCTCATATTGGTATCTAAAACAGAAATTGAATCAGTCAATAAAATAACTCCTAAAAGCCTAGAGAAGCAGTCTGGACAAGACATGAGAAAGAAATGCAGTTTGGCATGCATTTTAATACAAGCTTACCTAATTTGCACATCCCAAAACAATATGTGAACTATCTTGCCGCTATCTTTTGGAATTTGCACTTCTCTGAATTTTGTGGTGCGGTTTTCCAACAAAACATTTAGTACCAAAATGCATATATGTGGATAAAGTGTGCATAAAAATGTACATATTTGTGAAAATAATATATAGTAGCGAATTGTGCGAGGGGAAATTGCTTGTGAGAAATGTGGATATTAGGGGAAAATGCATGCAAATTAAGTGTGCACTAAAATTTTCGTGAGGACTTTTTTTAAAAAAAGAAGTCACAATCTGGTGCAGAAATGTGGTGAACTGAATTTATGACTGGAAAACTGAGAAAAACGGAAATGGATAGATTCATCCATCCCTAGTCTAGAATGGCACCACTTTCCCAACTATGTCTGAAAGCCAAGGGACAATAGACATCTTCAGGCACAAAGTAACTGCCAGACCAGACTAGGATACTCAAGAAATGTAGTAGTCAAGGGGTATGGCTGAGATACTGGAAGCCAGCGCTACAGGCGGCCGAGTCGGCAGCTGGGTAAGCAGCCTATAGGGATGGGGCATAAATTTGATTCCATTTGCATTTAAAGGCAAACCTCCCTAATTCTCCCTTTCTGACAGAATACATGAACATAAATACAACCATCCTTTGAAACTTGTACTTCTCCAAATTTTGCAAAGCAGTTCTCTAGCCAAGGAATGTCCACAAAAATGCACATACTGGTATGCATACAACTGCATAAAATGTGTGAAAATAACATTAAAAAGCATATCAGGGGAACTTGCTTTGCAAAAGTGTGTATATTAAGCAAAATTTCATGGGAAAATGTGTACATTAGGGGAAATGTGGGCTTCTGCTGGGAGGAAGGGCGGGATATAAATTTAATAAATAAATAAATAAATAATTGAAATGCCGATTTAAAAAAAAATAGCAAACTGATGTAGCAATGTGGAGAACTAAACCTATGACTAGAAAAATGAGAAACTGAGATAAGCTAAAAATGACAGATTCATCCACTCCTCTTACAGGAGCATCATGTGATGAAGTCAGGGGATCAGCTGACTGACGGGAGCTTCACATGACCCAGATAAATCTTAAGGTGACCTGTGGAGGCATCATGAAGGTAGGCACTAAGTACAGTCAGGTAGTAGTGCTGTTTGATTTATTTAAAAGGGGGAGGGGTTCGGTGTGAAATTGTCTTGAATTCAGGCTAGGATTTGCTATGTCCATGTGGTGACTAGGCTCCCAGTCTAATTAGGCTCCTTTGCTGCGTAGCTGAGGTCAAGGGTGCACTTTAGGAAGCCATCATTCTAAGCCCCAGACAAAAAATTCATCAGAGATCAATGTGAAAATAGCATGATGTATAACACAATGATCTCCTAGTCATGATGGACATAACCTTCCCTGTGAACCAGACTCTCTGTGTGAGTGCCTGATGCTTCAGAAACCTAGTTTGCATGATTTCTCCTCTTTAATTAAAAGGAGGGAAGTATCATGCAAACTGGACCTGTGTTAAATTGGGCACCCTACAAGCCCTGTGACACAGATGGCTATTAGGACAGCTTTGATGCAATTCCCGCCCCCCTCACATGCAATGCAGCTGCTGTTAAGACAGACAGAAAGAATGACTGCACCTCTGGTATCACATGCAGTTTTCATCCTCAGTTTCCATTCAAAATTCACCTTAGTGGAACCTTCCATTGTTAAACACCAACTTTTTTCTCACTACCAGCCTGATTCAAAGCAGATTTACCTAGAAGAAAAATCCCACTATGTACAATGAGGCATCCTCCCAATCAGATACGCATAACTTGTTGCCTAACAAATGATTACTCCAGCTAGTTACAAATCAAGAAGTCAGGTTGTATAATATTAATTTTTATTATCAGTATCTATCTGACTAGGCTTGAGCAAAGACAGAAATAAAATCTGCCCACATTTATTGCCAATATAGGTCAAAATCACAGAATATCCTAAAGTTTTATTAATGTGAAAATTACTCATCTGATTATCATTTAATGAGCCCAGCTTTTAGGATTTAAGGGTATAACGTGAGGGCAGCTTGGCCTTCTCACTGAGTCACTTAGCATTCTGAACAAACTTTTGTATCTAAGTGGCAGAGAAATTTTTAAACAGAGCTTTATGTACTTGCATTCAAAAGATGGGGACAAGCCCACATTCACACAATACATTTATTCCACTAGTATTCCACTTTAAACAGCCATGGCTTACCCCAAAGAATCCTGGGAAATGTAGTTTCTTCAGGATGTGGAGAATTGTTTGTAGGCTCCTATTGTCCTTACAGAGCCATAGTTCTCCACCCCTCTTCACAGGGAATGCTGGAAATTGCAGCTCTGTGAGGGGAATAGGGGTCTCCTAAGAACTCTTAGCGCTCTTCAGAAACTACACTTCCCAGGATCCTTTGGGGGAAGCCATGACTGTTTGAAGTGGAATAATAGTGGAATAAATGTAAGGTGTGAATGCAGTCAAACTCTGATTCAGGTTGCATTCATGCCATACATTTAAAGCACGGTTATGCCAGCCATGGAGAATCCTCAAAACTGTAGTTTGTTCAGGGTGCTGGGAATGGTAGCTCTGTGAGAGCACATTTTCCCTTAATATATGCATTTTTGTAACCATTGCTTGGTTGGAGAATTGCATTGCACAACTCAAATAATTGTGAATCTCAAAGGATGGCTGTGTTTTGGTTCTCATATTGTTCCCAGGAATCTCCACTATTATACCACTGTTAAAGTGAGATAAGAGTGCTTTAAATGCATGGTATGGATGTGACCTAAGACTTAATCCTGGGGTGAGGGCCACATTCCCTTCTGGGCAACCAGCTGGGGGCCACATGCCAGTGATGGGCAGGGCCAGAGGCAAAAGTGGACAGAGCAATTAATATATATTTTACCATTGTACAGCATGCCAGGTCACACACACATCCCTCTGTGCAGGAATTCAAGAGGGATTCTGAGAGTTCCACATTCCACCCAGGCAAAAACAGTCAAGGAGGGTGCAAAGCAGGCCTGGGAAAGGGTGTGGTATGAGGGGAAATGGTGTGGCAGCTAGGAATGGGAGGATCTGTCAATTTTAGTTTTCTCATAAATTTGGTTCTCCACATTTCTGCAGAAATTTGCAATTTTTTTTAAAAAAATCCTCACGAAAATTCTTCAGCATTTTAGTGCAAATTTCCTCCTAATAAATACATTTTTGTATGCAGTTGTGACTAATGTACACATTTTTGCAAGCAATTTATCCAAATATAATGTATTTTTGTATGTCATTTTCACCAATATATTCATTTTGAGCACATTTTCCCTTAATATATGCATTTTTGTAACCATTGCTTGGTTGGAGAATTGCATTGCACAACTCAAATAATTGTGAATCTCAAAGGATGGCTGTGTTTTGGTTCTCATATTGTTTCAGAAAGTGCGAATTTGATACATTCAGCTTTAAATGCGAACTGAGTAAAATGTCTCCCCAAACCCTAGTGGTTGGAGAGTGGGTATGGCCTGGGAGAGCCTTTGGAGAGCCTGGGAGACCCTTTGGCCCCTGAGCCTGAGGTTCCCTACCCCTGATATAGTCACTTTGCTATTTAGCAAAGGTTTGATATAAAACACATTTGGCAAGCCACGTTCTTCCCACGCGTGGGATCCTACTTCCACCAAAGTGCAAGATCATGTTGGTGTGTTACTTGGACATTTCTAAAATGTGGTAAAGATTCCACACATTCAAGCTAACACATAACAGCTCTTTTGATCCCTTAGTAAACCAATGGCGTGAAGAATCAGCTCGAGCCCAGTGGCTTGTTTGGGCTCATTCTTGATCTAGCCTGGCCAGGGAGAAACCTCATCAAAGGAAAATCAGAATGTCACCTGGTTTGCTGTGTCCTTTAAAGAAGGAACTATACTTTCCAAATGACAGGATTCAGTGTATGTCCATTTAATTAATTAAATAAATAAATAGATGGTGATGATGATGAACACATTTTTGCAAGCAATTTATCCTAATATGCATTTTTGTATGTTATTTTCACCAATATCTTCATTTTGTGCACACTTGCCCCTAATATAGACTAACAGGAATGTGTGAGAGAGCCTTTTCAGCTGTGGCCCCCAAGCTTTGGAATACCCTACCCCAAGAAGCCTGCTCTGCTCCCTCCCTGATGGTTTTCTGGAGACTTCTGAAAATGATCTTGTTCTGGAGAGCTTTTGGGAGGGTCTAAGGGTAGAGCCTGACACTGATTGTATGCCTTCTATGTTAATTTTTACTTCTGTAAGTCCCTTCAGTATCACTCCCTATATATATGTGTCTATGTGTCAGCTGGTATAGCACAGTGGGGAGGAAAGCCTGGCTGAGAGTCCACAGTCTGTGAGTTCAAATCCCCGCTCATGTCCCTGGGTGTCAAGGGCCAGCTAATGATCACCCCGACAGTGAGTGGCTCAGGTTCTGTGCCCTGCCACCTGTGTAGCCGTGGGCAAGCTGCATAGTCCCAAGGAGCCCAGTTGCTCCCCAGCTGGCAGTTGCGGACAAGGAAGGGGCTGGCTTGTGCAGCTGTGGCAAGCTGAGCAGGCCCTATCCAGCTGGGGAGGACTAGCCTGAGAGGGAGGCAAGGGGAAACCCCCTCTGAATACCGCTTACCATGAAAACCCTATTCATAGGGTCGTCATAAGTCAGGATCGACTTGAAGGCAATCCATTTCCATTTCATGTGTGTATATGTGTGTGTGTGTGTGTGTGTAGATAATTTTATGTATTTTAATTTATTTGAATGTTTTTGTGATCTTTATTGTGTACAATTTTTATTATGTACATGTTCGATTTTATTGTAAGTCGTCCTGAGTGGGTAGAAGGGCGGGATAGAAATATTTTAAATAAATAAATAATAAAATTTTGTAAATATTGTTTGGTTAGAGAACTGCATAACAAAATTCAGGTAAGTGCGAATTTTGCAGGATGGCTGTGCTTCGGTTCTCATTTTGTTTCGGAAAGTGCTAATTTGATAAGTTTGGCAAAATACACACTGAATTGAATTTCTCCACCATCCCTACTGCCAGACTTCTCAGTCTGACTCATCAGAATCTCTCCAGGCCACACCCTTTCCCCCCCAGCCACACCCCTCGCTGTCCTTGCTCTACCACGCTATCAGGAAGGTGCAGCAGGGCAGACTGGCCACTAGAGGGCAGTCATACTGAAAGAGCAGCAAAGGGAAGAACTGAGCCATGGACCTCACAGAAGAATGTGGAGGGGAGGAAGTGGCTTCACTTGACAGAAACAGAGAGAGGACACCGGGGGGGGGACAAAATGCAGCAAAGTCAATGAGGTGCACACATTATTTAAAAAATAATTCCTGAACTTCATTAGGGGAATTTTGTGATACAGTCAATACATATTACATGTCTTCCTGGTAAGCCACAGAGAGCCTTATCTCCAAGTGCAGCAGAAGGTACAAAAGTAGTGAAGAGCCTTCGCTGGTTCCCATCACAGAAGGAAGGTTCCCAGAGTTCCTAGCTGGACAGCATGACAATAAAACCAGTTTGTATATAGGTCTCATCCACACCATACATTTAAAGCACATGGCTTTCCCCCCCCGCCGCCAAGAATCCAGGGAACTGTAGTTTGTTAAGTGTGCTGGGAATTCAGGCTCTGTGAGGGTAAACTACAATCCCCGGGATCCTTTGGGGGAAGCCATGTACTTTGCTTAAAATGTGTTTTCAATGTATGGTGTGGGTGTTACCAGTATCCAAATATTCCACCATAGACATCTACAACTGGCACCACTGGAAACTTTCCTTCTGGCAAGAAACCCGGTGTGGCATAGTGGTTAGAGAGCTAGACTATAACCTGAGAGGCCAGAGTTCAAATCCCCACTCAGCCATGAAGCTCAGTTGGTGACCTTGGGCCATGCACTCCCTTTCAACCTAGCCTACCTCATAGGGTTGCTGTGAGGATGAAATAGGGAGAGAAGGGACCATGTACATCACATTTACCTTCTTGGTGGACAGGTAGGATATAAATGTAGCACTAAAAGTAAGGAAATAAATAAAGGGGAGGGGGAGGAGAGAGATTTGTGTCAGGACTGCGGTGGGGTGGGAAAAGTTTAACCCTTCGTTCACATGCTACAGGCCTGACAAGAGTCACCCTCCTGAGTCAGATGTTAAAGTGTAAAAAATGAATGCAATTTCGACTGACGCATTTAAGCTGCAATCCTATGCACACATACCTGGGCACAAATGTCACTGAACTCAATGGGGCTTACTTCTGAGCAGAATTGCATTGTTAATGTTATGTCTCATAGGCCATACAGCAGCTAGAGTTTGATCCCTCTGTATTCTTCCATAAATCATGGTGCCCATGCAGTATTTCAGGAGGGCCTAAGTCTAATTTGCCAACAAAGCCAGCTAGGCATTTGGAGGTAAAGACTGTCCTCAATGCACCTAAACTATTACTGTCATTATAAGGCCCTCATCATCATCAGACCTTTAGAAAATATTTTCAAATTAGAACATGAAATAAAGGAATAAAATGCAAAAGAGATGCTAATGAAAAGCTACTGTTCCACTGAAACATGTTTTTGAAGTTGCCCTATGTCGTATCCCAATGAGCATATCAAAGCTGTTTTTAAAAGAGACCATCATAAATTGTCTTATCCAGAACCATCAAACAGATGAAAGCCAGGAGAATCTCATACTGCAGATGGCTGCCCTGTTCATGAAACAGCAAGAAAGAAGGATGGGAAAAGAGAAATAATCCACCAATTTCAAACTCTTGTCTTAATTACTTGGTACATTTCCTTATTAAAATGGAAAATAAAGAAAATACATTCTTTTCATGAAATATTCAGTGTCCTTTTGAATCGCTTAACAGCAAAGGCTCTTTCTAATCTGCAGATGGGGAAAAAGTGACAATCAGTTTGTGTAAAAAGTCTCCAGAGAGAAATTGAATTCCTAATTGCCTGATCGCCAAACGCCTTTCTTGCTTGCTGCCGGTTATTTTATGGAAGTGTTTGCCATGGATGTACATGACAATTACGTATCTTGTTAACTACATACAGCCGCAAAAGAACCAGCAAGATCCACAGAGAAATAGTCAGGTAGAAAAACACAAAGAAACATTTACTATGCTTCTCTTATATCGGGGCGCAACAGGCAAGCATATTTGTCCAGCCTCGTAGCTCCATCCATGCTCTCAAGCCTTCCCAGGACTCAAGAACATACAACAACCCCTGCTGGATCAGACGGATGGTTCACCTACTTCAACATCCTCTTCCCTACCGCTTCTTCAACCACAAAGCCAGCAAGCAGTGGCAGCGGTTCTTTTCTAATTTTTATTTTTTTATTTATTAGATTTATATCCCATCCTTCCTCCCAGTTCTCCACATTTCTGCAGCAGTATACTTTTTTTAAAAAAAGGCCTCATAAAACCTCACCTGCATTTTAGTGAGCATTTCTCCTAATATAGCCATTTTGTATGCAATTTTGCCTGACATACACAAATTTGCAAGCAATTTTCCATAATAGAATGCATTTTTCACAAATACATGCATTCTTGTGTACCCTTTCCCCTAATATACTCACTGTTACACATTTGGTTGGAGAACTGCATCACAAAATTTGGAGAAGTGTGAATTTTGAAGGATAGCCGAGTTTTGGTTTGGCTATTGTTTTGGGAAGTACAAATTAGAATGGCTCTCATTAAAATGTAAACAAAACCACATTTCTCCCCTCTCCACATTCTTGGGAAAGATACCTGAGTGGGTCCACTTCCCCTTCATTCACTACCCATTCACTGAGTAAGACTTACCTTCAGAAAGGGGAGTTGTAGTCCAAAACATCTGGAGGGCACCAGGTTAGGGAACACTGATTAACGTGTCAGACTTAGAGTGGGAAGATCCTGTTTCAAATCCCCGCTCAGGCATAAAGGTCACCGGGAGACAAATAAAATGTTTGTTTCATAGCTATGAGGAGTCAATCTTTCAGCGTGGCAATAGACCTATGTTTTGGAACCCCCTGCCGATTTCTCTGACAAAGAGAACAAAAGATATTTGGGTGTCTGAAGATGGTAGAGTTGGGAGGAGCAAAGGTTACTGGCAGACAGGTAGGACAGAGGGGCAGGACTCAACATACCTGAAGATCAGTGACGGGAACCTATGGCCCTCCAGATGCTGTTGGACTCCCGACTCCCATCAGTCCCAGCCAGCATGGCAAGTGGTCAAGGACAAACAGAGCTGTAGCCCAGCAACTTCTGGAGGACCTCAGCTTTTCAATCTCTGCTGTATGGAAATGTTTGGATTACATAGGGCTGGTATGGGGGAACTTTCACCCTCCAGATGTTGCTGAACTACAACTCTCATCTGCCCCAGCAAGCATGATCTATGACCAGGGAGTTGTAGTTGGGAGTTGTAGTTGGGAGTTGTAACATCCAGAGGGCCACAGATCCCCCATAGCTGACATAGGGCAACCACCCCTTAACTTCTGTAACAAGAATAGTAATTTGGCTAGAGTCACCGCTTGGGCTTATTAAACTTTAAGTGGTGTGTAAATGCTTTTAAGTAAATAAATAAAATAAATGTAGAGGGATGTAGAGATGGGGTTGTGAATGTCATTAACCCCCACCTCTACATTTCCCCACATATGTTTGAGCCCTGCTGTAGAACCCTGTGAAGGTAAGGAGGAGTTGGTGCCAGATTTGAGAACAGATGGGAAGCCATGCAAGAATCTGAGGACAGGTGTCACATGGTCTAAGTACCTCTTCACAGAGAAGATTGGCGAGATGTAAAAATGCACCCATTTTATGTCTGCTGTTTCCTTTCTATGGGCATCTGAGGTGGCAAATTGATGCTGAAGAATCTTCTGCTTGTGTTTCCAACCGTCAGATTCTGCCACAAGTGTGGAGCATTATTAAAGTTGCCTCGAGCAAGCGGCGCTAATTGGAATTTTTCTCGTTTTTCTCTTCCCTTGCTACTTCATCTCCTGTCATATTAACAACGCACCCTACAGCCCTGCGTTCCCGGTAATTGTCATCTTAATGATGTGAAAATCAATATCAAATGTTGTGTTTTAAAAGCCATTATTGGATTGCCGAGCATGGAGATCTCAGGGAAGGAAGGATGACCCCGAAAAGGCTCTGATTCAAATAAAGAAAGAGGCATCTGGAGTGGAATCCTTTTGAGAACATTTCCCCCTCTTTTGACTATAGTTGCTGTTGTTACATCAGGATGAGGTGGAACTGTGGGAAGGGAAGGCTCCATCACACCCAGTCGGTATTTATGAACATAAGAATCAGCTTGCTAGACCAGAGCAAGGTCATCTGGCCCAGCACCATGGTCACAAAAACAACCAGCCAATGTCCTGGAGAAGCTCACCAAGAGGATATGAAGGGGGTAGATTTCCCTTGTGGTTCATCCCTAACTTCTGGCTACTGACGAATGACCCTTGGACCTTCTGCATGCGAAGAAAGGCTATAGCTCAGTGGTAGATCATATGCTTTTCATGCAAAAGGTCCCAGGTTCAATCCTTGGCATCTCCTCGTAGGGCTGGGAGGGGCTTCCTTTCTGGAACCCTGGACAGCTATTGCCAAAAGTGTTGACAGTACTGAACTAGATGGACTAACGGTCTGACTATGTAGAAAGCAGCTTTCTAGGTTGCTAGAATGGGAGTCAATGGGAGGAAGAAAACAACAACAACACCTCGAGCATTGCCCATACTACCTGCATTGTGAAATGGCCGGACAATGGATATGGTGGTTGCTCTGCCAACTGATTAATCATCTGCCTTAACTGGCTATTAAACAAAATAGATTTTGCATATTACCAAACCCTCAGTATGGATGCCTTTTGGGGTTATGAAAGGAAGCATGGCCACCTTTGTTTATTACATGCTAACTTTACACATCACTGGGGACATAGCTCTGTGGTAGAGCACTTCATTTAGGAACACAGGAAGCTGCCTTGTACTGAGTCAGTCCATCTAGCTCAGCATTGTCAGCACTGACTGGCAGTGAGGCATCTCTCCCAGCCCTACCTGGAGATACAGGGAATTGAACCTGGGGCCTTCAGCATGTAAAGCATGTGACCTACCACTGAGCTATGGACCTTCCCCACACGCAGACGGTACAATGATCCTCAGTAGCTCTAATTAAAAGGCAGGAACAGGTGCTGGGGGAGACTGCTGCCCAAGAACTTGGAAAGCCACTTCCAATGAGAGTAGATGGACCAATGATCTGGCACAAGGTCAATATCTTTTCATGTTAGAAAAGGTCATATTCAACAACTTCAGACTAGGAGGGCAGCTATGAGAGAACTAGAAAAGGTCCTCAAATGCAAAGATGTATCACTGAACACTAAAGTCAGGATCATTCGGACCAACCTGTTCAGATCTTGTAAGTTCAAGTCTGTGGCTTCCTTTATGGAATCAATCCATCTCTTGTTTGGTCTTCCTCTTTTTCTACTCCCTTCTGTTTTTCCTAGCATTATTCTCTTTTCTAGTGAATCATGTCTTCTCATGATGTGTCCAAAGTATAACCTCAGTTTCATCATTTTAGCTTCTAGTGGTAGTTCTGGTTTAATTTGTTCTAGCAGCCAATCATTTGTCTTTTTGGGGGTCCATGGTATGCGCAAATCTCTCCTCCAACACCACATTTCAAATGTTGATTTTTCTCTTATCCACTTTTTCACTGTCCAACTTTCACATGCATACATAGACATCAGGAATACCATGGTCTGAATGATCCTTAGTTTTCAGTGATACACCTTTGCATTTAAGGATCTTTTCTAGTTCGCTTATAGCTGCCCTCCCCAGTCCTAGCCTTCTTCTAATTTCTTGACTATTGTCTCCATTTTGGTTAATGACTGTGCTAAGGTATTAATAATCCTTGACAAGTTCAATGTCCTCATTGGCAATTTTAAAGTTACATAAATCTTCTGTTGTCATTACTTTAGTCTTCTTGACGTTCAGCTGTAGTCCTGCTTTTGTGTTTTCCTCTTTAACTTTCATCAGCATTCATTTGAAATCCCTACTGGTTTCTGCTAGTAGTATGTTATCATCTGCATATCTTAGATTATTGATATTTCTCTCTCCAGTTTTCACACCTCCTTCATCTTGGTCCACTCCCGCTTTCGGTATGATATGTTCTGCATATAGATTAAACAAATAGGGTGATAAAATACAACCCTGTCTCACACCCTTTCCGATGGGGAACCAATCGGTTTCTCCATATTGGTGTTAGTTACTCTTCTATCAAGTCCTCTACTGGCTTATTAAGTGCTGGTCTCCTTTGCTGAGCTGACCTGGAAGTCTTCTCCCAGGCACTTCTAACAGTCACCAGAGCCCAGCAGTCCAACTTGCTTCTCACTCCTTCCCTCCAAGGTTCTTCCCTTGCCTCTTCAACCTGAGCCAAGTGGTTCAGTTGTCTTCAGCAAATCTGTCGCCACCAAGTCACTCCACCAATCCTGGTAGTTCAGCCATTAGGTCACTGAACCAGGCCAGATTCACACAGCTTTATTCCACTATTATTCCACTTTAAACAGTCAGGACTTCCCCCAAAGAATGAGGGAAGTGTAGTTTGAGAAGGGTTCTAAGAGTTGTTAGGAGACTCCCCTTCCCCTCACAGAGTTATAATTCCTGGAGTCTCCTAATAACTCAGCACCCTTCACAAACTACTTTCCCCAGGATTCTTTGGGGGAAGCCATGACTGTTTAAAGTGGAATAATAGTGGAATAAATGTACTGTGTGAATGTGGCCCCAGAGTGAAGACTTCCAACAGCAGGATTACTCTACATATTATGTTGCACAATACATATTAAAACCTCACCCACCAAGACAGGAATTCTTCACATGGACCACTGGTCTTATTTGGTGTGAGGCAGCTTCCTATCTTCCCATGAAAATGTGAGAAAGTAATCTTGGAAGGAGCTATTGCAAAAATGGGAGCAGATTAAAATTATTAAATTGGTAGCTATGTTAAAGGAAACACTACACCAGCCTTTCTCAACCTTTGGGTCAGATGTTGCTGGTCTACAATTCCCATCATTCCTGACCATTGGCCATGCTGGCTGGGGCTGGTGGGAGTCAGCATCCAACAACATCTGGGGACCCAAAGGTTGGGAAAGGCTGCACTACACATTTTTTTAAAAAGGAACTACAAGAATGGACTCCTGAGGTCCAATGTATCAGATGGATGCCAGGTTTTAGAGCAGGAGTGAGGAACCTTTTTCAGTCTGAGGGCCACATGCCCTCATGTGTAACCTTCCAGGGGCCACCTGCTGCGGGTGAGCAGGGCCTGGGACAAAATGGGTAGCACAATGAATGCAACTCTTAACCTTTGTACAGTAGACCACATTCCAGTCATGCCAATGTCAGAGGCATCTGCATATACATTTCTCCATCCAGGCAAGCAAGAGGCACCCAAAGAGTAGGCACTCAAGGAGTGCATGGAACAGGGCTGGGTAGGTGTGTGGCCATGGGGACTCCTGGGGACCAGCCAGAAAGACCTAGAAGGCCGCATATGGACCCCAGGTCTGAGGTTCCCCACATTGTAGAAGAACAGAGGTAGAACTAATATTTACAAGGAATTATAACTTCATGCGCCACATTTTTGTGCACCTAAAATGTCACATAACTATGCATTGTAATTATTTATGTGGAAACTTTTGTACGAACCAACATGAACCCACCCATATATTACGCTCAACATCCAAGGCCTTCCTCCGGATGCCTATTCCAAAGGAAGCTCGGAGACTGGGAACAAGGGAGAGGGCCTTCTCAGTGGTGGCCCCCAAATTATGGAATGATCTTCCTGATGAGGTGCGCCTGGGGCCAACACTGTTATCTTTTCAGTGCCAGGTCAAGACTTTCCTCTTCTCCCAGGCATTTTAGCATGTGTTTTTAAATGGCGTTTTAAAAATATGTTTTTTTTAATTTGTATATTTGTTTTTAATGTTTTTAATTGTTGTAAACCGCCCAGAGAGCTTCAGCTATGGGGCGGTATATAAATGCAATAAATAACAACAACAACAATAATATACTGTTATAAATATGAATGAAATGACACAGCCCCTTGGGGGGCAGGGGAAATGCCTTCCAATGTTTCTGGGACTAGTAGGAAATGGAAGCCGTCTTCTGTGATGCCCTCTGGGGCCCTGCTTTATTGTATTCACAAGCATTCCTTTACTGCTCCACATGCAACAGTCATCCTGTTACTAAACTGCTGCTACATTATCACCTCTGGTAGTTAAGCTGAAGCACAGACAAAGGAGGCCGTCTTCTGCTGAGTCGGACCAGTGGTCCATCTAGCTCAGTATTGTCTGCACCGACCTTTCCAAGATTTCAGACAGGGAGTCTCTCCCAGCCCGAGGTGGAGATGCAGGGGATTGAACTTGGGGCCTTCTGCATGCAGAGCAGGTGTTCTCCCACTGAGCTACTACAGCCCTTCCCCTGCCACAATGAAGAGAGCGTAAGCATGGCTTCAGCAGACCCGTGCGAGGAAGCAGGTCCGAGGATGGAGACGTCAATCATTATCAGTGTGCTGTTCTACCTTCACTTCTGGAAGATAAAACTCCTCACCTCTATTTCCAACCTCCAGCTCTTCTTTTATTAGAGGATGAATTGCAAGCAGACATAAAACAAAATGGCCACCGCTTGATATATAATTGGCAGTGTCTTGTGCCTGATGTGCAAAAAGAGAGCGAGAGAAAGAGCAGCATCAGTGGACCGAGCTGGAAGCAGCACAGACCTAGCCAGAGTACCGATGCTCAGTGCATAATGACAAAGGCATTTTGGCACAGGGCCCTCAGTACCAGTTAGTACCAGCATATGTTTCTGCCATAATGGATGTCACGCTCGTTTAGAAAAAAGAAGGGAAATTGCATCTATCAAAATTGAATGGCCAGCAGAATGGCTTGTTGTAAATGGCCTTTGGGATGTAGTTCAGACGATTGTTATTAAAGCTATAGTTACATAGAGTAAAAAGATCCAGGCATTGCCACTACAGTCATTACCTCATTACAATGATAGGAGGCTAGAAAAGTTTCTACAGCATCACCCTAGGAAGATGCAGTGCTGTCCAAAGAACAGAGGGTGGCACTTGAATCTGAGAGTGGTCTTAATGTGACTAGGGGCATTTGGGGAAACTGGTATCTTTCATCTTCAGTCTTCCATCTGTAAAACGGGAAGAATCATAGAGGTGTATTTAACCAATCCCTATTCAAAGTAGGCCCATTGAAATTAATGAACCTTAGTCTTGTCAATTAACCTCAGTGGGTTTACTCTGAGTAGCACCCATAGGAAGGTTCCTTTTACTGAGGTCACATCCACTCTTATACATTTTAACAGTCATGGCTTTTCCCCAAAGAATCCTAGGAACTGCCCCTCACATTCCCAGCACCCTTTAGAAACCACAGTTCCCAGGATTCTTTGGGGAAAAGGCACGACTGTTAAAGTGGTATAAGAATGCTTTAAATGTGTGCTGTGGATGTGACCTGAGTTAGACCATTGATCCACCACAGCTGGTTTCAGATCAAAGTTTTTCCAAGCCCTATCTGAAGACGCTTCTTCCTTGCTGAATGGAAAACTCTGCCTTTTGTATGGTTGAACTGTGGTTTTCTGTACAAACATGAGTCACAACTTATTGCCCCCCACACATGACTGGTATATGGCCCCCCAGAAGGTTACCCACTAGGGAATCCAGCCCTCAGGCTGAAAAAGGCTCCCTACTCTGCCTTAGCTACTTATCATAGGATGGATATTGAGCTATTTTTTATGTACCTTTCCTGTTCTAGGAGAGGGCTGGGAAAATGCCTTCTTCATCCCACCTTGCTTGCCACCACTACCTTGGTTCTTATTCCATCTTTGGTAGAAGAAACCTTAAATTAGACCTTTTCCATGATATGCCCTCCATTTTGAGAAACCAGACCTCTAGAGTTGGCCACGGCAGTGGAAGAGAGAAAGTGTCGGCATGTCGAATTCACCATATGGCACTGAAAAGTTCTGATACTGCCTTCAACAGCACATTGGAACCTTCAAGGCTCCTTATGGATTTTGCTGTCAATATTAATAAAAATCAAGTCGAGAGTGGAAAATATTATCCAATTAAATGGTTTTCAAGAGAGCAGAACAAACAAACAAAAATTCAGCATTTATTGAAGGACTAACATATTGACAATAATAGAAGAAAGCCCACGAGTCAAGGGCATCAGGAAAAAACATTAGGTAAAAATGAAACAAAGCAAACAGCAAGGTATATTTTGTGGCCAGCATGTGCTACTAACATACGTAGACATTCATAACCGTTCAAAGAAAAATCTCTACATAGTCCAAGTATTCTCACATGCACAGCAGTGAAGCTGGTCCAATGTTCTAATATTATTTATTCACTTATTAATCAAATTTCTGTACTGCCATATCGTAAAATATCAGGGCAGTAGATAACTATAAAACAAAATATCATTACAAACACAATCATTCAAGGGACAGGCTAATCAGTTTAAACATCTGCAAGGGGCTGCTGGCATAAAAAGGACTTCAAGAGACACTGGAAAGTCAGGAGCGAGGATGCCAGCCAAGTCTCTGCTGGAAGAGTGTTCCACAGCATGGGACTTACAACAATCCCTGAGTTCTGCTCGAGGCCATTTAGGCCTCTGTAACATGGGGGATAACTAACAGCACTCCTCCAGTTAAACTCAGTGATAGAGACAGGATATAAGGGCTCAGGTGAGCCTCAGGGTACACTGGGCTCAATTTTGTTCTATTTACCATGGTGGTATCCTATCTTTCATCTAAGAAGCTCAGAGTAGTGTACAGAGTTTTGTATATGATTCTAAGGAAGGAATTCCAAGGTTGCTGTCAATTCCAGGAAGCTGAAACTGATCCTGGAGTGAACACAGTCTAGGACTCTTACCATCAGACTAATCAGCAAATATTTCTTCTCTTTTACATTCCCAAATTTAGTCCCAGAAGGATGGCACAATTGTATGTCTGGGCCCATGTACCACTTTGAAGTGTTGCCAGGGGAAAGAGATAATGTTCTTGCATCTTCATATAAGCCAGGGTTACCCAATGTGGTGCCATCCATATGTTATGGACTACAATTCCCACCATACCTGACCAATAGCCATGATGACTGATGGGAGTTGGAGTCCGAAGCATCTGGATGGCTGCTGATTTTTCTTTCTCTGATGGGTAAGAATGTATGAAGAATTTTAAATGATCAGAGGTTAAATTCACAACTGTAACTACCAGCCTTCCACACTAGAAGGCGCTGAAACATTTCCAGATGGTGCTTCAAATAAATGAATGGGGAATTGATGGCGTCCTCTTTACCCCAAGAAACGTCAATAACTTTCTTCCCAAGCCGCCAAGTTTGGGGGTATTTTGGTTTCAATTTCTTCTTACATCAGAAATGTTTTAGTTGATTAATAATGGAGTAGTGTTGTTTTTTTCAAGTCCAGAAGTTTTTTTATATGTACAATCAGCATCGTCCTTAAGTGAATAACTTCTGTAAGTTAGCCCACAAGCTAACTTTAAGCAACCTGCCATCTCCTGTATATGAACAGTGATCTCAATTCTCCAGGTTTACAGTCTTGATGTAGCTGAAACAGCATCACTCACACGTACAAGGGAAATATCAGCCAGCTTTGGCAAACTCCAAGATTTGCAGAAGTTTCTTTAGGGGGGAAAAACTCAGTGACAGGACTGAGCCTATTCAGTGGACATAGAATGCTGACTGGCTGTTGTGAGGTGGGGCTGTTGGAAAATTGGGTGGTGGTGGGATGAAGTAGGTAGAATCCTGAACAGAAGGGAAACCGCATTGCAACCTTCTGCTGCAGGTCCCACGTGCACGCAACAATAGTACCTAAGGTTTTTTGTTTTGTGCTTGTAGGTTCATGATATGGCATGATATGGGTGATGGTGATCTTGAAAAATTTGAGCTAGGTGGGATCTTGGGTGGACAGAGCTGGATGTCTGAGGTGGATGGAATTTAGAAGACTACTTTTTTGGGGGGGGGGGAGTAAGAGTTGCCACTGAATTTTTAAACCTTCTATTCTAAAAAGTCAACTTTTTACATGGAAGCTATTATATCACAAACATAAAAGTCTGGGGGATTCTGGAAAAACATACTTACGCTGGCGTAAATCAGTGTTCCAGGTGTGGTAATGCACTCACTGCCTCCACACTGGCCAGGGTCATATTTAGCTTGGAGGCGGGGGCACCTATCACAGACAAGTATCTACTCAACTGTCCTATAAACAATTGAGACAAACAGCATAAACAGTCCCTATGGAAATAAATAAATACAGATTTGCAACCTGCCATGGAATTATATTGTCTTTTATGATGAGGTTAACTCATGACTGCATCTATGTCATGCATCTATGTCATGAAATGTGCTGCAATAGCAATGAAGGCATTCAAAAGCTGAACAACTGGAAGACATGCCAAATACGCTGCCTTTCTTGGGTGCCATCTCATCTAGGGCAGGGGTAAGGAAAAGGATCTGGCTGGCAGATCCTGACATTCCACACCCCCTGCAGACCACTTTGAGAGGCGAGTAGGGTCATCCACCTGTCAGTCACCTGATGTCATTTTGACCACTTCAAAGGGGCTTGCTGTCAGTGCTGATTTGCTGAATGGTGCTGACAGTGAGCCCTACTTGGTCCATTTTGCCCACTGATTGGACACTTTAAACTCCTGGTTGTTTCTTTGCCGCTGCCAAGTTCCTCTGCAGCCACCAGGGTCCTTTGTAGACATCAGGTTTGGAGCAGCTGGATGTGGTTGGAGGAAAATGGTCTCGCAGGCCAAATTAGGACCCTTGCTGTGCCTAATTAGTCCCACAGGTGGGAGGTTCCCCATCACTGATCTTCGATCAGCCCTAACCCTTGCTATATTCCTGACTGAACATAAATGGACCAGGGATTGGTTGCATCGATCAAGGCTGCTAGTCAACAACAACAAAAGAAACTTGGATGCTTAAAGAGGGAATTCAGAAATACAAATTAAGCATCAGCCCCAAAATCAATTCATCCTGGGTACTATTTTCAGCATCGGTAGACACCGAACCACCACTTGGATCCCTAGCCCTTCCAACATTCCTGGACATCATGGGTACTCTCACTAATGAAATATTTGGTTTGGC
This sequence comes from Rhineura floridana, assembly GCF_030035675.1. Classification (NCBI taxonomy): domain Eukaryota; kingdom Metazoa; phylum Chordata; class Lepidosauria; order Squamata; family Rhineuridae; genus Rhineura; species Rhineura floridana. Next base: position 72,067,495 of record NC_084489.1, on the reverse strand, counting down.
CATGAAGGAGTGGGGAATGAAAGAAATGGAACATTAGCCACTTGCCATTGGCAACTGTTATCAGAAAAAGGAAGCACACTAATTCCCCTTTCATCCCACTTAAGGAAAATGGTGCGGCTATTGCTTAAGTGGCGAAAGCAGCAGGAGTGAGGGAAGCAACATAACAGCAGCAGTATAGAGTCCTGGCAGAGAGCTTGAAAAATTCAGCCTTGAGCCACACTGTAGTCAGTCCATTTCAACATGGAAAGACCATAGGCAGGCCTATGGGATCTCTGGGGTGGGCTAGATTTTATACTGTATTAGCGTAGGATGGTCTGTTAGATGAGATGTTATGATATTAATATTATGATGATTATGTATATGTTGAGATTGTATTTTATATTGTACGTCGCCCAGAGTGTCCGTTCGGTTGGACAGATGGGCGTCTGATAAATAAAATTTTATTTATTATTATTATCATAGTTGCACCACACACTTTACAGATGGCTTGGAAGGAAACATGACTTGTGCATAAATCTATAGTAAATAAGAAGCTGCATTTAGGGATGCTGTTGAAGAGTACTTATCAGCGAATGATTACAAGGGAGATTTGCACCATAGGTACTGGCTTCCGCTTGACAGAAGATGAAGGCCGCGTGCAATCAACTCCTAGTGATCACCCTTGTATTTCCTCTCCTCATTTGGTGTGCAATGAATCTTTCCCCAATGTGAATCAGACCCTAATTGTGAGTTTGATTGCATCTTCTTCTCCTGTCCTTTTGATAGCACCTCAACTTCAGACAAGAGATTCAAACCTATTGTACAGCAAAGAAAGGAATGGAGGAAGAACAGAATAAAAAGGGGGGGGGAGGAATAGAACAGAACAAAATAGTATCGAAATATATATTGCATGGAATATGTTTTACAAATGGGGATTCTCACAATAATCTGTCCAGATTTCTGTTTGCTCAGTCTGAAGTCCAATTTTAACTTGACTCCAGAAACTTATCCACGTGGCCCTTGATGCACAGCATGAGGTGTAAGCCAGGCCATGACTCACAGTGTCAGGACACAATGTCACCTCCAGTCCACAGACCCCTGCTGAACTAATGCTGCAGGGACAGGTGAGAAGACCCAATTTAAAGGAGTTTCCAGCTAGGGATTGAGGAAGAAATTTGATGCAGTTCACATTTAAAGGTGAACCTACCCAGTTCACGCTTTCCACAACAATATACAAACTGAAACACAGTGATCCTTCAAAATCCTCACTTCTCTTAATTTTCCAAAGTAGTTCCCCAGCCAATGTATACAAAAATTCATATACTGTGGGAAAGTGTGCATGCACATGCATATATGAATGAAAAATAACATAGAAAAATGCATGATAAATTGCATACAGTTATGTGGATATTGGGAGAAATTCACACTAAAATGCTGATGAATTTTCATGAGGATTTTTTTTTTAAATGGTAAACTGATGTGGAAATGTGTAGAAGTGAATTTAAGATTGGGAAAATGAGAAACCAAAATTTGCCCGTCCCTAATGCCAGTGCACAGAAAACCAAAGAGATGCTGATGTATTACATTTAAATCAAGCATATAAAACATTTTCATCAAGCTATCCACTATGACTCCAAGGTCTCTTCTTGGTCAGTTACCACCAGTGCTGACCACATTAGCATATATATGAAGTTAGGATTCTTTTTGCCCCCACATGCATCACTTTGACCAGAATGGGCCAGAATCGGTCAGTGATGATGGGAGTTGTAATCCAGCAATATCTGAAGATCCACACATTCTCTGTCCCTGATCTATAGGAACAAGGTGTGCTAAATTTACAGTAGTAGCTATTTAAATATTTTCCAAGGAATTTGGTGTTCCTTATCAGGGGTTATTGACTTAAGGATTTTGATGTCAAATTTCATCTGAACATTTGTTGACTAAGCACTAAATCTTTTTGTACACCGCCCAGAGAGCCTCCGGGCTTAGGGCGGTATATAAATAAAATAAAATAAAATAAATAAATAATAATTTGATGAGAATATGGGAAACAGCAGGCAAGCTTTCCTGAAACGTGGCTTTTCCACCACAATTCCATAACTGCAAGGGAGTGCTGGGTATGTTTCAGAGAACACTCTGCAAAGTCTACAGGAGAGGTGGGGAACCTTCTTCAGCCCAAGGGCAACACTCCCTTTGGAACAACGTTCTGAAGGCCAAATGCCAGTGGTGGGTGGCACCAAAGGCAAAAATAGATGGTGCAATGAATGTAAGCTTTGCCTATGTACAGTATGCTAGTTCCGAAACACACTCCCAAACCGCTCTCTATCCTCCATCCATACAAGCATTTTCAAGGACATATTCAAGACAGGCAAAAACACTCAGGTTGTGAAGGAGGGCCCGAGATCAATGTGGCTTGGAGGAAGGGGGTTGGAGGGCCACATTTGAGCCCTGGGCTTGCAGTTCCTCACCCCTGGTGTTGGATGTCTGTGGCCAAAGTGCAGGGCTTTTTAAACACAGAAGTCAATGTAGAAATAGTTCTTCTTAAGGCAGAAGAGATTGGAAAGAAGATTGGTAGGATAGACAAGACAGGGAGGTATCAGTTCAGTGGGAACTGGTGGTTCAGATGTCAGTGGAGCAGTGAATCAGCTCTGGCTTTTAGTCCAAACTTTCAATGAGCTGTTCAAGGTGCTGGAATCCAGAACAGATTCACTGCCCCAATGATGTCAGAGTCACCAGCCTCCACTGTCCTTTTAAATGTTGAATGATAACAGAAAAAAGAAGGTGACAGTTGTCCACTCTTTCTGAAGACATTAGAAGTCATTATTTCACAGCAGGAAAGGTTTAGGTAGACTAAAATTAGTGGGGCAGATTTAAGAGCAATTCAGAAATAGAACAAGCATCATAAGACTGTGAAACTTGCTTTCTTGGATATTTTCAAAATTTCAGGACAACTATCAATGATGCTTCAAGTTGTAGGGCATCCTGTCATAGAACAGGACTAGATAGTTTCATGGGCCCTCCCAGCTCTATAATTCCAGTTTTTTCCCCTGGAATGGTTTGATGTGTGTGTAAATATAGGAGTAATAGAGTCTGAAACCCCTCACAAGGGCAGTTGAAGATACATTGGCAATTCTTCCATAACCTTCCAATGCAGTGAGCCAAATGTTTGCTATTGAGACTCATCACATGATCAGATGTATCACTACCACTATCAAGACTAGAAATTCATTCTTTTTAAAACTGGAGGTGGTGGGTTCTCTGTTACTGCATCAAGCACAGCTCACCTCTTCTGTAGCAGGTGTCATTCCACAGGCAAGCCATCCACACCTTAGCAAGCCACCATCACCTTATTGTCACCCACACCTTAGCAAAGTTCCCAAAAATGAGACCTCATACAAAGCACCATTTATAAGAAAGTTTGCACACATCAAGAAAGAAATATTTCAGGAAGCCAATCATAAACTTTAGATCACAGTTACCTTTCTAGTAACATCAAGGTGGAGATAATAGAATTTGATCTCCACCTTTGTAGAAAGCAGGGCCCCTTGGCATAACAGGAGTTTTACATGGTTTTTTTTTTTTAATCACTTTTTATTATTTTGAGCTTGCCGTTGACCTTCCTCGCTCACAAATGGCTTTGTTTTAGCACTGGAGACTTTAGGTTGCCATAGATTAGAGGAAACCTCAAGGGTGTTGAAAGGCTTAATTAGTTAACCATTGTAAAGTGCTTTGTGATCTCAGAACTGAAAAGCTGCACATAACAGATGCAGCATTTTACTAATTATGATGGTTATTATTAATTGACTCTATTAGCCCACAGCTCTTACTTAACTAAAATCCCCAATGCAGAAACAAGGGTTTTACCCAAAAGAAGTACATTATTATTCTCCAAGACCCAAATTCTGCCCTCTGCTACTGTACAAGGTCATCAGGCCTCACTAGGCCTTCTTTCTTGCCAAGCCTCAGCAATTCCAACATTTCTTTTCTCTGCCATGACTCAGTAATGGACCATGTGGCATAACTATCATGAACAGCCACCCCTGAGGCATGTTCAGAGTGTCTCCTCCCTTGTCCTTGCATGACTCTGGCCAGCTCTGCCCCCCCACACACACACATTTGAAATTAGGAGACAGGATTTAAGACCAGAAAAGGCAGCCCTCTTTAAGAAACTGAGCCTTGGGCCACAGTTGTTTTCAAACTCATGCACTGGTGGGCAGCAAGTAGCAGAAAGTCAACTGAATCTGGCCCCTGGAGGAGTGCTGGGTTGACCCAATGGTCAAGACTTGTCAGTGCTTGGATCCTTGATACAAAATAATCTCATGGCCTATAATATCCCCCAGCAGAGCCTGTGTAGTTTGGACAGCTCCCTTGTTGGCAGGTCTCCTGCCAAGACCCTGCTACCCAGTTCCTTCTGAACAGCTCCCTGGCTGTTCCAGATGGCCTGCTCTATCTCAGGACTTGCTTGTGATCTCTTGTACTGCTCAGAGTTGGCAGAGACCGATGCCAGGCCAAAGGGGCGGGCAATAGGAAATCATAGGAAGCTTCATAAGGAGATGCTCATGTATATCTTGCTTCTGTTTCTACTTCTCCACTTCCCACAAAGAAAGAAGGACACACACACGAAAAGGCATGATGAGGAGGGGACTGTCTCATCATGCTCAAGTACCTGCTGATCCTTTCTCCAATGGCTCCTCAACAACCATCCTTCAGAGCTTGGGATTACTTAGTAGAGTGAATGCCAACCATTGCAGATAATACTGAGCCAGATGGACCATTGGTCAGAGTTTATATAAGGGCCATCCCCATGTTCCAATATACGAAATTTGTCTGTTTATTATTCATACTTACAGTTCACCCTTCACCAAAAGGTCCCAGAGCTGGTTACAAACTATCGCAATTAAAACAGGTACACATTATATCAAAATCATGGGACACAACTACAAAGTTAACCAGCAGCAACATTTTTGTTAGACTGTTTCAAGCCTGTAGAAAAGTTTGAGACAGAACTACCTAGACAAAAGGCAGAACCCACCCAAAGTTAAGCCCTTTTAGGCCCATTAAACTTAATCATACAGAATTAGCCATGTGCTTGGCTCTCTCCACTCGAAAGCAACTGGACGCAAAACAACTCAACTTTGGCAGGATTGGATCCTCCTACATAGATAAATGCATCATAAAGGAGCCATTGTTTACTTATTTATTACATGTATATCCTGCCCTTTCTCCCAGTAGGAGCCCAGGGCGGCAAACAAAACCACTAAAAACACTATAAAACATCATAAAAACAGACATTAAAATATATTAAAACAAAACATCTTTTTTTAAAAAAAAAGCTTTAAAAATATCTTAAAAAGCAATTCCAACACAGATACAGACTGGGATAAGGTCCCTACTTAAAAGGCTTGTTGAAAGAGAAAGGTCTTCAGTAGGTGCTGAAAAGATAAGACATGGCACCTGTCTAATATTTGAGGAGAGGGAATTCCAAAGGGTAGGTGCCGATACACTAAAGGTCCACTTCCTATGTTGTGCAGAACAGACCTCCTGATAAGATGGTATCTGCAGGAGTCCCTCATCTGCAGAGCGTAATGATAAAGAAGGGTATATCATGCAATGTTCTAAGTACTCATTCTGTAAGTAGATTTCCAAGGCCAGGGGATCTCATTCAAAAGCTTTGCTCGCTGATAATTATCATGAAATAAAAGAGGATTATGCCTAACACTGAATTTACAAAAATAAACTTTTTGAGTTGCTGGTTTAATAAGGAGCCAAAGACTTCAGGGTCTAGGTGTCTCTCTTCAGATATGTCTCAAAGCTGCACTGGCATGTACCACTTTTTGATGTGCTGGCAGTCAACTCAGGCCGCTCTATATTAAACATTTCAGACACACTACAGGGCATAATTTAGCTGGAGTTGTATAAATCTGAGCATGGAATTAGCTTTGTTCTTTGGGGACGTTGGGGCTTATATGTTATCAGGAAATTAAAACTGGCACATCCCAAGAAGCCAGTGAACTGTTCACTCTCCAACTTAACATGAAAGAGGATAAAAAATGTGTGGAACTATTTTTCTGGATCGAGAATCCAGCCATTCAACATATGACACTCACTCAACATGGTTGCTTAGGAACTTTCTGAATCTTGTATTTTCAAGCGCATTTCATAAACTGGAGATTGAGAAATTAATACAGAGGAATACATTGAGCCCAAGGTAGATTCTAAACACATCCTGGAATGTTAGCCATGCTTTATTTATCCATTTGCTTTGTATTTCACCCATCCTCAGAAAGGTTTCATCAATGGCTTCTTGTCAACCTGGAGAGAAATGGTGCCAAACTAGCTAATACCTTAGAAGACAGAAGCAAGATTCAAGATGTTCTTGACAGAATGGAGAAGTGGGCCAAAACTAACTAAACGTAAAGTTCTGCATCTAAGCAGGGAAAGATCAGATGAACAAACATAGGATAGGTGACACCTGGCTTGATCACAGTACATGTGAAAAGGATCTATGGGTGTTTGTAGACTACAAGCTAAACACGAGTCAATGGTACAATGTGGCAGCTAAAGGGAATAATGCAATTCTTGGCTGCATCAACAAATATATAAGGTTGCATCGAATGCTGATCCTACTCAGAGAAGACCCATTGATTAACATGATTAACTTATTTTTGACGGGTCTACTCTAAGTTGGACTAGCATTGGATACAATGCATCAGGACCAGATCATTAGAAGTACTGGGACTGCTCTGCTCAGTTCTGCTCAGACCTTAACCGGTAGTACTGTATCCAGTTCTGGGCCCTACAGTTTGAGAAAAGGGCCAGAAAGATGGCGAGAGGCTTGAAGACCAAGTCTTTTCAGGAAAGGTTGATGGAATTGGGTATGTTTAGCTTGAAGAAATGACAATTAAGAAATGTTGTGATAACCATCTTTAGATATTTGAAGGGCTCTCGCATAGCTGTTGGAGCGAATTTATTTTCTGTTGCTCTGAGGATAGAACCTTTAATAAAAAGAAAAGGGATTTTGACTAAACATTAGGAATAATTTCCTGACTGTCCAGCAGTAGAATAGACTGCCTTGGAAGGTAATAGACTTCCCTTCATTAGAAGTATTTAAACACTTACCAGGGTTGTTGCAGTAGTAGGTTTCCTGAGTGGAGCAGCAGGTTGAACTAGATGAGCTTTACATTTCGTTCCAGCTCTGATTCTAAGGGTTGTTAACAGAGGGTTATCCTGTTTTACAGGGGTAGCTGATGCCCACTGGGACTGATGGGGTGGAAAGTAGGGGGGGCACCAGTTGGTGGAACAAGCCTCAATGACAGGCAGAGCCAACTGATTCTAGTCCCCCCCCCATCCTCCTCCCTGCTTCGTTCTACAAGGGGCAACACTGAGACAAAGGAGGAGGAAACTGGTTGTCAGTAAGCAGGTGGAGACTGACTGAGGATGGACAGAGGGTGATGGAGCAGTGCCCCATTTGCCCTAACAGACAAGCCTCCATTGCATGCAGCTGAACAAAACTGAGAAAACTTAGGATGCTTGACGAATTAGATCTTTCTGAATTCTAGTGTGAACTGACCTGATCTGCGCTTACCGGATTAATGGGCCGATTGGAACTTAACCATGCACCAGATTTCACACTTCTTTGAATCGTGTGACTCTGTTCTCAGTAGTTTCAACACATCAAAATATGCCAAATTAGATAATAATAATTTAGTATAATCAATATTCCACATGACATTTGTCACATAGTTTGGTCCTATATTCCTTTTTAAAAAAGAAAATCAATAGTTGGAATGGGAAAATGCACTGGATCAGAGCTGGCAAGAGCTTTAACCATTTGCTCCTATCTCAATCCCAATCAGAATTGGACTCTTGTATGCTTGCTAATCACAATGAAAGGAAAGTTGCCATTTGCTCCCATGGAAGTGTTCCTCCCATAGGAAGTCAGGAGTAGGGATAGGTGGGAAATTCTACCCAGTTCACTTTTAAAGAGGAATCTATCAAATTTGCACTTTCTGACACAACATGAGAACTGAAACACAGCCAACCTTGAAATCTGCACTTGGTTGAATTTGCAATGCTTCCAAAACAATGTTTACGAAAATGCATATATTTATTTATTTATTATTTGATTTATATCCCACCCTTCCTCCCAGCAGGAGCCCAGGGCGGCAAACAAAAGCACTAAAAGCACTTTCAAACTTCATAAAAACAAACTTTAAAATACATTAAAACAAAACATCTTTAAAAACATTTTTTTAAAAAAGCTTTAAAAACATCTTTTTTCAAAAAAAAAGGTTAAAAACATTTGGAAAAAGAATAAGAAGGTCTTATATATATATATATATATATATATATATGGGGAAAGTGTGCATAAAAATAATATATTAGTGAAACTAACATACACAGATATATGTGGCTTCGCAGCAAGCTTAGAGATGACCTGAAAACAAAAAAGGTCACATACAGAAAGTGGAAGGAAGGCCAGACCATAAAGGAAGAGTACAGAAAGGTAGCATGGAGTTGCAGGGATGGCATCAGGAAGGCTAAAGCTGAGAATGAGCTAAGGTTAGTGAGAGATGCCAAAAGCAACAAAAAAGCTTTCTTCAGGTACATCCATAGTAAAAGGCAGAGAAAAGAAATGGTGGCACAACTACTCAATGAGGATGGCAAAATGATAACAGATGGCAAAGAAAAGGCAGAAGTGCTCAGTTCCTATTTTTCCTCAGTCTTCTCCCAAAAGGTGGTCTATGACCCTCTTGGGAAACATGAAGTTGAAGGGGCAGGATTGCAGCTTGAGATTGATAGACAAATGGTCAAGGAATACCTAATCACTTTGAACGAGTTCAAATCAGCAGAGCCTGAAGAACTGCATCCCAGAGTATTGAAGTAACTGGCTGAAGAACTCTCAGAACCACTGTCTATTACCTTTGCAAAATCGTGGAGGATGGTTGAAGTGCCGGATGATTGGAGGAGGGCTAATGTTATCCCAATCTTCAAAAAGGAAGAACCTGGGAACTATAGACTAGTCAGCCTGACATCAATCCCTGGAAGTATCTTGAAAACAATGCAGTGATTACTAGGAGCCAACATGGATTTATCAAGAACAAATCCTGACAGACTAATCTTATCTCGTTTTTGTTGGGGTAACCTCTCTGGTAGACTGTGGGAATGCTGTGGACATAATATATTTTGATTCAGCAAAGCTTTTGACAAAGTGCCCCATAATATTCTGATTAGCAAGTTAGCTAAATGTGGGCTGGATGGAACAACTATCATGTGGATCCACAGATGGCTACAAAATCATACTCAAAGAGTGCTTATCAAGGGTTCCTTCTCAAACAGGGGTGAAGTAACAAGCAAGGTACCGCAGTGCTCAGTTGTGGGCTCAGTGCTCTTCAACATTTTTCTTTATGACTTAGATGAGGAGGTGCAGGGAATGCTTATCAGATTTGCAGATGATACAAAATTGGGAAGGATAGCTAATAACCTGGAAGACAGAAACAAAATTCAAAGGGATCTTGATAGGCTGGAGCATTAGGCTGAAAACAACAGGATGAAATTTAACAAAGGTAAGTGCAAAGTTCTATATCTAGAAAAAAGAAACCAAATGCACAGTTACAAGATGGGGAATACTTGGCTCAGCAATACTACATGCAAGAAGGATCTTGGGATTGTTGTTGATCACAAGCTGAATATGAGCTAACAGTGTGATGTTCTGCAAAAAAGACATATGCTATTTTAGGCTGCATTAACAGAAGTATAGTTTCCAAATCAGGTGAAGTATTGGTTCCCCTCTATTCGGCACTAGTTAGGCCTCATCTTGAGTACTGCATCCAGTTCTGGACACCACACTTTAAGAAGGTTGCAGACAAACTGGAACAGGTTCAGAGGAGGGCAACAAGGATGATCAGGGGACCAGAAACAAAGCCCTATGAGGGGAGACTGAAAGAACTGGGCATGTTTCTCCTTGAGAAGAGAAAATTGGGGGAAGATATGATAGCACTCTTCAAGTACTTGAAAAGTTGCCACACAGAGGAGGGCCAATATTTCTTCTCGATCATCCCAGAGTGCAGGACACGGAATAATAAGCTCAAGTTGCAGGAAGCCAGATTTCAACTGAACATCAGGAAAAACATCCTAACTGTAGAGTGATATGACAATGGAACCAATTACCTAGGAGGTGGTGGGCTCTCCGACATTGGAGGTATTCAAGAGGCAGCTGGACAGCCATCTGTCAGATATGCTTTAATTTGGATTCCTGCATTGAGCAGAGGGTTGGACTTAATGGTCTTATAGGCCCCTTCCAACTCTACACGTCTATGAAATGCTTTATATTAGGACAAATTGCTTGCAAAAAGGTGTGCATTAGTCAAAATTGCATACAAAATGAGTTTATTAGGAGAAATTCACACCAAAATGTTGAAGAACTTTCATGAGGATTTGCTGCAAAAATATGGAGAACTGCATTTTAAGATTGTGAAAATGAGAAATCAAGAGAACTGAAGTTGACAGATCTTTCCAACCCTAGTTGGAGGGCGGCGATCCAAATCTGACTGGGACCATGGCAAAGACACCCCCCTCCCGTGCCATGATCATTACCAGACTCCCCCTCTCCTTGCACCAACCATTGGTTAAAGAAAATACCGCTACGCAAGACACCCTTCATCTGTTTTGGTCTGTGTCACTTTTCATGTGTTCATATGTAAGTCCATTGAATCCTGTTTCCTCATTAAATCTGTAATAATGATTTTAAAAAAAACTGAGTCCATAAATTTGCATTTAAACACAGATTTAAATAGGTTTTTTTTAAAAAAATAATGTAATGACTTGTCCATCTCAAACCAACTCACCCATCTGTAAAGAAAATCTGATGAGTACATCCATCAGGGTTTGCACCAGCCACCAAAGAACACACACTGTACCAGTCATCCAAGATTTCAGGAGCACCTTAATACATAATTCACACTTAGCTATCAACAAAGTGTAGCTCCTTTGCCCAACTGCCTGCTTGTTGCGCATGTGTGTTGTTGTTTTTAAAAGGGCAATAAAATGCAAGCGCAGCTCAAATCCTGAAGCCAGCTGCCCTTGTAACGTAAATCACCAAACCCTCATTGAAGGCCCATCATGTCGGCATAAAATCCAAAGAGCTCCGGAGAGGGAGCCATTCAACCCAGACCGTCTCATTAGCGCAACAGCATTAAATTAAACAAGTGCGTAAAAAGTAGCACACTCTCCAAAAGTCTGACACGCACGGTTATGCCTGAGCTCTTTACCCAGGCAATTGTGCACAAGGCAGATGTGCGCCCGCATGCATGTGTGTGTTTAAAGCCGCAGCGCAGAGACTCAGATGCTGCATGTTAAAAAGTCAATAAATTAAGCATGAGTCATTGGGCACGTTAAATGGATTGCAACTCATAATCATCTAACTTGCAACAAGGTCTTCATTTTAACTGACCTAGATGGATGTAAAGAGTGATTAAATAAATGAGAATACAAATGGCTTGTGAGGAATACTGGGCGTACTTTCAATATTCTCCTCATTTTTCGTGACTTTTTCTGAAGGGCTCAGGAGAGGAAGGCAGGGTAGACTGGGCCCTTCTCTTGAGAAACTACTCAAACAGATGCGTTTCTCATAAGGCAGCAATGGCTGGTACCTGTGGAAAGAAGGAAACACCTGGCATAATGCAGAGGAAAGGAAAAGGGCAGAGAAGTAAGGATCTAGAACCAGGAACCTCAATCTGAAGCAGGGATGTGGTTCAGCCCTAGCCACAAACTAAGGAAACTACCTTATACCAAATGAGACCACTGGTCCATTGAGCTCAGTATTACCTGAAGATGCTGGGGATTGAACCCAGGAGCTTTTGCGTGCAAATATGCTCTACCATTCAGCCAAGGCCTTTCTCCTTTCCCAACGGTCAGGGACAATGAAATTTGCAGTCCAATAATAGCTGGAGGGCCATAGGTTTTCCATCCCTCATCTAGAGACAGTGTTGGGGGGAGGAGGGTTGGCAAGGTGCCCTCAGTGCCCCTGCCATCACTGCCCAATGCTAGGCAGTTTGCTTGTGTGGTATCTAATTCGTATTAGTTGTGTTGTGAATTTCTGTTCCCCATTGCATTTTGGAGCTCCATGGTCCCTTAGTATTCCTAAGTCCAGTTCTTAGGAGATTCTTTTCCCTTCACAGAGCTACAATTCCCAGAGTGTTTTAACAGTCAATCCCTCTTCCTAGGGAACTCTGGGAATTGTAGTTCTGTGAGGTGAATGAACTCTCAGCACCCTTCACAAGTTACAGTTCCCAGGATTCTCTGGGAGAAGTCATGACTGTTTGAAGTGGTATGATATAGTGCAGACAGGGCCATAGTCACACTCGGAGTACACCCACTGAAATTAATGAACATGACTAACTATTATTATTATTATTATTATTATTATTATTAACTTAGATCCATTTATTTCAATAAGTCTACTCCGAGTAGAATTTAGTTAGCTGCAACCTTATGCAGCATGTTTGATCACAGCCCTGATTGTGCAAGTAGTGTTTTGTGGTCCCCGGACCCTCCACAGGAACTTCCACTATTCATATAATCCTGAAACACAAAAGTCTGACACTAAAGAAAGGAAATGCTGCATATAATTGTGCCCTGTTTAACTTGAGAGCACAAAATCACCGTAAGTAAAAAGCAAAGTAAACTGAAATCCTTGGCTAATTGCCTGTCACTACTGCAAACAGTATTTTATTTACAGAACAGCTTTTTGCTTAACCCCCCCCCCCATAAAGCTGGAGAAGTGAATTGTTTCTTTTCAAATATTTACCATCAAAGAAGGATGAAAAATTGATGTTAATTGTTATTCTCAAGATAATAGTCTGGAATCAATAAACGTAAATACAGAACAAAGGGAGAGCTATTGAATCTCATTTCAAGTGTGCATTGCAATAAAATTAAGATGTAAATGGGTTATATTTTAATTTCTCTGATGCCTAAACAAAGACTGGATCAAAGCAACTGTAATTGTGATTAAAGGATCAACTAATCCCTACCGGAGAGGTCCTGGGATGCAAACTCCTGTAAAGAATAAGAAGCAAGCAGAGAAGGACTTTTTAATATGGCAAGGCACAACATGGATAAGAGTTTCTGGGCCCAATCCTAAACGTGCTTATTTGGAACTAAAGCCCTATTTAAAAACTTAAAAACATACAAGAGCCCTGTTGGATCATGCCAATGGCCCATCTGGTCCAACGTCCTGTTCTCACAGTGGCCAACCAGATGCCTCTGGGAAATCCATAATCCGATCATGAAGGTGGTATCTTTCCTCTACTATTAACACCCCTCCCTCTAAACAAATAGTATTCAGAGGGGGGCAGCCTTTAAATTTGGTTGATTCATTTAGTTATTATGGCTCATAATCGTTGGTAGGCAAATTCTTGGAGGTTAGGTCTAACTCCCTTTTGATAACATCCAACTTAATATTTTGGTGTTGATAAATTATAAGAACATGAGAAGAGGCTGCTGGATCAGGCCAAAGGCCTATCTAGTCCAGTATTCTGTTCTCACAATTGCCAACCAGATGCCTGTGGGAAGCCTGCAAGCAGGACATGAGCACAATAGTGCTCTACTTGCATGTAGGGCACTCACACATTGAAGCAGGAGTGGCCTCTGCTCCTGACTCCATGACCCTGAGCTAGCCCTACCCCCCCATCTGTGCATTGAGCAGGGGGGTTGGGAAAACAACCCCTACATGTGAAGAGCTGTTGCAGGCAAAGGCTCCACTTGGTAGAGACTTCCATGCAACAGGGTGTCTCAACTGCATGGTGCCCCTGAATACAAGTGGCTGATTTCCAGAGCTTTCCAGACATCCACACACAACCCATGGATGACAGGGAGCGAGGCAAATTGGGGGCCGCAACATCATTCTGTGGCTGGAACCATGGCCTCACACATGGCTTCAAGGTGTGAATGCCTACACCTGTAAGTGACATCCAAGCAAAGCTCAAATCCCATTGAGTGGAGTGCAGTTTATTTCAAGTGGCCTTTTATTAGAAAAAGCTAGTTATACATAAGTCATGCTGAAATCAATGGGTCAGGTGAGTTAGCCTGACTTGAACTGCATTGATTTCGAACGTGATATAGGCACAACTTCAGATTGGGCCCAGCTAGAGAAAGCTTCTACACCTCATTGCTGTCAGTATATTGCTGATAGATTAATGCCTCCCACTCCAAACATGTTATTGTGATGACATAGCCGGTGCCTTTAAATATCCATTTACACAAGATGTATTATTATTGCTTTTAGTAATTACTAAAATCACTTTTAGTAATAATAATAATATGCAAATTTATGCCACTGATACTCCTCTGGGGGTCCTGTTTGAGCCAGAAGTTTTAATTCCCATTTAACACAGGGACTTAGTGACAGACCACATGGTTTGCATGCAAAACAACCTCCGGTTGTTCCTTGCACCTCCAGGAAAAGGTGGGAAAGACTGCTATCTGCAACCCTGTTCAACCACTACAGCAGGAATGGGTCCTGTGGCTCTTCAGATGTCCCATCGTTCCTGGCTATTGCCAAGCTGGCTTGGGTTTATGAGAGTTGCAGTCCAACAACATCTGGAAGGCCACGGATTTCCCACCCCATCTCAGATGAAGCAACCAAGTGTCTTTAATATCCACCTCCCTTTATTCATGAGACAGCGCTATTATAGATTCTTGAGAACTTTATTAATCATGTTATTCATGTGGAGAGTAACTCAGTGGTCTGAGCTGTGTGTGCCAGTGTGTGTATCTACCGAAGAAGTAGGCTTTTACCCTGCATTTAAATCACTGAGGCTTAAGACTTAGTAAAATAAGAATAAGCTACTTTATTTATGGAAATACAGTACATAGTAGATAGGAAAGACATACCTAGTTCTAACTAACTAAGTGGGAGGCACAATGCCCAGACTTATGGTTCAAGGCAGAGATGCCTCCTCTCTCCTTGGACAGTCGAAGAAGGCAATGGAGGAAGAAAGAGAGGAGGGGCAGTTCAGCTTCCTTGAACATATCAGTTTACAACGGAAGGAAGTTAGGTAGAGAAGAGCACAGGTAAAGGTAGGCAAGGCTAGCCAGTTGGAGGACCCTAACTCTATCTTCCTTCTGGAATACAAACAAGAGAACCCAAACAGGAGTTGCTCTTGCCCCACTTCCAACAAACACATCCTCCAGTCATGTTCTCTGTCTAATATCTTCTCCTCCTTTGCTCCCTCCTTCCCTGCTCCTTCCCTCAACTACTGGGCTCTGCTCAGGACAAACTTCTTAAACTCAAACTTATTAACAGAATACAACAGAGTCTTGTGACATCTTAAAGGCTAACAAATGTATTAGTTTTTAAGAGAATCTTGCTTCTGCTAACACAGTTGCTTCTCTGTGTTGGGAGTAAATCACCAGTGCTTGTAACAAGTAACTTGATCCGGGGGGGGGACACAATAAACTGTTTTTCCCTCTATGTTTTCTTCTTTAGTAACTACTGGTTTGTTTTTTCTCAGGCTTTACTACTCACCCAATTTCTTGGCTCTACAATAGTCACACATATGTCTGTAGTCAGAATGACTTTATTTCCCAGTAGTAAGAAACTGTTTAAGTTTTTTAATTCTTTCAACCAACAGTCTTGCCAGACTATTTATTTCGGCATTCAGCTAGAATATATTGTTGTTGTTGTTATGTACCTTCAAGGCAACCATGACTTATGGCGACCCCATGAATCAGAGACCTCCAATAGCATCTGTCGTGAACCACATATATACCAAACTCCAATACTCTGAAATATGTTTTCCTAGTCATAAGAGCATAAGAGAAGCCCGGCTGGATCAGGCCAAAGGTCCATCTAGTACAGCATTCTGGTCTCACAGTGGCCAACCAGATGCCTCTGGGAAGCTGGCAAGCAGAATCAGAGCGAAACAGCACTCTGTAGTCTTACCATTTTACAGTAATAGATCACTCCATTGTACTTCTGCCTGGTACCATCCCCTCCGCGTATTCTCTTGAAACACAAGCTACATGACAAAATCAAATCAGGGTTTTAAATTTATTTGACAAAGCGAATGACTGCAGCTGAGAAAAATTATTTTAAACAGGCCAATTTATTTGGAGAACAAAATATGGGTAGCATTTAAAACAGAGCTCAGTTTAAAATATGGCAGGCGTAAATTACTTCTAAATGGACTAAATTAAATTTCAGCTGAATCTAATTAAACTTTTTTTTTAAAAAAAACACCATGAATGTAGATTTGGTTGAGCTGTGCATAGTTTCAACATGTGGGGGAAAAGAGTGCAATCCCAATCTATTACAGAGATTGGTAAATCAAGACTAAATTAAGTCCCATTGATGTCAGCGGATCTACTCTAAGCATGACTAAGTCTGG
Source organism: Rhineura floridana (assembly GCF_030035675.1). Classification (NCBI taxonomy): domain Eukaryota; kingdom Metazoa; phylum Chordata; class Lepidosauria; order Squamata; family Rhineuridae; genus Rhineura; species Rhineura floridana. Next base: position 72,051,125 of record NC_084489.1, on the reverse strand, counting down.
ATCCAACCTCATATATCTACCTATGCAAGGGGGTGGCAAACATTTTTCATCCTGAGGACCACATTCCCTTACAGTCAACCTTCCCAGGGCCGCATGCCAGAGGTGGGCAGAGCCAGTAGCAAAAGCAAAAGGGTAGAGCAAGAAATGTTCATTTTGCACAGTAAGCCAGTTTCCACCCACACTCACACCCCTCTCTTTATCCTCCATCCCGACAAGCAAAAGCCATTCTCAGTGTTCAAAGGCACATTCCAGCCAGGCAGAAACACTCAAGGAGAGTGTAAAGCAGAGCCAGTGAGGGATGTGGCCTGGTGGGAGGGGGTGTGGCCAGAGCTTGGAAAAGTTACTTTTTTGAACTACAACTCTCATCAGCCCAATCCACTGGCCATGCTGACTGGGGCTGATGGGAGTTGTAGTTCAAAAAAAGTAACTTTTCCAAGCTCTGGGTGTGGCATGTGAGGAGAGTCCCGAGGGCCAGATAGAGAAGCTTGGAGACCATATTTAGCACCCGGGTCTGAGGTTTCCCACCCCTGACCTGCATAAATGGGATGGATATCCCAGACTTCCGGGAAGGGTGACTTCGCTTGTGCCTGCTTTTGGGACGGGCTCCCGCCTCAAAAGAAGCTTATTCAGATATAAATCAGTCAGAACATTTTTTTTTTGACTGATGAAATTTCTCCCGGGCAGGGAGAAACGTAGAGATCAACCTCAAAAGCCTGTTTTTGTTGGGAGGACTGGATTTCATTAATTTATGAGATAAAGGTCCAGCCAACAATGCCGGACGGACTTCCGAACAAGCTCTATCTGTTTAAGCGATACGTTTATCTTTTCTTTAAAGAGAGAACAGACTAACAGGCAAGCACCCTTCTTTCTATTATTTTTTTTACTTGGTTTGGATTGTTGCAGCAAAAGGAGATTTGTCAGATTGATCGGCTTTGGACAACTTCTGGGTGAGCTATGGCTCTTCTCTGTTATTCACGAAATTAACAGCTTATCTCTGTTTCTGTCGCAAAGAGCTGTCCTGGAAGTGCATTCTAAAGATAATAAACAGAAGAGGGATTTCTATTCCTGATTTCTATTCCGAGGAATATTATATTGTCTGGGACTATTCTCTTTTTGGTCTATTTTATTTTGACGAATCTGCTTCTTCACGACGCCACTAACTGTTTTGATGCTGGGAACTAAATTTGTTTTGCATTCTTGAACATGGAGAGATAAGGCAGGTTGCTTTGTTTATACTGTGATGTCATCAAGCCTGGAATATTAACCCAATTGTTGCTGAAATAAGAAGTGGTTCTTCTTTATTTTTGTTTTGCTTTGTTTTCGTGGTTTTAAAAATGGCAATCAAGAAAGTGGCTGAGAATCTGGAAGTAACTATGTTTCAGAAAATAATGGATGAGATTGAGATAACGAAACAAACCCTGCGACAGGGTAGTAAGGAGCTGAAAATTGAACTGAGCAAAATGACGCAGGAGCTTGAAGAAGTAGGGGATCCTGTGAGAGAGGAGAATGAGATCAGAGATGAGAAAGGAAAAAATAAAGGGAAGATACAAGCCTTGGAGATTGGAACAAATGTGGAATTGGAAAAAGATCTGGAGTTTATGGATTTTAGAGATAAAATCTACTGTTTGGAGTTTGGCGTTGTCTCTGAAGAGATTAATGAAGATATTAGAGATAAAGTTATCAATGGCTTGGATAATCTTCTGGACTGGAATGATGTGATGGAGCTTGATATAGAGAAAATCAATGGAATTAACTGCAGCCATGGGACAATGGAAAAACTCTTAAGAGATGAGCCAGTGCATTTTGTGAAAAAGAACACAGATATGACTTTACAACAGTATTTCAGCAACTTATTCAGAATGGATGGCAAGAAAATATTTGGGATAGAGGAAATTCCCATCAGACTCTTATTATATGACTATGGCTACAACAGCAAGATTATTATGGAATACTGATAATGATTGGACACTGAAATTACTGGACTTAACAGGACTATTGAAGATGGAAGATGGAACTAATAGGGATAATGGAATAATGGCTATTGAAATTATTGGACCTAACAGATTCTGATGAGATGGATTAATCGAAGTGTTTATTTGGACTATGGTTATGACAATAAGATTATTATAATTATTAACGAGATGGATTAATTGACATGTTTATTTGGAGAAAAATTGATAGATATATTTCTTAAAGAATTGAAACCTCTCTTTGACTTTTTGTGGAAAGAATAAAGTAATGTTTATGAGATTTGATGATTAATTAAGATAACTACTGGAGGAAAGTGATTTTATAATATGATTTAAGAGACAGGATTGTTATATATTGTAGACCTATAACTGATTTGATATGTGACAAATGGGAAGTCAACATTTTATTTTTTTTGTTTAATCATTTTTGTTTTGTTTTGCTTTTTGTCTTTGAATGTTTTATGATTTTGTTTTCTATGTTTTATGAAAATTTGAATAAAAATTATTGTAAAAAAATAAATAAATGGGATGGATATCCCAATCCTTCAACCTCAATAATTCAAGGTAAGCTAGTTAGCAGACATAGCATAGCATGGTCTGCTTCTGTGTTGGAATTGCTTTTTAATATGCTTTTAAACCTTTTTTTAAAAAAAATATGTTTTTTAACCTTTTTTAAAAAGAGTCTTCAAAGCTTTTTAAAAAAATGTTTTTAAAGTTGTTTTGTTTTAATGTATTTCAGTGTCTGTTTTTATGATGTTTTCAAGTGTTTTTAGTGCTTTTGTTTGCCGCCCTGGGCTCCTGATGGAAGGAAAGGCGGGATATAAATCAAATAAAAAATAAACAAATAAAATGTGTTCTTCTTCTACATAATTTACTCTGTTCCTGCTAGCTATAGGACGTGCGATGCACATCACTGAAGCTCCACTCTGTTACAGGCCCCACATAGTCTGGCTTCAGAAGAGCATAAGGTCTGGCTTCAGAAGCGAAGAAGAAGGGGAGGTGAATATTTGACAGCTGTGATATAACCCCCCCCTACAAAACAAAACCTTCCCTGCATATTCAAAACAAGCCTGTCAGTGGTAGGGGTTGAGGGTAAAAGCTCATCCCTGATTTGGTAGTTTTATATGTACAAGGGTGTTTTTCATGCAGAGGAACATGCACATGTTCAGTCCACTGCTAGCAGTCCGAAATGGCACAGTCTAGCTCTTCTAGTGGAAGGGGCTGTTGTGCAACAGCTGCTAGCCATGCTGACTAAACAGCAGAGCTTGGAAAAGTTACTTTTTTTGAACTACAACTCCCATCAGCCCCAGCCAGCATGTCTGCTAGATTGGGTTGATCGGAGTTGTAGTTCAAAAAAGTAACTTTTCCAAGCTCTGCTAAATAGAACCTCTTGATTCAGAGGCAGTATAGCACTGAATAGGGTTGCCACGGGTAAAATGTAGACATTGTCATATGCATGTCTTGGTTATGGCCTTCCTAAAAACATCTGTGGGAGACACGATGCTGGACAGGATGAACTTTGGTTTAACTCAGCAGAACTCTGCTCCCAGACATTGGTCCTATATTTGCATGTTTATCTTTGAAGTCCTAAGGACTAGAAACTTACCTCAAATATTCTAAAACAATTGTGCTTAGAATTCTGTACCAAACACCAAACTGTGTTCTGACGGGGAAAACATGAATGTACTTAACTACAGACAGACTCACTTTCCCTCTCTGCTCCTTGTGCATTTCTCATTCATCTGTAAATTAGGACTGCCCTGGGCATGTTCTCAGTGGGTTTTGTTTCACAATGTCAACAATAAACATGCACGCCATTTTCTTGTTTGCTTCGTGCCCCCCTTTGCTCCAGTTAACTGCCTCCAAAAAGCCGTTTTACCTCTTATTAGGGGGGACTGGCGAGCAATCTTGACCCAGGAGCCCATGCCATACTTCCACACAAACACTAAAGCAGTTTTAATGGACTGTGCATGCCTGTCTTGCAGTCATTACTGGCAGCCTTAAAAAAGGAAGCTCTTTGAGTCATGACATTTGCCATTCTGTGCCACCGTATTAGCCCTAGTGAATGCAGTCAATCAGACACCATACTCTTCACACGTAGGACTTAGAGCATCGGAAGAAATGGTGCAGATTGCTCAAAAGTGGAGATAGTGAGCGCATGATATGTAAGCATTACCTGTGATTATTTTAATGTGCAATTTGCTTGGTGGGCCACGATGTGTATCAGTGACTCATACTTCATATATCATTTCTTTATATCTGTTACAGCAAGAAGAAACCATGAAAACTTGCACTCATTTCCTCCGCCTATTCGTCTACTTGCTTTCTCATAGATAGATAATCGCCATTAAAAGAGAAAAAAAATCCCAGATTGCTTTAGACTTTTTAACTTTTCCATGCTTCTCCCTCCTTTAAAGCTATCAAAAGTTATAGTCTAGAAATCTGGTTCCATCTAGTGGTAAAAACACATGTACAAACGCCATAAGCTTCAATATCCCTTTCTAACTACACATAAGCATGGGCCCATTTGCACTATACATTTAAAGCAGTATCTTACACCTTTAAATAGTCATGGTTTTCCCCAAAGAATCCTGGGAACTGTAGTTTATTACAGGTGCTGAGAGTTCTTAGGAGACCCCTATTTCCCTCACAAAGCTGCAGTTCCAAGAGATCCCTGGGAAGAGAGACTGACTGTTAAAACTCCGAGAATCTTTGCTCCAGAACAGGCGTGGGGAAACTTTTACAATCCAAGGGCCAATTCCCTCTGGGCAACCTCCTGGGGGCCACATGCCAGCTATGGGTGGAGCTACAGGCAAAAGTGGGCAGTGCAACAAATGTGAATGCTGCTTTTGTACAGTAGGCTAGCTTCTGCACACACTTGTACACCCCTATCTACCCTCCATACATCACAGCAAGCAAGAAGCATTATCAGAGTTCCTTCCAGCCAGGATAAAACAGTCAAGGAGGATGCAATGTAGGGCTGGTTAGGGGCTTGGAGAGAGAAGCAGCGGAGACTGGTGACTCCAATGTCAGTGGGGCAGTGAATCCGATCCAGATTTTAGTCCAAACTTTCAAAGGGCTGTCCATGGTGCTGAAACCTCATTCCTAAAATAGGTTCAGCACCTTGGATGGCTTCTTGGAGATTCACACCAAAACCTAGAGTGGATTCCATTGCCCCACTGTCATCAGAGCCACCAGTCTCCAATGGAGAGAAGATGGAGCTGAGGAGGGGTTATGGCCTGGGGAGAATCTCAAAGGCCCGACAGAAAGGTCTGGAGGCATGCATTTGGACCCCGGGCCTGAGGGTCCCTCATCCTTACTCTAACATATCAAACAAAGGGAAAACAGCTATCCCCAGGGACAAACAATGTCTATTCAACAACTCCAATAAGTCATTCCAACATGGGGGTCAGAATGGTTGCATACCTACCTATTGGAGCATACCTTGAGAGACCCTCATGTAAAATCATATGCCAAGAGACCCACTACATCCCTTGAAAAGACTATGCTGGACAGAGGTTTGAATGGGAAAGGCCTGGTCTCCATGGTGTATAAACTACTAATAGAAATGCACCCAGGAGGTCTTTTAGGTCTTAGGAATCAGTGGGGAAAGGACCTGGGTTTTGAGTTAGATTTACCTGACTGGATAGTTCTGTTTATATTTAAACATGCTAAAACAATTTCTGCAAATCATAAAGAAACTATGCTGAAAATATTCCACAGCTGGTATCTTGTGCCAGTTCATCTTTCCCACATATCTTCGACTATATCTCCTGCTTGCTGGAGAGGCTGCATCCAAAAAGGAACAGATTTCCACCTTTGGTGGTCGTGCCCAAAGATTAAATCATTTTGGAATACAATCCATACTGAACTAAACAAAATTACTAAAGAAAATATTCATATGCGTCCAGAACTGTTTTCACTTTCTTTATTTAAGGGTAAGCCAAAAGAAATGTCATGCATTGCACCTGTGTATCTTGTGCTCCTTATAATGCGATGTACCGGTGTGGTGAAGCGGCTAGGTTGTTGGACTAGGATGTGGGAGACTAAGGTTCAAATCTCTGCTTAGCCATGAAGTCTGGGCCAGGCACTGTCTCTCAGCCTAACCTACCTCATAGGGTTGTTGTGAGGATGAAATATAGAGGAAAGATGAGAGAACCATGGAGGAAAGATGGGGTATAAATATAATAAAATAAAACAGGTGTAAGAGCTGTTACTTTTTTGCTGCTATGTATACTACTTGCACAATTACAACACACCGCAAGGGGGGAGCAATCCAAGTGCCGGGAAACTGGTGGAGGGGGCGGAGGAGGAGCCAGTGGAAAGTTCCACAGGATCCTCCTTCCACTTGGGAGTTGCTGGCCTGGTTGAATGCCAGCCCCGCTGGGAGCCATGTGCACAAGACAGCCAGGAAGTGCCAGCTCCAACAAACAGGCCTCCTGGGGAGTAAGCACTCCCCATAGGCCTTGATGGATTTTTTTTTTACTGAGCTAGCCTTGGAGGGGAATCAGGATCCGGGGGAGGGTTATGAACATGAGGAGGATCTCACGTAATTCCCCCCCTGTGGCTCCGCCCCACCACGCCTCTCAAATGCCCCTTTTGGGGGCTTCTGGAAGCCTCCTGGCGCAGCCGGCACTCCACAGCATCCAACTCACCCCAGTCCGGAGGAAAGGTGATTGCAGCCATAATCATGTAGAATGTGAAGAATAAAAATATGATGTCTCTCACACAGATGATGGGGAATGCTGTGGAATCACACAGTAAGTTCAAAATCGTGGAAGCAATTTTTCAACTTGTACATGATTCATCTACAATTATAGGTCTTCACAGCATAAACCAGCCAGCCCCAACCAGGTGTCCTTCAGATGCTTTAGACTACAACTCCCATTGTTCCTAACTAGGGATGGAAGGACTTGATAATTTCAATATTCTCCGTTTTTCTCTGGTTTTTTTCAGTCGTAAAAGTCAGTTCTCCACTTTGCTGCACCAATTTGCAATTAGTGTTTTTCGAAATCCTCATTAAAGTTCAGTATTTTAGTGCAAATTTCTAACAAACACAATCTGATATGTAGTTTTGACTGTTGCAAACATTTTTGCAAACAATTTCTAACATAATCCATTTTTGTATGTTATTTTCATAAATACATTCATTTTTATGCACACATTCCTCTAATATATGCATGTTTGTAATCGTGTGGTTGGAGGCTTGCATCACAAAATTCAGATGAGTGCAAATTTTGATGGAGGGCTGTGTTTTGGTTTTCATATGATGTTGGAAATTTGCAAATTTGAGAGATTCAACTTTACATGCAAACTCCCAACCCTATTCCGAACCATTGGCCATGCTAACTGGGGCTGATGGGAGTCCTAGAAATAACTGAGAAAAGAATATGTATATAGTTTCCTTTCAGTATTCATAACCTTATAATAATAGTATAGAACCTTCCCTTATTTTACCATTTATTTCCTCTCTCTCTCTCTCTCTCTGTCTTAGCAAAAATGTTCATGGAGTGGTTTTGGGGTGGAGAGTGCAGTGTGAGGAAAAAGCTTAGAAAACAAACTGCCTTACCTGAGAAGCAACAGTTTTGCCAGCTGGAATAAAAAACTACATAGACTACATTGGCATTATTTCGCCCTCTTCTGGTTTTTTGGTTTTATGCAGGGGTTCTCTGTTTTATGCGGCTTTGAGAGGGAGCTTTTGTCTGCCCTGGTCCTGCAACACCAGGGACTGAGGAATAGCCCTGCTTCCCTTTGCAGCTCTTCCAAAGGGCCTACCTCCTAGATCAGAGGATGTCTTTCCTCTCTTCCTGTTAACAATGAATTATGAAGAAGATTGTGATAATAGAGGTGGTCTTCTTAAAATTCTTGATCAAAGCGGCTTTGAAGGGACACTGCAATAGTGAAACAACCAAATTACAATAATCAAGAGATTCATTTCAAACATTTATAGCCTGAATGGGGATAAAAATGTTGTTGCACATGCTAGTACTAGGATGTCCCTAACAACTGTTTTGTGAAAGCTTAATGTGATTATCATTGGGTTGTATTCAGCGATGGCTGTGAGCACACTAGTTGCCTACAGCAAAGCGTTTCCATTGGGGGTAGGGTTGCCAGGTCCATGGCCTGATCCTGATCCTGCATCTTTAGGAGAAGAGAAAGTCAGCCAAGTGCAGGTGTTCTTGCAACACTGTAATGGGAAAAACCACAAAGTGGAATTCTCCCTTCCCCCTGCACAACTTTTAAAGATATAGAAGACCTCTTGGTTGCCAGGCCTGGCCTCCAAGATTCTGTAGAGACCAACATCCTGGAGCTGAGAATATTTCCCAGCATCTGAAAAGTTCTGCTACCACGAAAAGCATGAGAGGGGAAAGGGGTGATGCCAATGTATTCTCCTACCTCTTCCACACCAACAAGGCAGTTCAAAGAAAGGGATTGTCCAATCTTTTCAACTTAGGCCAAGAAATGGAGAGAAAGGGTAATGCCCTCACCAAGGGGATGGAAGGGCTGGATTCCATCACCACCCATGCTATCAGTAGGATTAGGGAAACCAGAAAGTTCCCCACCCCACCTGCCTCTACTACTTCCAAGTCAACTGGAGCTCACTTGGTGGGCCTGTTTTCTAAGCTGTCCACAGGGCACCTGTGTGACTATCAGTCATACCAATCTTACCTTTTTGCCTCTTTCCTTAGGCCTGTTGATGTTGGGGATAGGTGTAGATGTTGCTGATGGCACAAAGATATTGCTTTCTCCATAAAGCAGGGAAAAATCTACTACTACAACTGCTACTCCTACTCCTCCTATTACTTCCCTAGGCAGTTCCTAGATGAAGGAGCATTCTCTCCCAGGTGAAAGTTTGCATGTCCTTAATCATAAATGCATTCCCTCTCTGCTTTATAGTGAAACCTCTTCCACCTACACAGCCCAAGTTTAGTATGAAAAGATAGACAGAGAGACTTACAGAAATGTAGGATTATTATTATTATTATTATTTTATTATTAAAGAAGAAGCAGTATACAGCTCAACAAGCTCTCTGGGTGAATTACCCTCCAGATGTTTTGGACTACATCTCCCATCAACCCCTGCCAGCACATCTGGAGGGCTTCAGGTTGGAGGAGACTGGCATAAACAATATAATACAAAGTACATCATCATCACTGTATACAGCTTATCCAACAAGTTTTCTCAGCAGATTGCATGAAGAATAAAATACAAAATACAATGCACAATGAAAACACTAAAACCAAAATGAAATAAATCATAAAAGCAAAAAGACCAATAACAACAACAGCTAAAATCATCATACAACACAGCAGCTTAAAAGAGTTAAAACCAGCATAAGATCCAGCAAGGAAGGAACTTAGTGTAAAAACTGAAGAACCCAATGGAATGTGAGAACAAGAAGGTTGTCATCTGGTGATTACAGCATAGGAACCTGGCGAGACTCTTTGCTGACGGCACAATATAAAATCATATAAAAACAACAATTCAGTGAATTCAGGCAAATGAAGGATTGGGTCTGATCTTATGGGTCAAGGAAAGCCTGGGCAAAAAGATTACAAGATCTCTGAAGCAGCTGATATGGCAGAGGGAAGGGCATCTTGATCTCGATACTAGCTTGATGTTCACTAAGATTAATTTTTTTCAATGCACTGGTGCAGTCAGTCCCACATGACCCGGTGTGCATCCACATATATGACTTAGGGCTTGGTTCTGCCAAAAGTATAAACATTTTATAAAATGGGAACAAAGGCTATACACACAAAATTCCATTCTGGGAAGGGAAGATGGGATATTTCACAAACAGTGATGCACTGAGGGTTGTGGTTTTTTTTTTGAATGGCTAAGAATAGGGGATCCCTTTTCTTTGGTCGTGGGGGAAAGCTTATTGCTGACGGCTCCAGTTTAGTCTAAAAGGAGTCTCATTATTTATTTATTTATATAATTTATATACTGCTTAACATTAAAAAAAGCTCTGTGTGGTCTGTAAGAAACAAGCGCCATCCTAAAATTACAGCTAAAATCTAAGAGAGACATAGCTTCAAAATACATCAATATACTACATCATGACCCTGAGCAGTGCTATCTGAAAATAAAATAAAATAACTTTTCAACTATCAGGGAAAGCCTGAACAAATGAATAGGTTTTTTAAAAGAAGCATTTTGTATTATGTAAAATTGCAACACACACAACAAAAGTAGTGATGGTGGAAGCCTGGATTCACTCCTGAGTCACTCTTTGACCTCTTGCATTTTATCCATTCACCATTTTCTATTCCTCTTCCTAAGTTTTTGTTCCGTATACAATGCACAGGTCCATTTTGGCTAAACCCTCCATTTCCTCGGGAAATATGGGCACATAGCATGTTTCAGTGAAGACTTTCATACAGGTCGAGACATGGGCACAACAATTCCAGGCATTATTTGAATTATTTGGGGTGCAGGGAGGGAAAGAGAGGATTGTCTTGTATAAATAAATAGCTTTTGACTCCCTCTCCATATGGCCATACTTTGCTTCTTACACTTGTCATTCTCTGCCCTCATATCCCTTCCAAATATGTGGCAACATTGAAATGAAGTATCACTTAGGAAGCCAAGATGGTGCCCTCCAGATGTTGTTGGACCACAGCTCCCATCATGTCTGACCATTGGCCATGCTGGCCAGAGCTGAAGAGAGTTTGAGTCCAAGAACATCTGAAGGTCTTCACATTGGCTACTCCTGGTCAATGACTGGCAGATGCTCTTCAGAATACAGCCTTACCAGGATGCTTGAACCTTCTCCAAACAAATCCCGTGGTCTAACATACAGATGCCCTACCAGGGGCTATAGCCCTCTCTCCACCTTATACTTTTGCACTAATGTGATGTACAGCAGCTCACCTTTCATCAGGGCTGGCCTGGGTTCAAATCCCCACTCAGACAGACAACTCACTGGATGGCCTTGGGCAAGTCACTGTATCCCAGCTGTTATCATCCATGCATTCCAATAACCTCTATTTTGAAGTCTGCAGGGCAAACCCAGCTTGTGGTGTCCTCAGTGTCATGAGACAGGGCATATGAAACCACCTCCCTACTGAGATCAGACTGCCCGCCACATTATATGCATTCAGACAGCAACTCAAGACATGCCTTTGGAGCATAGTAAGAGTGACATCATTTGCATTTGTATTATTTAATGCTGACTTGTCTGCTGTGATTTGTGCTGCACTTGGATTGGCTTACTGCAATGCACTTTGCATGAAGCTGCTTTTGATGCCTGGAAACTGCAGCTAGTGCAGAATACGGCTGCCTGACTGCTGACAGGCTTTAGGTGAGCTGACACAGCTGCACTGGCTACTTACCTGTATGCTTCTGAAACCAATTCAAAGTGCCGATTTTGACCTATAAAGCCCGGAATGGCTCAGGGCCCTGGTATCTTTCAGAGTGCCCCTCCCAATATGAACCTACCTAGACTCTTCAGTCTTCATTTGAGGTCCTTCTCTGGGTATTCCCTCCAAGGGAGGTTTGGAGGGTGGCAACAAGGGAAAGGGCCTTTTCGATTGTGGTTCCTCGTCTGTGGAATATTCTCCCCAGTGAGGTCCACCTGGAACCATCATTAACAACCTTTCAGCACTAGGTAAAAAGATACCTCTTCTCTCGGCATTTGACGGACCATGATGATTTTGCTGTTTATATGTTTTTGCAGCTGCTGTTTTTGCTGCTGTTTTATTGGATTTATTGTATGGGTTATTGCATGGTTTTTATGGAAATGTATTGCTCTTGTCCTGGTTTTATCTTATGCTTTATGCTCTTAAAGTTTGGTAAGTTGTTTGGAGACTCCCTATGTGGCAAGTGACTACTACTACTACTAATAGCTTGTTGTTGTTGTCGAATGCTGTGCCTTTGTTGTTGCCTGCCCTAGGCTCTTATAAGAGGAAGGGTGGGATATAGGAAAAAAATAATAGTTGCAGCAATAACAACAGTGTATGGAGAGGAGAGGGGAGTCACCATCTGTACTGGCCAATTCCACCCTGACAGCTTCACTCCCCCCCTCCAGATCTCCCACATTGGGCTGAAGGGGGGACCTACACACTCTCAGCCAGTGGTGGCTGGTACCCATTGGGACTGGTGGGGCAGAAGGCAGGGAGACCAAAATTAGGTGGTGCCAGAACCAATTGACAGGGCCAATTAATTCTAGTTTTGTCCCCATCCTCCTCCCTGATGAGTTCTACAAGGGGCAACTTTGAGATTAAAGAAGCTGATAGCCAGGATCACTCGATAGACCAGTTGCAAGTAAGGAGGCAGGCAGGTGGGTACTGGCTGAAGGCAGACTGAGGTTGGTGGGGCAGTGCCCCATTTGCCCAAATGGACCAGCCTCCACTGCTTTCAGCAGAACATGGACAGACTCCTCCATGCGATAAGAACCCCAATTGTTCAGGGCTCCTGATCACATGAAAGAACATTCAGAATGTTCATAGGCTTCCCCATTACATCTTCCACCCAGTACAGACGTCTGGGGGGAGTCGGAAGCAATTGGATAGGGGTGGGGCCAACATGCACTCTCCCCCCGCCACGTATTCTTTGGATGGGAGATGTAATCTGAATTTTCTCTCTTAGCCTAATCTACCACAAAGGGCTGTTGTACAGGCTGTTTCACATCTGCAACAGAGTTATCACAATGTTGCATCTATCATGAGCGTATGATGCTGGAGATTGGGGGATTGGGAAAGGATGTTTGCCATAATCAGAGTTTGTTGTTGTTGTTAATGTCATATTATTGTCAGTGAGTTCAAAACTGCTGCACATTTTGACAAAGTACTTAAAGAACTTTCTCTTAAGCAGGGGTGTAGTTGTCCAGGGTTGCAGAGGGTCTTAGACCCCTTACTTTTTTGGGAGCAGGGTCCCAGCAGGGTCCCTATGCCTCCAGTCTCCTTCAAGCCAATCAGCACGAAAGGAGAGTGTGTTAGCCACTATGAAGTCTATTTTCAATGCTTTCTAATCCTTTCCTGCTGATTGGAGCCAATTAGAGTGAAAGGAGGTGAGTCAGCCACTGAGAAGACTCTTTTCAGTAGCTAACATTCTCATGCTAATTGGGATCCGAGGGATGTTGTGGGAGAAGGCATTAACGAGGATCTCATTCTCAACCCAGTAGCAAAAAAAAGGGGGGGGGAGGCAAGGCTGTGACTATCATGAAGGGACCCTGCACTTCTGACTTTGCCACTACGGTACTACTCTTAAGCATCTTCCTTTTGGATAAATGAAAGTGCTGCTTTGACAGCTGATGAAAAGTTGTTGTGCAGACAAGGTGGAATTCACCTTTTCAAAAGTGAGGTAAACACCTGTCAGATCCATGCTAACTAGTATAATGAGCATACCCTGAAAAGGCAGGAAATGCACATGTTCCAAAAACTGGGCTGGGTAGACCAGAAGCCTGTACAAACATGACTCCTATTGGGTGATGCTACTTCCTCCCATCCCCTGTGCCACCCCAAAACAAAATCTATTCACTTTCACGTTTCAGAAATGAAGAAAAGGAAGAGAAAGAGAGAGAGAAAGATTGCACAGTTCATTTACAATAATATGCAAAAGGTATACTTTGATGCAGAATTTGAAAAAATGCACATATACAGTCATATTGATGTTCAAGTCATATTTTATTAAGGCATTTCAGATGACATTATGTAACATTCTCATATTCTTTTCAATTAAATTATTGTTCATTTTCTTATCTCACAGCACAGCACGATAAACACTAACTATAAAGCAACATGGTTGCCAACTTTAAAATTCCAACTTTAAATGATGGCTGTGCTCTGCCACCCTAGTCAGAGGCAGCATGCTTCTGAAAACCAGTTGCCGGAAGCCTCAGGAGGGGAGAGTGTTCTTGCACTCGGGTCCTGCTTGCGGGCTTCCCCCAGGCACCTGGTTGGCCACTGTGAGAACAGGATGCTGGACTAGATGGGCCACTGGCCTGATCCAGCAGGCTCTTCTTATGTTCTTATGTTCTTAAATGGAATTTTGTTCCATTCATTAATGAATGAAATGCTTTTTATTTGCAAGAGGGAGGAGTTGTTCTTTTGTGATTCATGCTGTTCTTAATGTTGTTGCTAGCCTCGTACTATCACTACTGCAAGTTAATATTTTCATTACATATAATATAGTGCCAACAGTGTGATCGATTCATAGAGGTGGGGGTGTACCCAACTAAATTATGTTTAAATCAAAATGATTTAAAACAAGACAAGACAAAACCCATCAGCAGTACTATTGAAGTACATAAAGGCTGGGGAAAACTTCTTCCGCCTCTTTTTAAGGACCATCAGGAGTATGCCTGGAAAGTGGACAGGGGAAAGGTGTTGTAGGGGCAAGGTCTCACAACCTTGTTGCCATACACTTGCCTTCTGTCAACTTGGTGGCCACCAGACATTTTGGACTATAATTCTCATGCTGGCTGGGGCTGATGGGAGTTGTGGTCCAAAATATATGGAGAGCACCAGGGTTGGGGAAGGCTGCAGTACACCATATTTCAAGACGCTCTGAGCCAGGATCTTAGTTGCCATGTTGGTTTGTGTGGGACCAGGCCATCCTTCAGGTAGTCTGGTCTCGAGCCATTTAGGATAGGGTTGCCAGGCTCAGGGCCTGAGAATTATTCTGTGTCTTTAAGAGAAGAGAAAATTCAGCCAAGTGCAGGTTTTTTTGCAACACTGTAATGAAAAACCACAAGGTGGAATTCTCCCTTTCCCCTGCACAACTTTTAAAGATGCAGAACCTCTTGGTTGCCAGGCCCAGCCTCCAGGTTTTACACTGCATTTCCCTGTGTAATTGCTGTTTCCTAATTCCCCCCATGCCTCTTCATGCATTCTTTATGTATTTTCTCCCCTACATTTAATTTATATGTAATGCACTTTTGATTTTCCTTTAATATTCTTTGTGGATTGTGCTGACATCTGTCATAAACTGAAACGCATTCACTGGTCTTCTGCTGATGCGTTTTTAAATACATTTCCCAAACTGATTTCAAACTCTGGTTATATGTGGTTGCAACCCTCTTGCCCAGTAAAGGGCAAATTAAGCACTCCAGTTTCACCCACTACACAGGTGGGGAGTCTAAGACTGAGAGTTAGGGTTGGCAGGCTCAGGGCCTGAGAATGATTCTGTATCTTTCAGAGAAGAGACAATTCAGCCAAGTGCAGGTTTTCATGCAACACTGTAATGGGAAAAACCACAAAGTGAAATTCTCCCTCCCCCTGCACAACTTTTAAAGATACAGAAGACCTCTTGGGGGCTGGGCCTGGCAACATTTGTATGTGCTGATATGACATTGTGAAATAAATTGCTTACCAATATATAAACTACTAATATTACTACTATTACAGGAAATCTGACATGGCACCAGATTCAGTTTTTGGCTCCTGTGGAATATGATGTTGAAGACTAAACATGTGGATTTTTTCCCCTCCGACACTGCCACCCACACATGACATTTTTCTATTGCCTGGAATTAAATTTACCTGAACAGGTGGACTACCGAAAGAAGGAAGTTTGTCATGCTTTATTGGGAAATAGGCAGGACAGTGAGAGAGGGATATTTATAAGATGCTTGAGATCACTTGCAGACAGCGGCCTCCAACTCTTTTTGAAAGCAGTGTGTCGAGATCTGAATTGCCTCAACAAGGTAAGAGTCTGTACAATTCTCCTTCAAAACTTCATAAATGAAGTTCTGTCACCAGTTTGATGGAGAAGATGCAATGTTTCCTTTGAATCAGGAGGACATGCGTTCAAACCCATACTTAGCCATGAAACTTACTGGGTGATCTTAGGCCAGACATTCAGCCTAACCTACCTCACAAGGCTTCTCTGAAGGTAAAAGGATATAACCCCCATTTATGTTAACTGAGCTTCCTCAACAAAGAATGGAATACTAATTGATAGATAATAATGGCATATTTAGGTGAAAAGCATGTGGGATTTGGACCTGTGAGAGCTGTATTCATACCTCAGCTTTTCACTAGACACAATAATGGCTTTGGGCAAATCCCAGTCACACATTCTGTGGGGGTTTTTAAACTGTAAAATGGGCATAAAATAACCTATTAACTTGCCTGCTGCAAGGCTCACAGGGCAAATCTATGCACGTCTACTCAGAAGTTAGTTCTATTGAGTTCAATTTGGACATACTCCCAGTATAGAATTGTAGCCTCGGTGATGCAAACAATGGTACACAGTAATGAATTGATTCTTTATGTAGCAGTCTATAAGTGTGTGGAATGGAGTGCTACACCACTGTTGTGGGGATTTTCCCCAAAATTTCAGAATTCAGAGTATTGCCAACAGTTATTCAATCTATAGCCATATAAGAAGAAAATCATTACTCTAGCTCAGTGGAGACTGGTGGCTCTGATGTCAGGGGGCAATGAATCTACCTCGGATTTTTGTCCAAACTGAAAGCACCTTGGTCAGCTCCTTGAAAGTTCATATTACAACCTGGAACAGATTTACTGCCCACTGACATTGAAGCCACCAGTCTCCACTGCTCTAGCTGTTATAATTTTCTTCTTCTTCTTTTAAAAAAGGACTTTAAATTAAACTGAAAACTGCAATCCAGGGCAGAGCTGGAAAACACACTCCAATCAGTTGGCAGAATTATGGTGTCATGGTTCAGGTTCCACAGCTACTGCTGATCACTTTGCAGCTTATTCCATTAGGGCTTCACTCTCTTATCTGCCTTTTTAAAAAAGAGAGAGGGAGAGAAAAACATAGCTCTGTTGCCACTTGTCAGGCCCCCAAATCCTGTCAAGCCTTGCCTTCTGCTCGTCACCATTCCACCCCCTCTTCCAGGGTCCCTAGAGGTGGAGATGGGGAAAGAGAGAGCTCCTTAGTCTCTCGGCTATCTCCTTGCAAACTTCCCATCCTCAAAATTCAAGATTTCTTGTGGCTTAGAAAAAGTGACAGCAGATTGACTAGGAAAGTTAGGAGAGCTTGCGAGGAGAAAAAGTATGTGTAGAGGGACTGTCCCAAGTTTGTCAGCTTCTCTCAGACCCTTTAAGTGTTGAGGGCAAACATCTGAAGGGGGCTTCTATGATCCCAATCATGGCAGAGGCTTCTCTGTGCATTCAGCGGAATGCATGTAGAAGCCCCCTTAACACTGAAAAGGGTACCAAGATACACTGAGGATGGGGCTTCCTTGCATGCCCCAGCCCATCTGCACAATTTGGTCCCTCCCTCTTTTTTTCTTCCTCTTCACACTTTTAGTCCTCACAAGTTAAACTCCTGAAGAAGGCTAGAGAGACAGTGATGTTCCATCTCAGTAACAGCTGCAACAGAAATAGATCCAGCATCTTCTTCCCATGTACAAGGAGTCAGCTAGCTCACCTTAAAGGTTTAAGAGGGAGAGGAGGAGCCAAAAGGAGCTGGCCTCTCAGCAGAGCTGATGGAGTAGCCCTGCTTGCCTTCTCTCTCTCTGCAGCAGCCTGATGGAACGGCTACTGCCACATGACAGTTAAGAGAGAGGAAGAGCCAAGGGCAGCTAGTTTCTCAGCAGAGGCAATGGAGTGGCCCTGATTCCCTTCTCTCTCAGCTGCCATTACATGACCGCTACAACAGAGGAAGAGCCAAAGGCAGCTAATCTCTCAGCAGAGCTAATGGAGTGGCCCTCCTTCCCTTCTCTCTCTGTTGTTGCTGCTGCTACATGACACCTAAAGGACAGAAAGAGCCAAAGACAGGTAGTCTCACAGCAGAGCCACTGGAGTGGCCCTGCTTCTCTTCTCTCTTTTTACTGCAGCCTGATGAAATGGCTGCTGCCAGCGACAACTGAAGGACGGAGGACCCTGATTGAGCTAGTCTTTCAGCAAAGCCATTACAGTGCAGCGTGGTGCAGCCTGATGGAATGCATTTGTGAGTCTGATACTGACATTTGAGCGTTAGGAGAAATCTCCATTCCCCAAACCCCTGATGTCACCATTAGCAGCACAGATACCTATGCTGGCATCAGTTCTTACAGTTGGGGCATGAAAAAGCAAAAGGAACTATGCACAGTTATGTCCTAATTAAAAAGGTGTTGAAATGTGGGAGAAATCCCCACTACAGGAATGCGCTAGGACAATATTTTTGGAAGATGAGGGGATAGCACAGAGAACTATTCTCCACATGCAGCATCATTCAGAAGGGGATTACTGGCAAACAAGTGAAGCAAGCAAGATCATGGTCTTTGACGCTCTTTCAAAGCAACTGACAACTACTTTTGTGAATTGCAGTCACTTAAGTTTGGTGAAGCTAACACTAAAACCAAGTGTCTATCTCTCAGAAAATGCATTGGTTGAGAAGCCTTGTTTTCCTGACAACTGGTTGCTTCCTTGCCCATGTTCGTGTGAATGTTAAGACCACTGGGGACAACTGCCTTTCAATTGTGAATTGGCACGAACTTTAGAAAGAAATTGACAGACTGGCAAGTAGCACTGTATTCTCATTCAGGAATGCATCTAATAGATACTGGTATGTGTAGCCCAATGTCTGAGTGGTGAGTGGGTTTCAGGAGTCCCAGCACACACCCTGGATTTGGTTTCCTTGGAGTGAAGGTCACAGGTGACTGATGGTGTTTTCTGTGAAATAAGGTTAATTCACACACACACTCACACACACACACAGAGGAGAGAGGGAGAGGGAGGGAGAGGGAGGGAGGGAGGGAGAGGGAGAGGGGGAGGGGGAGAGGGAGAGGGAGGGAGAGGGAGAGGGAGAGGGAGAGAGCGAGGGAGAGAGCGAGAGCGAGAGCGAGAGCGCTTGATGTAGTTGGTTAGGATCTGGTTAGTGTGTTGGACTAGGATCTGGGAGATCAGGGTTCAATTCCACATTCAACCATGAAACTCACATCAGGTGACCTTGGCCCAGTCACAGTTTCTCAGCTTGACCAACCTTGCAGGATTGTTGTGAGGAAAAAGTGGGGGGGGAATTATGTGTGCCACCTTGAGTTTCTTAGAGGGCAAGGTGGGCTATAAATGAACTAATAATGAAAAACAAATAATGCTGTGAGCCTTCAATTTTTTTAACACTCCTGCTCCCCCATTAGATTTCTATAGGGGTCCACCAAGGTCATAGTTCTAGATTCCCACAGAGAAAAGCATATCTCTGTGTCCCTTCTGGTTCCAAGACTGCTGGGTTTTGTTCTTCCCTTTCATACAAACAACCCTGATGATATCACCTCTAGCCAGGGGAGGGGGGAAGAAGGGCCTGTCCCCTTCTACTCACCTTTCAGAAGGGTCTCGAGCTGTTATCTCCAATTGCAACAAATCATTCTGCCACTTGCACTCTGCCAAGTCTTTAGATACGAAAAGACCCATTCTGCCAACACAAGGGAATCTGCTGGGCTATTTACTTATCAGTGTTTGACCCTCTTTTGCAATTCTCCTTTTCTACAGACTCATATCTTACAGCTATAATATCCCAGTGCTGGGAGTGTAAATGCCATATTGTGTAAACGGTGAGAAACCAGGTTGATTACAATGGGGCGGCTGATCATGGCAAACTGGTCTCAGTGCTGCTACTTCTGGTGCTAAGCATAAACATCCAGTTGAGTCTCAACAAAGGGGAAATTGCTGTTTGTTTGTTTATTTATACTAAGATTGCAAAAAACCCAGCTCAACACCAAAAACAAATGTTTAATATTATGTTTTGTACAACTTTTTTTCAAAAATGTCCTTATTCAGTTTGTTCACTGAATATCTTTGTTGTGAAATGAGTGACCAAAAGAAATTGAACAAATTAATCTTCATTAATGGAACTGAAACAGCCTTGGTCGCCCTGGTGGATGATATGAGGAGGGCGTTGGATAGGGGAGAATATACCTTCCTCGTCCTCCTGGATCTCTCAGCGGCTTTTGATACCGTTGACCACGGTATCTTGTTAAACCGCCTAGAGGGATTAGGGATGGGGGGCACTGTTTTATGGTGGTTCCATTCCTATCTCTCAGGCAGGTACCAATGGGTAGCATTGGGGGATGAGGTTTCAGACCCTTAGCCTCTCACTTGTGGAGTGCCACAGGGTTCTATCCTCTCCCCCATGCTATTTAACATCTATGTGAAGCCGCTGGGAGCCATCATCAGGAGTTTTGGGCTGCAGTGTCACCAATATGCGGATGACACTCAGCTGTCTCTCATTTAAGTCCTCACCAGAGTTGGCTGTGGAGACCATGTCCAAGTGCCTGGAGTCCATTAGTGGATGGATGGGCAAGAACAGGCTGAAGCCAAATCCCGATAAGGCCAAGGTGTTACTCGTGGGTGATAAGAGAAGGTTGGGAGACATCGACTTGGTGTTTAATGGGGTGAAATTACCCCTGAAGGATCAGGTCCGCAGCCTCGGGGTCATTCTTGACTCCCAGCTGTCCATGGAAGCTCATGTTTCGGCAGTGAGCCGGGCAGCTTGGTATCAATTACATCTGATACAGAGGCTGCGACCCTACCTTCCTGTACAGCTACTCCCACGAGTGGTACATGCCCTGGTCTCCTCTCGCTTAGACTATTGTAATGCGCTCTATGTTGGGTTACCCTTGAAGACGGTCCAGAAACTCCAGCTGGTGTAGAATGCGGCGGCACGCTTGATTACGCATAGCCGTCGCCGGGAACATATCACCCCGGTGTTGATAGATCTTCACTGGCTACCAGTGGTTTACCGGGCCAAATTCAAGGTGTTGGTATTGACCTTTAAAACCCTATACGGTTTTGGCCCGGTTTATCTAAAGGACCGCCTCCAGTATCACCAATTAAGCCACCTCACAAGATCAGCCACGCAGGATCTCCTCTCGGTCCCACCGGCCAAAACAGCTCGGCTGGTGCGGACCAGAGAGAGGGCGTTCTCGGTAGTGGCTCCCACCCTCTGGAATTCTCTCCCCTACGATCTTCGACATGCCTCCTCCCTGATGAGTTTTCGCCGAGCTTTAAAGACCTGGCTATTCAGGCAGGCCTACAGGAACTTCGAGCTAGATTAGTTTGTAATGTATTAACTGATGATTTTGATGTTAGTTTTAATTGATGAATGTGGTTGTATTTTATTGTATTGTGTATTGTATTTTGTTGCTGCTGTAAGTCGCCTAGAGTGTCCATTAATTCGGACAGATAGGCGACTAACAAATAAAATTTTATTATTATTATTATATTTACATGATCAAGTTTGTTCCGTATCTGGTGCGGGGAACCTTCAGCCTGCAAGCCTTATGAGGCCTCACACAGGTCTCAGTTTGGCGTGCATGGCTGCATTCCCTGAACCACTCCTACCTGTCCCACATCTGGTATTATGAGACATCAGGTGTGAGGCAGGTAAGGATGTGGCTACAAAGGAACAACTGAGAGCTTAAATTAGCTCCCAAATTTTTCCTTTGTAAGCGGGGCTCACCACAGAGAGCCCGAATGGGATCAGTGGCACTAAGGGACTTCTCCACCAGGAATTCCCTAGCGCAGTCAACGGAGCTGCCAGATCAGTTGATGGACACTGACAACGAGCCCTGCTTTGTCCATTTGCAGGTGCAGTTTGAATCCAAATTGTGCCTGCAAATGGACTTCAGAGGGGCTCGTTGTAACTGCTCATCAGTGGCTACAGCAAGCCACTTTGAACTTTGAGAGATGGGTGCCCTGCCCGTCTATCAAAGTTGCCCCATGGGGAGTAGAGGAATTGTAAGGATCTGTACGATATCTTAGATTCAGGGGTGCAACATTGCATACCGCTCCTCACTGTCTGAACTCATTGAACATTTGCAATGAATTTTGGACTCCACCAATCTCTGCATAACTAGGGTGATAAGGATCATACTACTGTTTACTAGTACTGAAAGAGTTAAGTCTGTAATTTCAACTGAGAGGATGATGCCAGTCATATGCACAGGACATCACCTTTGGCAATCCAATCAATGCAATCCCAAAAGGAATTGTAAAAGTTTGGCCCTGAAGAGAGGAGCCCATCCTTCAGACCTTATCAAGCTAGCTAAAAGGTGAATGCCACCACCTATCTTCACAAAAGAAAAGCCCATTACCCTGACCATACGACTCATATGGAAATTGAGGAAGGACCAAATCAATTCTGCATCCCCCTTCGAGGCTTTTGTTCAGAAAGGTACAAAAACTGCACTCCTACAGCCATTTTGGGGGTATGGGTTCTGGTTGCCCAGTTCCACTATGAAATCACTTGCTGAATAGCTGGGTCTTGGTCACCCACCCTGCTGAATATCACTGTACCTGAAATCGCCTGCTGAATCACTTAGCCAGACAGAACCCAGAGATCTGACTCTTCCCTGCTCTTCCTTCACTATTTCTGGATCCTGGCCTGCTGAAACAGAGGTCCCTGCTTGCTGAAGCTGCTTCAAAAGCTCTTTTCAGGGCCCCACTATTTTTTCTGCTTTGCTCTGGACCTTTGCTAGCCAAATCAGAGATCCAAGGAGCCATTTCAGGACCCCTGCCTGCTGCATCTGCTGTTTCCCTGCGTGACCCAGGAGTCTCAACACGCTCCAGTTTGATTTCTAGATTGCCCATCAGGGCTGGAAAAAGTATATCTCGCTTTCCATCCTGTCTTCTGGAGGTCCTTTCCCTACAAAATGTAGCCTCCACATCTGCTCCCTCTGCCTATCTTTGACTGTGTGTGTGTGTGACACTGTTTCAGAGGCTGTCTTCTAGTCCTCTCTGCCCACCTGCACATGACTGAGGCCTAGTCTGCAAAGTGAGCCCAGAGAGAGAGAAAGGGCAGGCTGGTGTGACTTTGCAGAACTCAACTCCCCCCTTCTCTTCTTGTGCCTTATGTGCTTGCTCCTTCGAGTGTGTGTGTATGTGCATTTAATTATGATTAGGTTTATTTGGCTAATTCCCTCATGCATATTGTTACTGAACTAGCCCTGTTGTTGTCAATAGATATGTACTGTTACTGAGCTATTCCCCATTGGAGAGTTAAATGTGTATATTTTGATTCTGTGTGTCTATGCACAATAAATATCCCCATGTTTAAGATCTGTGTGAGTGCAAGTTACTGGGTAAATCTGCCAAGACGCACTATTGTCAGTGTTGAAAGATCCTAATTCACGAGACTTGTAGAATGTGTGAATGTGAAACGCGTGTCTACAGAGGAGTCTTGCTAACACATCATCATCATTAAATTTATTTGCAAAATTTGCATGTATGAGAAACTCAAAACAAAACAAAATAATACACACACACACACACACACACAACTATCAACAATCCAAATACAAGAGAAATACACCCAATCTCTGCACCAACGACAATAAACTAACTGTGACCCCAGGGAAAGCTCTTTTGAAACAAATTGTAGTTCAATGGGCAAAAGCACTTAAAGATGTTGTAAGGTACATGATAAAACTCTCTTGTTATTAGTTTTGAATAAAAAAATAAAGTTGAAAACAAAAGCAAAATAAAGGAAGAGAAGAGGATGACACATTTGTACAAAGAGTTTGTATATAAAGGAGTATGCAGTCATGTTCCCCCACCACCACCACCCACAGTTTAAAGTGGTGCAAGAAACAGTTTTTATCACATAAATATGCTGTTTATGAAGACTGGGTACTAGATGGCAAATTATTGGATTAAAACTCTTTTTAAGTTTTGCAAATTTTGCAAGCCTGGAGTCCATCATATCTTAGAATGTAGGTTCTATATGACGACTAAAATGACTACATGATAAACATAACATACAGAACAGCTCTAAGATTATACCACAGTGTGAAGACAGAATTCTAACTGATATAAGAATTCTTCCATACTTCTAGCCACAGGCGCATGTGAAAAGTAACTTTTATTGCTAGTTACTCCTTAGCAGTGCTTGAATAATTTTTTTGACTAACATATTTATTAATAATCAGTGTTCAAGAATTCCAGCTCTACCTTGATAACTTTGGATTCTTACTGTAATTGGAACTGAACTAAATGGGTTTTTGGGGTCCCCTCCAATTCTGTGATTTTAGTTATAAGATTTGAATCAGCAGAAAAAGGGGACTACTAAGTTGGTCAAACCAGGTTTTTTTGTTCCGTAAATGACCCTAGCCAGATCTGTTAAATATCTGCTTTCTTGTGTAAGCTTGGACCAAAGTGTTGCCATAGAAATGAAATACCTGCAAGATAAACTGAAGGGGCCATGTCTTCCCCACTTACCCTGGCTGGCAGTATGGTGCATGAAAGGGAACACTAGGTTGGCAGTCTTGGAAAGAGACAAAGAGGTCTGATTTGCTCCCTGTGTCCTGCCCAGAATGAGAAGCATGAAATGGAGGCGAGACTGGAATCAATTCTTGTTTTATTAAAGTAACATCAAAGGCAAGGCGTCTCATAGAGGTCACTAACTAGCTCACTGCAATCCCTAACTAACTATGATGAGCTTCCGCCAGGCCTTGAAGACCTGGCTCTTCAGGCAGGCTTTTGGGGTGGGTTAGGTTTTTACTGTTATGGTTTTAAATTTTAACGTTTTAATGTATTGTTTTTTATCTTGTACGTCGCCCAGAGTGGCTGGACAACCAGCCAGATGGGCGACTAATAAATTTAATAAATAATAATAATAATAAATAATAACTACTCAGGCTTACTCTGCAGCATGTAAGGGAAGTTGACTCAGCACCCACAACAGGGGGGCGCAGGCTTATATAGGAAAGGTTTTCGCTCGCAACCTCTGACTCCTGCGCGGTGCCTCCTTCTGGCCAAGCCTCTTTTCTCAGCGTTGCACACGGGGTGACAGAGGGCACTCACACGTCTGTTCATTGGACAGTCTAGACTCCTCAGGTGCCAGCTGCATTGAAGGGGGAGGAGACGTTTCTGGTGGGGAGGCGTTTGAAGGGCCAGCCAAGGACTCCAGGGGGGCTGGAGTTGCCACACCCCTGAGGTCTTGCTCCAACGGCTCTCCTGGGAGGCTCAGCAAAGGAGGGGTCTCCACGTGAGCGGGCGACATTTCTGTGGGAATCAGAGAGCAGTTGGGCATGTCTCCTCCCCCCAGATCTTCAGGAGCATCCTCCCCATCTGACATCTCTCCCAGTTGCAGAGCTGGGGGTGTGCACTCCCCCCCAGAGTCACTCTGCACTGGGAAGGGATCCTGGGGCTCCCCCAGCCCTGGATCCAGGCCCTCCTGGGCCTTGACACCCTGTGACAATCCAGTGCTATGGCATTGGAGAGCCCACCCACCCCAAAACCTACTGAGTGAGTAGTATCTGCTGTTAATGCTATGACTCTTCCATCTATGCTCAGCCTGAATATATGTGTACATAAACCATGAATCACAGAAAATGTCATCCGCCTCCAATGACCTTTATTCCAAGGAAATCAAACCCAAGGTAAGAGCTGGGACCCTTGAGATTTCTCACTGCTTGGAAACTGTGGTGCATGGAAAATTATCATGGAAAATTGAATGATGACACTTTAAGGCATATTGGCACGGTACATTAGGCTACATGGACAATGGGACAGAGTCAGTATAAGGTAACACATTATAACCAAACCTGGCTCTAACAGACCACCTTTATTTGGAGCACCATCCTTAACACTATGCAACACTTGCTTGCTCCCAAAACTGGGTAAATTAGTATTTTACTCAGTTTAAACTAACAAGATCTGAACAGGGTGGTTCATGACAGATGCTATTGGAGGTCACTGATTCATAGGGTCGCCATAAGTCATAATCAACTTGAAGGCACATAACAGCAATAAAACTAATCCAAGGACGTGGAATGTATGGCCTTCCAAATATTGTTGGACTCCAACTCCCTCCATCCCCAGCAACTTCTGGAGAACCACACAGCTTCCCCACCCCTTCTCTAAGCCGTTAAAAAAGGCAATGCATAATTTGGTGCAATATGACAGGTTTCAACAAACTTCCATTGATTTCACTGGTTAGTTCAATATTTTTTATTGCAATTTGTGTTGAACAACAGAAATAAAATAGCATTCTAAAATGGGGAGATTAAAATAAGGAAGGGGCACATGGAAAAGATAACATACTGGACAGCTGATTACAAAAAGCTCAACCTTCTTTCTGCCACCATGTGGCTGTGAGCAGAAGAGGACTCTGAAAAAGAAAACAATGCAGTCGTTTAGAGCCAGGCTATATCGGAAGCTCACCACATGAGAGCAGTCTAGCACTGCCTATTGAGAATGATGCTTTCCTGCCGATAGGCAGAGAAAGCAAGGGGAAACCACAGTCAAATACCCAGTGAGATATGGACTCACTGGCTGGTCTGTTGTTTCACTCTCTCTCTTTCTCCATAATGGTGCTGTTAGGACAGGACTTTGAAGCCCATGCCCCCACTCAGCAAAATGAGCAGGAGGGACCCCAAATGCAATTGGGTTGGTTTACCACATTTAGAAGTCAAGTAACAGACATTTCCATATAAAGAATGGGGATGGTGTTTTTAAGTCCAGTGTCTAAAATTACCCGATTGCATCGCTGTCAGTAGTAGCTTATTTTTCCTAGGAGTTGAGAGGGGAGGAGTCAGGAAAATTAGCCACCAATTAGCTTACTTCTCTGCACATTTGATAGCAACCCTCTCTGGCTTTCTCACCCTGTAGGCATAGGAATCTTCAAATTCTTAAGCGGTAAAGCTGGGCTGTTCTCCTGTGGAGAATGTAATGTGTAGAAAAGCTCTTAGAAGATTCAGAAGGGCTGTATATACACCATACATTTAGAGCACGTCCCCTGCAAACAAAAAGAATCCTGGGAATTGTAGCGTGTTAAGAGTGCTGGAAACTGTAGCTCTATGAGGGGAAACCCAAAGTTCCCAGGATTCGGGAGGGTATATGTTTTAAAAGTATGGCGTGTACACAGCTAAGGAAGACACAAGAGAAAGGAGGATGGGTGGGGCAAGAAGGAAACCGGCCACAGGTGCAATGGGGGCAGGGTCTGACAATTCACACCAATTGTCATGAAGTTTCTTGGCAGTAATTATACGGATGTTGGATTTTCTTTTGCTTTCTTTCCAGTTTGGCATAATGAAAAGCACTTCCAGTGTGACAGGTGAGAAGTCAGGTATCAGCGTGCTCAGGCTTAGTGAGGGTACCAGACTAGTCAGACGGACACAGTTGCAGCTTCTCACTGGCTCTGTGCTTGTATCCTAACTAGTGAAATGCATTCAGCCATTGGCTGGCGGGGGAGGAAAAACAGGAGGCATGAAGCTCTGGCCAGCTGCTGCTGATTGGACAGCAGGAGCCAGCAAGTTTTTCTTTTGTTTTATAGCTTCTGAGATGACTCAGTGGAGAACTGCAGGCGCTGTATTTTGCAGTAATGAAAGTGGGAAATTTTTGTAGTATCTTTAAATATATTCATTAATAGGCAAAAAAACCCTTGCTGTTTAAGACCGTACCTATAGTCAACAGATATTTCTATCAAACTTTAAAAAGGGAAATTGGGCAGCTATAATGAATGCACCAGGGGAGCAGGAGACCTGACCTCCTCTCTGAGATATTGTACTGCCCTACAAATTTGTCAAAATGCAAACACAAGTTGGGTTGGTCTTTCAGTCCAATCCACTTCCTGTGTAGTGGAAGAATTTGGTAACATGTGCCTCTGAGCATATGGTGAGTGGTGGCAACACCTGCCATCTCCAAAAATGGAGAATTACATTTTTGTATGTTTGTTGGTGTTCTTACTTTACTTCTTTCCTGTTACTACTGTTTCTACAGAGAATCTAACCTAGAAAATTATATTTCTCTCATTATTTATCGTAGAAATCTGTGTCAAATATATTGTTATTAATTTCAAAGCCTTTTTATTGGTCAATGTCATATGATGGTAAAGATAGCCTTTTGCGTTTCAAACCGGAGATTATGTTCTATTTCTATTTTGGGTGCATTAACAGTTGAATCTGAAACTGTAGTTTGATGTAAAATCAGACGGATTACAATATGTTGCAACTTAAGCAATGAATCTAGCTATTAGAAAAAACAAACTTGCCCGCCCAAGATGCATGTTTTCAGCCTGCTATGCTTAAACCACTCCACTGAAGGAAAGGTGGGCATGGTCAATTAAAAACATAGAGCAGACCTAGAATTTTTCTAGAATATATTTCACCTCACACTGTTTTATCTTGTGCAAACAGAGACACTCCTCATGGCCATTGGAGACAATTCTGCAGAATAGTCAGTGCCATTATTCCACAACTGTTTTTGGAGGGTTTTTTAGTGTAAATTTTGCAAAGTGTTGCTGTACTTCACATAGTCACAGAAACAGAAGCAAAATAAATTGATTTACTATAGGAAACTTCACTAAAATTGCAAAGTAAATCAAACATATTTAAAGTGACTATCTGAACTATATCAACTTTCTTAATATTTAATATTAATATTTCTTTCTTAGTATTGTTGCTTCCTCCCTGCTAAAACAAGATCAGCACAGCAGATCTTATTGTGTTTGCATTTTTACAAATTTGGAGGGCAGTGCAGTATCTCAGAGAGCAGATCAGGTCTCCTGCACCCCTGGTGCATTCACTATAGCTGCCCAATTTCCCTGCTGTTTAAAGTTTGATGGAAATATCTGTTAGCTATAGATACGTTCTTAATCCGCAAGGGTTTTTTTGCCTATTAGTGAATTTTCTCTAAATGAAAGCTGACATTTTCAGTATATAGATTCTGAGCTTAAGTGGAACAATTGTGGGTGCATGAAATACATAAACAGCCCAGACTGGTTAATATTAGCCTCTCTGAAAGACTTCATCGCTCTCTAATAAAATGTGAACAATATGCCTAGTTTCAGACTTGTTAAAAAAGGAAGAGTGAAATTTGTAGCTTTCAATATATTTGCCAGAACACACCATCTGATGAAACCTATTCTTTCATAATGTTGGTCAGTTCTCTAGGGAAAAAAAGTGATCATGATCCATTAAGACAATACACTGGCTTGCTACTTTGTGTACTGATTTTTAAAGCATCCTTGGCAAGGCTTCTGAAGACATCTTCAGTTAATTTTTTATACATATATACTGAGTCATTAATAACAGCTCAAGAAAGATCTGCAGTGACTCAGCTTGAGACATATTGTCTACTGAGGCGTCAAGAGAGTACAGGCAAGCACACACAGAGTTTTGCTTGCAGTGAAGCATCCTGCCTGTGAAATCTACATTATGCGCTGTGCTGCATCTGATAATGCACTTTTCAGAATATATTCTCATCAAAGAAAACCCAAAGGGGGGACATATGTGTTTATATTGGTATGGTAAATGTTAGTATGGTGAAGTTCTGCTCTCTCCAACTTGTTCCTTTAAGATTGCTTAGTCTCCCCAGTCCTTCAACATATGTTCCTGAAATATCATCTTACCCTTAAAAATATACCCAGTCGATCACTGCATTCTGCAGGTGAGGGCCTCCTGCAGATACCATCTTATCAGGAGATCCGTTCTGCACAATATAGGAAGTGCACCTTTAGTGTTGTGGCACCTACCCTTTGGAATTCCCTCCTCTTAAATATTAGGCAGGCACCATCTCTTTCCGACGCCTACTGAAGATCTTCTTTCAACAAGCCTTTTAAATAGAGACCTTATCCCATTCTGCATCTGTGTTGGAATTGCTTTTTAAGATGTTTTTAAAGCTTTTTTAAAAAAAGATGTTTTAGAGTGTTTTAGTGTTTTTGTTTGCCCCTCTGGGTTCCTTCTG
This sequence comes from Rhineura floridana, assembly GCF_030035675.1. Classification (NCBI taxonomy): domain Eukaryota; kingdom Metazoa; phylum Chordata; class Lepidosauria; order Squamata; family Rhineuridae; genus Rhineura; species Rhineura floridana. The sequence continues at coordinate 72,021,573 of NC_084489.1, read as the reverse complement.
GGAGGAGGGCCAGGATATATGTTAATTAATTAATTAATGTCAGTGGAGGAGACACCTCCAGGAACTGAGGAAAGGCTGCTATTCTGCACCTCGATTGCCCATCTCCACGGCCTATTTCCACTTGGATGGTCTATCTCTAGCCCATTGCCACCTTGACCCTAGCCCCTAGGCATTCTCCTGGATACATGACTGCCTTGTGATTGTCTGGACAATGCCAGCTGTCAGTCAAGACCCACATGGGTCACAAATGATCTTCTTACTGCCAAGTCAAAACGTCTTTACTTAGTTCTTATTCTTAATCTTTCTGCTGCCTTTGACATGGTTGGACATGATCTTCTGTTGGACTCCCTTCATAATCTGGGGTTACAAGACTCGGTCCTCAGTTGGTTTGCTTCTTATCTGTCAGGCTGTTCATTCAATATGTTGGCTGGAGATTGTGCATCATCTTTTCCCCTCTCGTTTGGGGTTCCACAGGGCTCAGTCCTGGGTTCCTTGTTGTTTTCCCTCTATACGTTCTCCCTGTGTAATCTTATTCTATCTCATGGCCTTCACTATTATCTGTATGCTGAAGATACACAGTTATATTTTTCAGCCCCACAACTTTCCTCTGATGACTGATATACTATTTTGTCATGTCCATGGATGCTTTATTGTTGCCTGAAACTTAATATGGCAAAGAAAGAACTGCTTGTCTTTCCTCCCAAGTCCTCTTCCCAATATATATGTTCTATTACTATTAATAATTTTCCTCTCCATCCTGTGGAGGAAGCACGCACCTAGTTTCATTTTTTACTCTTCTGTGTCTTTTGTTCCTCATACTGAGTCTGTAGCAAAGTCATGTCATTTTTTTCCTTTATAATATTTCCAGAATCAGACCATTCTTCTGCAAAGACATGTTCTACTCATTTCTTGCCTTGACTACAGCAATCTTCTTTTGACTGGTTTACCACAAATTTGTATTATGGCTTATTAAAGGTAGCCAGAGTGGAGTGACTGGATGGGTCATAGGTGTAGTAAACACATCTTTGTGTGATGGTGTGATGCCCACTGCCCTTAGAGAGGGAGTGATGCATCCACTTCTTAAAAAGCCCACACTGGACCTAATAGAGTGTAACAACTATAGTCCAGACGCCATCACTCCTTTCTTGGCAAAGGTGGTGGAGGTGATTATAGAGCAATTGGAGGTATTTCTGGATGAGACTGATTGTCTAGATTCATCACAATCTGGATTCAGACCTGGTTTGATGTAGTCCACAACATCTGGAGAGCATCATGTTAGCAACACCTGAATTAGGAACTCAATGCTTCGGCAGCCATAGCCCCTTGTCTTTTGTCACATCTAGTAAAAAAATAGCAGTTTATGGAGAATAAGTATGCATATACAAATTTGCTTCACAACTCAGCCAGGTTATATTTTTTGCTCAACATTTTGAATATTAATAAAAATAATTATTTTATTTCTAGATATTTTATTTTTATTTTTAATATTCTCTTTTAAATTGTTTTATCTTTTGGTTTTTACTATTATCTCCCCATATTTGTACTTATATATATATAAACATGTAGGTTTCTCAGTTTGTCTGTATATATATGCTTATTGTATTTTAAATAATTGTATTTTATGTATTTTAACTTACTGTTTTGTCTTGTGCTCTTATTCTGTATAATTTTATTATGTGTGTGTGTGGTTTTATTTTAAGCCACCCTGAGTGCCCCATTGTGGGGTAGAAGGGTGGGATATAAAGATTTTAAATAAATAAATAGACAGTCCTTCATCTGGTGATCTTAGGTATACAAAAATATAGAAAATCCGACAAAACATAAAAATACATAGGGTGTTCAATGCTAATCCTACTCAGAGTAGACCCATTGAAGTTAATAGACATGTCTAATTTAGATTCACTAATTTCAATGGGCCTACTCTGAGTAGGATTTAATTGAATACAACCCAATCAGCTTTAAAACATCATAAACCATGTTATGGTTAGGCTGGCCTAAGAGTGCCCACAACCTAGATTAGAATTTTTTAGGGGCCAAACTATACTTTATTTTAATGAGGTATTTGAATCCTGTGCTTGGGATTCCCCTATCTACCTATTACATTTTTATCCCACCTTTCCTCCAAGCAACTCAAAGTGGCATACATAGTTCTTTTCCCTCTCCATTTTATCCTCATAACATCCCTGTGGGGTAGGTTAGGCTGAGAGACTGTGACTGGCCCAAGATCACCCAGCAAGTTTCAGGGCTGACTGGGGATTTGAACCTGGGTCTCCCAGGCCCAAGTCCAACACTCCAGTCTAACCACTATGCCACACTGGCTCTTTTTCTTTAAAAAACAGCATCCAGATCTGGATTTGGACTATGGCATAGAGGGATGGGGTTAACCCTTTTGTCCTATGTCACCTCCCTCCTCCAAAAAACCCTTGCTCCTCACCTGCAAAGGTGCATTTGCTACAAACAGCAACTGGGAGTTCTCCTTGGGGAAAAAGATATAAACTCCCCTTCCCATACACTGTTGTCCTGATCCAGACCTGAAGCCTTATGGCCGTTTTTTTGTGAAGAGAAACGTGGAGAATCCCAAACATGGGATTCTGTTATGTCCCCTCCATCCAGGTTCCAGTGTGGCCCTGAGGAGGACTCAGTTTCTGATGATTCACAACTACTCTCTGGTTCAGAGTCCCAGCCTGGAAACATGATTCTCCCATTATCCTCAGACTCTGGGGAGGACTCCCCTGTAGCTTCTCCAACTCCAGTTATGTAGCAACACGCAACCACAGAGTCACTTATGGGCCCTTTAAGGACTGTAGATGGCTCTCCAAAGGGTGCGGGGAGCTCAGAGCTACTGGAAGGGAAGGCTTTGCCAGCCTTCAGATGACTTTGGTTCTTTGCTGAGGCAACATCTTCTAAAACTGAGTCCGCAGGCAGTGCTCAGGGCCTTGCCTGTGGGTTTGCTATCATTTCCCTAGTGGACTCCAAGACCCCAAAGATTGGAAGTATAGTATTCAAACATACCATGTGCTAGTAGTACTAGCTAGTTTGCCCTTCAGCTATCCTGCACATGCAACATGGTGAACAATTATGCCTCCTGAATATCTCATTTCCATATTAAAAATATGCTTCTAGTATTCATGCCTATAGAATGCAGACTGAAAGTGTGGGGACAGTGTCTGCTCAGCCCTCAGAAAATGAAAGTTTTCAAGGCAGGACCTCTGGTGCTGAAGGGCAGAGTTTTATGGAAAGGATGTATAAAAAAGAAAATAACAGTCATATGGTAAACATAACCACTTAAAATAATTTGGTTGTCTCCAATAAAATGAATTCTTATCTTGAAGCCTGATGTGTGGGCAGAGAAGCTCATAGGATAAAAGGCAAGGAATGCTGTGCCTGTACAAAGCCTCAACTGATACTACGGTGTGAGTGCTGCCAGCCAACCAGGAGCTTTGTTCTGCCCATCACTGCAATGTGTTTTTGTTGATACTCCATTCTGTTTAACGGACAGGACTGTGTGTAGTCTGCACTACAAAGAAATAATTCTGTGTCAAAATAATCTTAAATTCTTCAAGAAAAGCTGAGTTCTGCAATCTGTATAAAGTGAACACATCTTTTGAGGGGAGCATAGGTTATTCTTCAGGGTTTGCTAGTCATGGAACGGGACGTATGTAAAACTCTAGAGCCACTTGGCCAATTACTCAAAATTTCATTTAGCAGCCCACCACCTTCAGCAAACATTGCCCACACATTTTCAAACATGTCCTTGCATTCATAGCAGCTAGAAAATTATTTTTTAAAAGAATGAAAGCTGAGATTATATCCTTTTTGTGCTTCTGAAAAATGATAGCATAGACACAATCCTCTGTATGAGTAGCAGCAACCACACATATTTCCATGGGTAAGATGTGGATAGAAGAGGATGGTGCAACAGATTGCTGGCAGGACACAAGATGGTTCACTAGTTTTTTTTAGTAGTTGGCTAATAGCTTCGTGGCTCCTGTGGGGACATCTGCTTGCACACGATTATGATTCTAATTGGCTATAATAGATTTTCCACTGGCAGGTGACATCATAAAATTAACCTTCTCATTTGTTTTACAGGATACTGTTGTTGCCAATCGATGTAAGACACCCTAATTCATCAAAAAAGGAACCTTCCCATTTGCCTCATGTAGAATGCTGCTGTAGGTGATCAATACAAGATACTACAGTCCATTCTGGATCTACTTGCCAATTGGAACCATTGTTTTAGTTCCTTCCTAAATCATGGAAGCAATGACTTCTTTCCAAAGAGTTTCAAATCCTTTGGTTTAGAAGATCTCCAGTAAAATGGGCCAAACATATTTCAAGGAGTTGCATGTTCCTTTTAAAAGATGATTAAAGGCATAAGCTTCTTGGCTGTTTTCCTTCATGATTATCAGGCTGTTATTTGGTCTTTTTCTTCATTGACTGTTCTCAACCACTAAAAGGATCTGGAAAAGTCAATCTGGAACAGTACAGATTGTGTTTTAAGTACCAACCTAAAAGGAATCTCTGCTGATAGTAGAGTTTGAACTGTCAGGAACTTTCACTGATTCTGCAAGTTAACCTAATTGTTTTATGCCTTGATTTTTCACAGATGCTCAATGAACATTACATAATGCTAGACAGAAGAATAGCTACACCTGTTTTAAGATTAATTATCTTAATTATCTTAAAGAGATTTAAATCCCACTTTTTGGTTCCTAAAATGAAACTCTCAAGGCAGATTCATAGTAGAGCCTTGAACAAGCCTTACAGTTAAACAAAAAACAACCATTGGGTCAAGTACAATGTCTACAAAAATTATAGGGATATCATATGCAGCAGGAAATGGAGCAGGAAACGGCAGTGCAAATGTAACGTAGGCTGAACATTATTGAATCCTTGCTTAAATTAATTTACTGTACTGGGAAGTAAACTTAGTGAAGAGGGGAATCCAAACCAGTGTAAGACAAGATCTAAATATTGTCCAAATCATTAGACATACCTTTAGATTCATAATCTGAGAAACATTTATTGGAGTTATACTTCAATATTAAGAACTGCCCCTTCTGTCATCCATATCCCATAATGATATTCTATAATTCAACCAGGAACTTGGTGCTATTACTACAGCAAGTTGGTGAATATGTGAAATGTGTTATAGCCAGATAGTGCTCTGAGAGGTTATTACAGCTCAGCCACTGAGTTGAAGCTGTGGAGTGATAATGGTAAGTACAGACCAAGCAGATGCGGAACTCTAAATACTGAATTAGTTTTATCTCAAAATACTTATTCTGAATGACAGTAGTGAAATGATAGGACAGACTTCTATTTAAAGGGCAGAGGGCTGTTTGTCTCCCCCACCCCCATGCACTCCCTTTTTATTACATGGTTTTTGACCTTGCTCAGATACAGTGAGCTGATAACATTCAGGCCCCAGCAGCAGCGAGTCTAACCGGATATTAATATATATAGCTATAAAAAAACCAGAAGCCACAACTGTGTCTCAATCCAGGATCATGGCAATATTAGTTTTAAGTGCTTTCCTTTATGATTATGTATAATTAAACATGGCAACCTTGGCTGGTGCCACTTTTTATGATTCTGAGATCATTCTTCCACTGCAAATCATTACTTTAGACATTGTTCTTGAGAAGTGTTCGTCTTAATGTGTCCCCATTATGAACTTACCAGGCCTTGTGTAGTCCTTTCCCCTCACATACACTGTGTAGAAACCAAATCGGTATATATGCCCTTGTTTTGCCCTGGTGCTATTTTGTGGATCACCCAGCTCTCCTACATCCCATACATCCATGCCACATCACCTCTCTCCATCCTGACAGAGCTACTACACATGCTACGCACAAATAAACTAGTTTCACCCTTCACCATCTCCACCCATCACATTACCCCACTCCATTCATTACTTGGGACTAGGGTTGCCAGGTTCAGGGCCTGAGACTGATCCTGTATCTTCAGGAGAAGAGAAAGTCAGCCAAGTGCAGGTGTTCTTGCAACACTGTAATGGGAAAAACCACAAGGTAGAATTCTCCCTTCCCCCTGCACAACTTTTAAAGATACAGAAGACCTCTTGGTTGCCAGAACTTAGAAGCCATGGGTTTTAATTGCATTAATTAATTTAAATAGATTTAAATTAAACATAAAAAGAATCCAAACTAGAAGATAAATTAGCCAATAGAAAGTGGCTCAGTAAAAAACTGTCCTGAAACGTTTTCCTCTCTTGAGATTTCAAAGGAAATGTTGGACTGCACATTGGGACCCATCCAACTCTAGTGTTCTTTATATTTATAAGCAACACATTCTTCAGTCCAGTAAACATATTATACAAGGATTTTTTCCCTAACAGAGAATTTCTGCTATCTCAGGCTGACCGCTCTTATATAAGCACCTCTTTTCCAATCCACTCACCAGGTTGATGGGCCAATTTCCCCTCCCCCCAAGTATCATGCATCTTATAAAAAGAAAGTATTGTCACACACATTTTGTTCTTTGATTTGCAGAAAAACAAAACACTTTTCCTCTGCTTATTTTGAATTATTGCAGCCTAGAGTTATTACTTTCCTTCATAGTTTTTAAATTTTAATTTAAACTAAAAGCCAAAATCCATTTGTTGTGCAAATCTAAACCTCTCACAGCTACAATTCTCGGTTATCTGTCTTTTAAGTTTACTTGGTGGGCAGTAGTGTAGTGACCAATTCAGAAGTGCAGGGTCCCTTCATGATAGTCACACCATACCCCCACATAGCATTGGACAGGCAGGAAGACCAATTCCCTCCTCCCTCCATTTCAGACCATTTGCGATTATTCCTCGCCAGCAGAAATATCTCAGCAAATACTAATACAACCTGTGCTTTTTAGCAACACCTTCTCCAATTTATTCAAGAGCAGACTTTTGAAACTTGCCCCTTACTTTTCCCCCTTCTGGTTATTTAAGCCTGTCGTATAAATACAAATTTATTACTTAATTATACCTAGAAGTCACAAGTTATATTTAACAGCACTTTCTTGCCAATTTTCTCTCTTTTCAGATTTGTGTTTTATTAATCTGGAGCTTGATTCCTTACTTCTGTTAGGTCCAAACCCAACACACAAGCCGTCACTGTTTACCCCAGCTCACATCCACCTGGGAAGGGTGCGGAGTTGAGTGCAATTACCCGCTATCAGAGATCAAATAAGCACAACACAATTCCTTTGCAAAGGGGAACCCGATACTTACAAGCCAAAGGCCGTTCAGAATGGGAACCCCGTTTATTGATAGGTCAGAGAATATATAGCCTTTCCCCGAAGGTTACAATATTGGGGAGCAGCGTCATACACTACAAAGAAGCATTTGATTGTCACTATAACCTAAAGATATGCAAAAGGAGGTGAAGGGGTGCAGAGGAAGAACCAGAGCTTGGAAAAGTTACTTTTTTGAACTACAACTCCCATCAGCCCCAGCCAGCATGGCCACTGGATTGGGCTGATGGGCGTTGTAGTTCAAAAAAGTAACTTTTCCAAGCTCTGGGAAGAACATAAGTGGAAACATCAGAATATCTTTCAGACTATGGGTCTGCATATTTCGCATGTCCTTGAGATAAGCGCTGTGCAACTAGAAACAAAAAAAGATACAGAGAAGGGGCCCCAGCTGCAACCGGGCGCCCCTTAAGTGGCGACAGACTTAATATTGCTAGACTTGCATTTCAAAGGTTTACATGTCAAGGTTTGTAGGGCAATAGGGAAACTTTAACATTTCTTTTCATGTTATACTTTGCAACTATATGTGAGGTAATAAGCTTGAATACGACACAGGACTCAAGGAGAAAGGGAGGTTTCCAGCTTAAACCGGCTTTTATTATGCGAGCCACTGGAATGTAGGAAAGGGGTCAGGTCACCAGGAAATAAACTGTTGTTTTATATCGCAAATCATTCAGAGGCCTTTTGGTTTTGATATTTGCACTGTTTGTGTTAACATAAACAGAATATAAGGCAAAACTATACTGTTTTAAGTCAATTCAATTTTTTTAACCTAACACTTCCTTATCCCAAGGGAGTGTTTATTTTTAATTAAATTCAACCACCATTTTTTCCACTCTCAAGGAGTGGATCAAGAAGTCTAAGACAGCTGCAGAGCGGCCTTGTTCTCACATCAGAATAAACTCTAGGTAACTGCTGTGAGCACAATGACTTGGGTTTTTTGCTTTTCCCTTCTAGCACATAGCAGAAAGGAACAAGGGCCCAATCTCACCCACAGGTTTTTTTTAGTCGTCAGAGAATTGTAATGCTGACCTACTCCCATTCTGCATGCTGGATGAAGTACCTTCAGATACTGTTTGAAGGCTTCCCATGGGCATCTGGTTGGTCACTGTGAGAACAGGATGCAGGACTAAAAGGGCCACTGGCCTGATCCAGCAGACTCTTCTTATGTTCTGTGCCGTGGAAGGGAGTAGCCCACTGAAGCTAAGGGAGGTTGCTTCCTGCCTTTGTAAAGGAGATAAAAGTTTCTCCAAAGAAGTCCACTCCAGCCTCCTGCAAAAAGGACAAATAAGGATGCCAACTTTTTAATCTGCCTGTTGTAACTATTCCTGTAACACTAACAGCAGCTTGATGGGCAGACAATTAGCAGGTGATCATCTCCATGCATGATCACCTGCTGATTAATCTCCATCAAGCTGCAGTCAAAGCACACGAGAAGGCCAGGCTAAGTCCCTTTCCACCCCAAAATCTGGTAATCATAATTACAAAAGGGCGAGATATACATTGAATTAATAAATAAACACATACCTACATAATAAAAGGGCTCCATGTTCCCTCCCCCAAACTGTTACCAGAATATATTTTAGTCCAAATGAACCAAATGAATTTCAAATAAGATATTGATGCTTTTGCTGTGCTAGTGTTTATGTGACACCTTCCCCACACTTCCTTTACAAAGTTCTGGGTTCGTAAGCAATGGGCAGAACAATCCTACCCACAGTCCCCAAACCACACTAAAGGAGTTTTCTAGTTTGTTTATTTGACACCTTAATTCCTCTTGGTGTGAGGACGGGCCAATTATTATTACTTGTTTTTTACATGTATGTCCCACCTTTTCTCCAAGGTGCTCTTCCCATTTTATCCTCACAATGACCCTGTGAGGTAGGTTAGGCTGAGAGACAATGACTATCCAGCAAGTTTCATGGCGGAGCAGAGTTTGAATCCTGGCCTTCTAGGTCCCCATCCAACACTCTAACCACTACACCATACTCTGTGTTTGTTCAGAACATGAACGAAGTACACATATAACCTACATGACAAATAAATACAGCAGAGTAAATTAAAACAATGATAGCCCCTCACAGGAGACTTGCTGACCCCACCAGGTCAACCACTAGGCTTGCTGCAAGAGGGCTTCCTAAAGGCGAGGTAGAGGGTTCTGCAAACTCCCTAGGTATACAGGAAAAAATGTTTCTGAAACAAACAAAAAGAATAATTCTTCCACCATCACCTCACACAAAACCTCTCCTGATGAGGGTTGCACATGAGTGATACTCAGAATTGAGCATTAGAAACAGGTTTATTTTTATTTTACTTTTTAAAAAGCCTCTGAGAAGGGATGAAAAGAGGGACAGGGGAAGGATTGGCAGTTGATGACAGTTGGTCTGAGAAGGGGAAAAAAACCCATAGCTACTGTTGGAAACTGTTGTGGACTTTTGCTATGAAAAAAGAAGGTCCCAGGTTGAATATAGCAGCAACGCGATGTCAGAAAGTAAGTCCATGGTGGTGGTGGGGAATAATTGAATGAGGGAACGAGGACAACATGAGAAAAACAAGCAAAGATGAAGCAGTAGTGCACATTAAGGGAGAAAGAAGGGGAAGAAAGTGGGGCATGGGCAGTTTGAACAATTAGTTCAGTTACTGGCCACTAAGAATATCTGGGGAGCCGTCAATATTTCTAAAACAGATCAAAGTGATAATTGAGTACATTCCCAAAATTATACCCAAAACAACAACCATTTAAATTTATTACCTGTCCTTCACCATAAAGTCCCAGAGCAGATTGCAACCAATTAAAACACTATTTATTATTTACTTATTACATTTATATCCTGCCTTTCCTCCAAGGAGGTCAAGATGGCATACATTGTTCTGTCCTTTCCCCATTTGATCCTCACAACAACCCAGTGAATCAGATGAGGCTGAGAAACAGTCACTGGCCCATGGTCACCCCGTCAGTCTCATGGCTGAGTAGGGATTTGAACTCTGGTCTCCCAGGTCCTAGTCTGACATGCTAACCACTACCATCACTGGGAATATTAAAAACAGTTTAAAATAAATTAGTCACAAGAATAGGGCAGGTCCAAGGTAGAAATCATATACTGAATAACTGTCAGCTCTTCACTGAGACAGCAGTGTCGGTGGGGGTACAGGCAGGGCTGGAGATTCCTTGGTAATTGCCAGGCCGTAAGTCCTCAGCCGGCAGCTTGGCTATAAATCTGCCAGGCTAGCAAGGAGGAAGCAAGATAAGGGCAGAGGCCGTTCAAAGCTTGCGTGCCAAGCCAGAAATCCAGAAAAGACATCAGTGAAGGTCCAGGTCTAGTTTGCCGAGAGATCAGTCCAAGTCAAGATTCAGGGGATAGGAAGACACACAGTGCTCACACCTAACGTTGTAGTCAGCAACAAGCTGAAGCCAAGGTTTGACTTTTAAGGAGCAGGTTTGCCAGCAGGTGTGAGCCATCAGCATTTTGGCCTTAAGTGGACAGACCTACCCCTCTTCTGCCTCACCTTCTGTTGTCTACATTCTGCAGGTGAGGGGGGAGTATCCTGTTCACTGTCTGTGTATGGCTGAAGGGCTTCAGCTGTGTCTGGGGTGCTCTGCAGCTGAGGGGGAGAAGGAGCTGGGTTCTCAGGAGTTTCCTCCGTTTCTCCTTCTGGGTCTGCTGCTGTTACTCCCGAGTCATCCTCGTCTGATGAGTCCTCTGACGGGGCCATGACAATAACAGGGCCGGGATTAACTGTGGCACTCCAGAAGTTGTTGGACTCCAACTCCCATCAGCCCCAGTAAGCATGACCAGCAGCCAGGGATGATGGGAGTTGTAGTCTAACACCACATGGGAGGGCCAGGCTTTCCCGTTACTATTGTATAGTGAAGGGAGTAAAAGGAAACACTGCAGGAGAAATCTATAAGCAGCCCACAAATCATAAACAGAGTTATTTTCATTAAAAATAGAGGGGCGCCTGGACAAACACAACAATCAGGGGAAACCAAGATAAAGTTCACCTGAAGACACCAGGCCCTAACAACAGTCCAAAGCAGGGTGACATAAAAATGATACACTGAGGGATGAAAAAAGGAACATTTCTAAATAGAAGGGGAGAGGGACTGAAACTGTCTCACTAAAAGCAAATAGTCATACAGAAACTTTGTACAATAGATTGTTAATGGAGGGAATTAGAGTTGCTCATATCCAGAAAGCAGAAGTATAAAAAGGGCGGGGAAATGCCAAAAGCAAAGAAGGGAGGAAGTCCAAGTCATGTCAAGGGTGGAAGCAAGGTGAAAGATCCAGTTAATTACAGAAAAGAGAATAAAGGAAAAAATAAAAGGAAAATGGGTGGGGTGTGTGGAGTTGAATGAAAGGATATTCACTGAGCAGCGATGAATACAGGGAAATACATAGTGTGCTACGTATTGCAGTTATTCTTTTACATGTTAAAAAGAACCCAGAGCCCTTCAGAGTGCCATACTCTCAATTTCAATGCAAGCAAATGTTTGTTAAACCAAACATTTCAGCATAAAGGGTGATAACGAAATGTCATTGTTCCTTCAATAGTATCCCCTCAATCAGGGGTAGCCAACGAGGTGCCCTCTCAGTGTTTTGGACTACAACTTCCATCATCCCTGAGCATTAGCATGCTGGCTAGGGCTGATGAGGCAGTAGTCCAAAACATCTTGAGAGACTACATTGGCAACCCTGCCCTAATTTTTTTACAAAATGCTAACAGATGAGGCAGGCAATAATATACAGCTTTTCCAAGAGAATATTCAGGACTATAACTACATACTTCCTTCTGTTTCTTCGGGAGTCAAAAATTCCACCTGGGCATGGACTATAGTGTCTTTGAATATGGGAAACAGTGTATCATGACATAAAAATATACAGTATAACTTTAAAAAAAGAATATGGGGAAATAAGGGCCTTAGTTCAGAGGGAGAATACATACTTTGCATGAAGAAGTTCCCAGGTAAAATCACTGTCATCTTAGAGCTGGGAAACAGCCCTCTGTAACTCTGGACAGTCCTTGCCAAATGAGCAGAGCTTGGAAAAGTTACTTTTTTTGAAGTACAACTCCCATCAGCCCAATCCAGTGGCCATGCTGGCTGGGGCTGATGGGAGTTGTAGTTCAAAAAAGTAACTTTTCCAAGCTCTGCAAATGAGTGCAGACAATGTTGAGCAAGATGGTCTAAAGCAGATTTCTAAGAACACATAAAGAAGCATATGATGAAGGGGAAGGATCATAGCTCAATGGCAGAGCATCTTCCTTGCATGCAGCAAGCCCCAAATTCGATCCCTGGCATCTGGTAGGGCTGGGAGAGACCCTTCAGAGCCGCTGCCAGTCAGTATAGACAATACTGAGCTAGATGGACCAATGGTCTGTATAAGGCAGCTTCCTATGTTCCTATGATTCTGTAATTGCCATTGACTTTAATGTCAGAGCAGGCACATATTCTTTGTGCTTGTGTCTTCCTTGATAGAGAAATGTGAAAGAGAGATAACAAATCGTTCAAAAATCAATATCCAGTTAGGTCCTGCTAACTCTGAGGTACTCTTTTGCTGTTTCCCTCACGTGACTGGATTCAGCCATTCACCAAAGGTTCACAGTAGAGGCAGTGTAGAAGGTATATAAGACTGCTTCTGGCCTACGGCCTACTGCCTACTGCGGTCCACAACATACCCTCCCACTGATCAGCAGAGCAGCAGGAAGATGGGGGGGGGGGAATTCCAGATAAAGATTAATATTTTTTGCAGTCCAAGAGGCACATTCTGTACACTTCTGACCAAGAGACAGAAAATAAAGGCATGTTTCTTGGAGACTATGCATACTCACCAGAAAACGTACATCGTGGCTGGAGAATGTACAAAATGCATTAGCGATACATACGTTCTCCAAGGCCTGTTGGGGATTATGCATAATGACCAGAGAATGTAGAAAATTCAGACAATATATGCACATTTCCCAAGGCCTGTTGGAGATTGTTTATTGCCTGTGAAATGTGCACAGTTCCCTCTTCATGGAAGGATTATGTGCACATTCTCCATGAGGCCTGGTGAATGTGCACAATAGCTAGTTATTATGCACATGAACTGTTCAGCATACATTCCCCTTAATATCCATATGCTTGCATTTACCTTTATGCTCACTAGAAACAATATGGATCTTGTCCCCTTCCCCCACTAACATCTTCCAGAGACTCATCAGAAGGGGTCTGAAATCTGAAGAATGATGCCTCTTGCAGTTTGAAATGTTTTGAAAGAAAGGCACCCAAAATCCCCTCCAAAGACAAAGTATGGACCAAACAGGAACAACAAATTATCAGGATAGGTACCAGAAAATAAAGTCTGTCCCTAGTAATCAGTGATGCTTGGAATATATGCTCCTTCTGCTTCCCTCAGTTGCTGCATTCAGCAATTTTCCAAGGAAAGGAAGGAGTTTTCATCTTCACTGAATTCCCATTGTTTCTTCTATGATAATTCCACATCTACGACAAGGGTGGCTAACCTGTGGCCTTTCAGATGTTTTTGGACTCCAACTACCATTAGCTCCAGCTATGGGAGCTAGTATGGCCAATGGTCAGGGATGATGGGAGCTGCAGTCCAAGCACATCTGAATGGTCATAGATTCTCCATTCCTGCTCTATGGAATGCTTAGCCACCGAATGGAGAAATGTTAGGTTCCACTTAGTTTGCAGTTTTTATTTTTAAAGCATGGGATACATATGCACAAACATTATGCCATTAAGCACAGGCACACATAGGACATCCTCCGCAGACAGTCCACCAAAACAGCCTGATAACACTACCCCCAACTGCATGGCATCCTATACGAAGACAATATTGGCTGGGAAAGCAGACTTAACTGGGAAAGCGTAACAAACACAAGGTAACAAAGGAAAACTAGTCCTCTATCAATGCAAAGGGGCCACAGATAGAGTAAAAGCTTGAATGGCAGCTAAGAGGATAGGTGGCTGAGTAGTTTGTACAAAAGTGCAAACAGAAGAGGGGCGACATCTATTTTTTTGCTAGAATATGGCATCACGCTGCCTGGCTCTGATCCTAAACAAGTTTTCGTGTGTGCGATCTCGATTGAAGTTGGTAAGACTTCCAAGTAAACATGATTGTACTGTAACAGGTACAGCGGCATGAGGCCACTTGATAGAACTCTATGTTCTCATCCCAAAATCTGAGGGAAAATGTGCGGGATAAGATACAGACTTCAATCTACTAATATGGATAAATTCCTCATATTTCATTGGGATATCACAAGGGGAGGGGCAGTGGGTTAGAGGACTCTCATAAAACATGTGAATCAGCCTGCAGATATAACCACAGATAGCACTGCAGCAAGTTTGGTATTCATGTCCTAAACTCATTGAAATCACTGGGTTTAAGTTTAAGTGTGTCTAAGGATCATAGCCACATACTTCAAAGTAAGTGTGACTTCTAAATAAACACAAAAGGCCATTAGTATGTTGTCTAGATGTTTTCATTTTTTCTGCTTGTACCAGTAATTGCTATATTTAATTAGGACTATTTAATATAATATAATATATATTATATTATATATAATATATAATATAACAAAGGACAAGTACGAGTAGCGCTGTGACTAATGACGCAGCTGGGTCAAAGCCAAAAGAAAGCCCAGAGGCTGATGCGCACAGATGCGAAAGGAGAGTCCGGAGTTGTACGACGCACACAATAGGAACATGGAATGTGAGAAGCATGAACCAGGGAAAGTTAGAAATTGTCAAGCAAGAAATGGAGCATATCAACATTACAATACTTGGCGTGAGTGAATTAAAATGGACGGGAATGGGACATTTTCAATCAGGCAACTACAAAATATTTTATGCAGGAAATGAGAAATCAAGAAGAAACAGGGTTACTTTAATAGTGAGAAGTGATGTAGCAAATGCAATTAGGAGCTACAATGCAAGGTCTGAGCGAGTGATATCAATGAGATTAAATGGGAAACCTATTAACATAACCATCTTCCAAGTCTACGCTCCAACATCAAACGCAGAAGAAGAAGAATTGGAGAGATTTTACGCAAAGTACAGGAGGAAATTGATCACACACCAAAACAAGATATGCTGATAATCATGGGGGACTGGAATGCAAAAGTAGGGAACAGAGAAGAACTAGGAATTGTGGGGAAATGGGGCTTAGGTGACAGAAATGAAGCAGGAGACTTATTGAATTCTGTGAAGCCAATGATTTGTTTCTTGCCAACACATTTTTTGAGCAACCAAAAAGATGACTGTACACATGGACATCACCAGATGGTCGATATAGGGATCAAATTGATTATATACAGGCATACCCTGCTTTAACGTACGCAATGTACTTAAAGTGAAGCAATGTACTTAAGGTGTACTGCACTGCAGTCGCCACTAGATGGCAGTGGCATCATGCCATTAAAGTCCGTTATTGTGAAGCGTGTACGTTAAAGTGGGGTATGGTGGAGTATGGAGCATGTACTTTATAGCGAGGCAACTTTAAGTGAAGCGACTTTAAGCGGGGTATGCCTGTAATTGGGAGCAGAAGATGGAGAAGTTCCATACTTTCTGCAAAAACAAGACCAGGAACAGACTGCGGTACAGATCATGAACTGATCGTATCAAAAATCAGAGTAAAGCTAAAGAAGAACAACAAAGCACTCATAATGCCAAAATACAATTTAAATAACATCTCAGAAGAATATAAAGGTCAAATAAGGAACAGGTTTAATGCTTTAAACTTAGTTAACAGAGAACCAGAAGAACTATGGACTGAAGTCAGGGACATTATCAGGGAAGAATGCAAAAAGACAATACCTCTTGAAAGACCTCAATGGATGACTGAAGAAACTCTTAAAATGGTTAAAGAGAGAAGGAAAGCAAAAGCAAAAGGAGATAGAAACACGGTCAGAACCCTAAATGCAACTATACAACGACTAGTATGTAGGGACAAAGAAAACTATTACAATAGTTATTGTATAGAAATAGAAAAGGACAACAAAATGGGAAGAACAAGAGCCCTATTCCAGAAGATTAGAGAAATGAAAGGGAAATTTAAACCACGAGTAGGGATATTGAATAATCAACAGGGAAACACACTGACTGACTGAGATGAAATAAAAGGAAGATGGAAGCAATACACTGAAGAACTCTATAAAAGAGATGACAGGATGACAGATTCATTCACAGAAGAACCATATGATGAAGAATCAGAAATTTTAGAATGTGAGGTGAAAGCTGCTCTTAAAATTCTTGGAAGAAACAAATCACCAGGAATAGACGGCATACTAATGGAGTTGCTACAAGCTACTGAGACTGAATCAGTCCAAATTTTGACAAAAATTTGTCAAGAAATATGGAAAACTAAACAATGGCTCACAGACTGGAAGCATTCAATATATATCCTAATTCCAAAGAAAGCGGATCCCGGAGAATGCAGTAATTACCGAACTATTGCCTTAATATCCCATGCAAGTAAAGTAATGCTCAAGATTCTACAACAAAGGCTCTTACCATATATGGAGCGAGAAATGCCAGACGTCCAAGCTGGATTTAGAAAGGGAAGAGGTACCAGAGATCATATCGCAAACATACGTTGGATAATGGAACGGACCAAGGAATTTCCGAAGAAAATCACCCTGTGCTTTATAGACTACAGCAAAGCATTTGACTGTGTAGATCATGAAAAACTATGGAATGCTTTAAAAGAAATGGGGGTGTGACAGCATCTGATTGTCCTGATGCGCAACCTATACTCTGGACAAGACGCTACTGTAAGGACAGAATATGGAGAAACCAATTGGTTCCCCATCTGAAAGGGTGTGAGACAGGGTTGTATTTTATCACCCTATTTGTTTAATCTGTATGCAGAACATATCATACGGAAAGCGGGATTGGACCAAGATGAAGGAGGTGTGAAAATTGGAGGGAGAAACATCAATAATTTAAGATATGCAGACGATACCATACTCTTAGCAGAAACCAGTAATGATCTGAAATGAATGCTGATGAAAGTGAAAGTGGAAAGCACAAAAGCAGGACTACAGCTGAATGTCAAAAAGACTAAAATAATGACAACAGAAGATTTATGTAACTTTAAAGTTGACAACGAGGACATTGAACTTGTCAAGGATTATCAATACCTCGGCACAGTCATTAACCAAAATGGAGACAATAGTCAAGAAATTAGAAGAAGGCTAGGACTGGGAAGGGCAGCTATGAGAGAACTAGAAAAGGTCCTCAAATGCAAAGATGTATCACTGAACACCAAAGTCAGGATCATTCAGACCATGGTATTCCCGATCTCTATGTATGGATGTGAAAGTTGGACAGTGAAAAAGGCGGATAAGAGAAAAATCAACTCATTTGAAAGTGGTGCTGGAGAAGAGCTTTGCGGATACCATGGACTGCGAAAACGACAAATAATTGGGTGTTAGAACAAATTAAACCAGAACTGTCACTAGAAGCTAAAATGATTAAACTGAGGTTATCATACTTTGGACACATCATGAGAAGACATGATTCACTAGAAAATACAATAATGCTGGGGAAAACTGCAGGGAGTAGAAAAAGAGGAAGGCCAAACAAGAGATGGATTGATTCCATAAAGGAAGCCACAGACCTGAAATTACAAGATCTGAACAGGGTGGTTCACGACAGATGCTCTTGGAGGTCGCTGATTCCTAGGGTCGCCATAAGTTGTAATCGGCTTGAAGGCACATAACAACAACAATATAATTAAATAATTATCACTTCTTCAGTGAAATAACTTTGCTGTAAACAAGAAGCAATAGAGATCTTTTCCCTTAATACAAAGTGGGATTGTTAGGCAAAACATAATAAAAGAAAAACAACCTAAATTCATTCTAGGGAAGAAAGCTTTTCCTGACTTGGTTATTGTACAGCAGGGTTACACAGCTACATTTCATGCTCTTTTGTGTGCATGATCCAAGTAGAATTTAATTAGATTTACAAACTAAAATCCTATTATATAAACTTCTGTTAAACCCACTGCCACGATCAGAGAGTTCAGGTTGGCAATAAACACTGTTTTGCTGCTTCTTAGGCTCAGTTTTTCGTTTTGGTTGCCAGTTTTTGAGCCAGCCCCTGTAACTTCCTTTAACCTATGTAAAATAGATAATGTGGATGGCTGGAGGTGCAATTGACCTTGGAGTTGATGGGTCTCGGTAATGTAGGATTTCCTCTGATAGTTCAGGAACACAATTTGAGGGCACTCTGGACACTTCAGTTCTCATGGTATCTCAGGTGCCAGTCATAGCCAGAAATGTATTTTATCAGCTGAAGCTAGTTTGCCATTTCTGACCATTCTTAGAAAGGGGTGACCTTACAACATAATGAATGCCCTGCAGTCTCCAGGCTGGACTACTCTAATGTGCTGGGATCGTCTTTGATGACTGTTCTGAAATTTCAGTTACTTCAAAATGCTTCATCCTGCTTATTAGTGGCAATGTTTTGCTAGTAAGAGATGTACAATTTGTTTCCAAGCACAATTCAAAAGGAAAATTGTAACCTTTAAGGCCCTAAATGGTATTGCATTGGTCCAGAATGTCCTGCATGTGTCACCTTTGTTGAAAGTGTGACTGATGATTCCAAGAAGTCTTCCCCAAACAGGCCCCAGCTTGGGTTTTATTTTCAAAAGGTTGGGTTGCTGCTGTTTTAATTGAGAAAACTGTTTTAATGTGTCTTTTGTGGGTGAGACCTGCTGACTAGCTAGATTGTATATATCTTGTTAACTTGCTCTGCTGTTTCTGACTTTAATGACACAGGATAAGTTGATTCTTTGGGCATTTAAATTTATGTTGGATTTTTGTTGTTGTTTATTGTTAGCCATCCCAAAGAATCCTATTAGTCATGTTGGCTCACTGCAATTTGAAGGTGTTAAGGCCTAATCTTTCTGTCATCAGTTGGCTACCTTTTCCCCCTAGCCCTTTTCAGTATATTTATTTACTTATTTAGGATACCTATATATAATTTCACAGCTTTAAGAGGCCCCCAGAGAGGCTTACAAAATATTTTCACAATAAAAATCCACTGAAGTCTAGTATAAGGAAAAGAACTACAGACCACAAAAGCATGTGCCATAATACATTTATTAGTATGTAATATGCAACAGAATTGTTTTTTTTTTTTTTGCTGAAACAGACCAACACTGCTACCTTTCTGGAAATTGCTACTTCTAAAAAAAATGCATAGGATGCTGCCTTCTCTCCGATTTCCATCCATTATTCTCCTTTCCACTCCACCTAAGCACCTTTTCCCTTCTAGCCCAACATCACTCACAACCTAACCCAGCCTTGCAAGATACGCCCTTGCCAGCTCCTTCCCATTGGCTCTTTCTTCCTGCCTGTCAAAGTGCCGAAAAGCGGCTTTCTCAAGGGAGAAGGCGTGGCTAATGCGGCTTTGCGTAGAGATGTCACAGGGAAGGAAGAGTCTAGTGTACCCGTAGCGACTGCAGAAGGGAAACGCGGTGGTTGGTTGCTTGGGCCGGCAGGGCTGGAAACAGCGTCGCTCTGCCTGGTTTAATTTTCCCTCATTTCTTTCTCTCCCCTCTCCCACCCATGCTTTAGAAAGGAACCAAATATTTTACTCCGTAAAAATACAAAGTTTACGTGTACAGTCAGTACATAACCCTGCAGCCCAGGGTTCCGTCCAGCATCACCCAGGGACTTCACGCTCTCCCTCGCCGAAGGAAGAAGCAAGAGCTCCCTCGCCCAAAGAAGGAGCAACAGCCAAGGAAAGCGCAGCACCTCCGCAATCATCCCTTTCACCCAGGGAAAGGGACAAAGCAGGGCTTAATCTACCTTCGCGCAGCCGCATCCCTTCCACCGACAGCATGCCGGACAAGAAGTTCTTCGAGAATCTCTCAGGAAAAGGGAAAGCCATCGGAGTGTTGACCAGCGGCGGCGATGCTCAAGGTAATGAAGTCTCCCATCGGGGGTGGCGAGGGAAGGCGGTGAGCCCCAGAGAGCCCTCTAATTGCGAGATGCCTCTAGGGGGCGGCAGAAGGAGTCTGGGCCGACCTGGAAGGGCTTCCGTGGTTCAGCATACCCAAGTATGGCTCTAGGGAGAGTATTGAAAAAGAACCCAGAAGGATTCCATATGGGTTGGGCCCCCTAAGAAGCCATAGGGTAGTAGACTTAAGATGGCTGGACAAGGAAGCAGGGGGTATTCCTAGGCAGCGGTAGGAAACAAAGACTGGAAGGCTTAAGGCAAGGGTGTTGGGCTGGGGAGATGGAGATTGCACGAAAATGAGGTGTGTGTGTGTGTTGGAGGGTAAAGTAAAAGGAGAGATGGAATGGATTGCATAGCTAAGATAACTGGGTGTTTTTGCTTTGTTGCTAGTTAAGTAGCTGAGAATTGAGGTACACTTTGAAAGGAGAAAAGCCCACACCTCCTGTAAAGGCTCGAGCTAAAAGCGTGCTTCGCTTGAGGGTGAGGCAGCCTCGAAAAAAGGCTTCCTCTCCATTGCTCCTCCCTCTCCCATCACACTCCCAAACGTGTGACCTTCTTTCTAGAATGGAGAACCGAGCATCGCCAGGCGCTCTGGGAGCTCCGTTATCACTTGGGTGCCTTCACCTCTCTCTCCCAAGGAGGAACAAGAGGAGGGGGGAAAGGCGCAGAAGGCATCCGTTGGATGGGCTGGCCTTAGCATGTAACCGAGGGACGTGATGCGGCTGTTACGGCGACAGGAGTGAAGCGGAAGCTGCCTCTACCGCTACATTTCTGTCTGCCCTGATATCCTCAAGCTTTCCCTTCATTTTATAACACACCGTTGATTCTGAATGCCCAAAGGGGTCTCCAGGACACCTTTATATGGCTAAAAACTGCAAACCGCAAGCTATTTACCCTGGATAAATCTCATAGGTCACAGGAAGAAATAAGACGGGTGTTTGGCCAAAGAGATCAGTTTTTAATTCTGGATTCGCTTCCACACTTTGCTTATAGATTCATACAGTTCGAACCATGCTGCACCCGCACCCATGCCCACCGAGTGAATAAGGTGGATTGAGGGATGACTAACCAGTGGTTAAGTGAACTCTTCAGTAAGAAGCCCTCAGAGTAAGAAAGGGGGGGGAGGTAAACGTGCATGGGAATCACTCATGTGTCTAATGATAGCCAGGATAGCACCCTGCGTCTCATTCATAACTTTCCCTAGCAGGTTTTCAAAGGGTCGTCGGGTCTTGAATTCCAAACGGGTGATTCCTACCCAGGCAGCAGCCCATAGGGGCTTGTAACACTTCTGGAATTCGTAACATCTATGAGAATCACATTTCTGTGGATTTGCGAGCTAAGGGTTGCCTCTGCAATCGCTCTCGCTCCAACAATTAACTGAATCGTTGCAAAGATTCTCTCCTGACCCGCTGCAAACATTGAATGTCTGGAAAGGGTTCTGTTTGGCCGCGGATGTGTGAGAAGCATGCTGTGAAGCAACGGCGGAAAGTCTAGCTGCGGGTGGGGATTGGGGAAGTGTTTAGCTGCCCCCCCCCATGTAAAGGTAGAGGAGGGAGGGTAGCGCCCTTTTCCTCCCTGGCCGCCTCGTTTTAAACCTGCTGCAAAGAGGCTGCCCTCTGCAGCGGATCGGGGTGGGGGATAGCGCTGTCCTATCCATGTTTACGCAGGAGGAAATCGCACTGGCTTCAGTAGATCTTACACACCCATGCCCTTGTGGTTAGGGTTGCAGCCATAGCGTGTCGCGTTACTCCCGGTATCCTCGGAGTAAGGGACCTTCTAGTCGTCGTAGGCCCCGCCTCCAGTGTGTACGTGATCCTTTGCGAGTCCCTACGCATTGTGCCTCTGTACGTCATGCATGCTGGAAGCATCAGCGACAACGTGTGGGCATCCTCTCCCGCTCTGTTTTGCTCTACTGGGAGTGTTTGGCATCAAACAGTCTCTGGCCCAGGACTTAGTTTGTATCTGGGATTAAAAATCTTGAAACACGTTTTTCCTCTGAGGTTTATCCTCAGTGGAAGTGAAGAAAAACGGGCCTCCTGAGAGTGTGCAAAGTGCAATCACCTCACCATAGTGCAGTTAGGAGCATAGAGGAGACTTCCCAAGTCTCTGACTCTTAAGTTGCGCTCTTATGCACTCTCCCCCTGAACTGCTTTGGGTCAAATAGTTTCGCCCCCCCTCCCCCCAGGAGAGAAATCGACATGATTTCTTTTGCTTTCCTCATGCCAACGGAAGAAAGTGACTAGAAAACAAGTCATCCACACTCCAGCTTTTAGTACTGCCTCTGAAGCGGGGGCGGGGGGGGGCGGAATCTTAATTTTTCTAAGGAAATGAACTTTGCATCATCCAGAGGGTGAGCCTTGGCACTCGTTTCTGCGGACTGGGGCTTATATAATTAATCAAGGCAACAGCAGCGGGAGGGGAACGGGGAGGTGCAAGAGAGAGAGAGAAAGATATTTTGTACAGGGCAACCTATTGCAGCATTTAAACCTCTTGCTGAAATCGTCCCAAGATTTGGTTACCTAAAGGGCCAATTAACAACTGTAGCATGTGAATAGCCAAGAGGAAAAAAGGAAAGTTTGCATTGCAAACACGGTGGAGGCTGGAACTGAACTTCAGCCGAGTCCCTTTTGTTTTCTTGCAGGGGAGAGAGGGGAAAAGCGGGATCTGAATCCAGCCTAAAGACTGAATGATTATTTAGATTGGAGCGAGATTAAAGGCAGCCCACTAGGAAAAAAAGGTGTATATGTGTTTGTTTCTGTTTTATCAATTTGCTTGGAAACAGAAGCATAGGCAAAACATGCACTGTATTCTGTATTCACATCCCGGAAGGAGAGAGTAAGCACACTGGTTGCCTTTGAGTCATAATCTTTCAAGGTCATTGAGACAAGGTGGGGCAAGTGCTGCTTCTGGCTATGTTGGGAGATTACAAAATAAAGAGACCAGAGGTGGAAAAAAAGCTCATACAAAGCAGCTCTTTAGAGCTGCCACTTTTCCTTGTTCACTGTTCCTTCAGTGTCCAAATGCACAATTTTAGAGGAAACCAAACACTTCACTTTCAAAAGTGTTAGTAAGTTTTTTTGTCAGGCTTTTGTCACTTATACACATGATTCATAGGAGATGAAAAATGGAAGGAGTCAGTTTGAAATTGAATGTGCATTCTAGCTAGTCTGGGTTTTATACTAGAGTTTTAAGTTATGGAAATTAAATTACAGTTTTATGTGTCACATGTACAGAATTCTATTATATCAGTTTTTTCCTTATTTACCCCTGTAAATACAAACCTAGGATTTGTTTTTATGTATATATGTTCGAACTAAACTGGAGCATATGTACAGGTAGTAGTGCATATATTAATTTTTAAAACAAAATAACAAAGCCATGAAGGCTAAGGCTGAACTAATGAACACAATTACCCAGGAGTAAGTCTCAATGATTTGGGGACTTTTGATTAATGAGGCATTTGATTTTTGCTGCAAGTATTTTCTAAATAGCACACTGCTTGTGCTTCCTTCTGGGTAAATATACTTGTCAGTAAGTGCATCAGTGTCCTATTTGAAAATGCTCTCTTGATGCATAGGTGGTATGAGAGACATTTCAAAACAGTGCCTCTTTCAAAGAAGTACAAACTATGCCGGCACTGCAGAGAAACTATCTCAAGGTAGGTCTTGGAGGATCTAGAGAATGATGGGCTGGATCCTTCCTTCCCTGCCTTCCTTCCCCTGTGGTCCAACTTTGACATGTGAGTAGGACCACTTACCTGTAAATCATTTGACATTGTCATGTCAGGTAACAAATTGAAAGAGTCTAGCCTTTGAAGTCCATCTGCAAGTGGTTTCAGTGCATACTGCTTGCAGACGGACTTCAAGTGATGTCTCAGTGCCCACCAAGCTGATCAGAGCAAGTCTGTTTGCAAATGGCTTGTATTGGGACAATTTATACTGGGGTGGGGCAGGGGTTACACATTTCCTAGGAAAGATTCAAGATTGTTAGAAATCACACCAGTTCCTCATCTTTCCTTCAAGGAGGTCAAGGTGAAGTTTATGGTGGTTATCCCATTTTTATTCTTCCAACAACTTTTGTGTGGTTGGTCAAGCTAAGAGAGGACACCCACTGAGGTTTTCGGCTATGCAGGGATTATCACCCATCTAATCCCTTTACACTATCTACTATACTACACTGGCTTTCAGCTTGTTAGTCCACTGTTATGGACTGTTACCTTAAATATCATGAGGGGTGGGCGGGGAGGAATTTTCTTTGTAATCCATAGACCACTGAAACCTCATATCTTGACTAAAAGGATACTATTTCTGTAAAATCCATATATTGATACAGCAGTCACTGTCTTACTTCTGCAAGCTTCAAGGATGGTGACTCAGCTTCAAGGAGCGGGCAAATTGGTCTTGACTCTTAATTGGTAATTGCTAGCCTATGATGAGGGGCTCCCAAATTACTTGGATGAGCACCCTGAGTATTCTGCACAATGACTGCTTGGTGTTCCCATCCTAGAGTTTTTCTCAAGTGTTTTACATTGCCAGGCAGTTATAACTTCTTATGGGAGAGGTTTTAATGTGAAAAGATGTTGCTTTGTTTTTAGATGCTTTTGAGCTGATTACAAAGGGTTGTATAAAATAATTCTACTTAGAGGAGACCCATTAAAATCAATGAACCCAAGTTAGTAATGTCTATTAATCTAAATGGATGTACTCTGAGTAGGACTAGCACTGAATACCACCTACAATATTTACATGCATTCCCTACCAGGCCCTGGGGTCCCTTATAAACCCACCTTTCCCCCCTCTAGCTTATTGTTTGTCAGCAGTGTCGCCTTCATGGCAACCACCCCATTCAACCTTTGCTTCTTTGTACATCCTTGATATTTTCCAGGCATACTGTATACTTTTGAAATACTATCCACAATACTACTTAAGAGTGAAATATATCCTGAATAACTAGCATCAGTTTTAATAAACATAAAAAATGTTTCCAAAATAAACACAACAGTGAAGGAGAGAAGTGAAGGAACTCCACCCCACAGACGATACTGTTGTGAGTTTGGGGGTTGGAATGGATGATTCCTGTGGGTCGCCTTCCAGCCTCTGATTTGGAATCCTGTGCCTTGGGGTGAGGGGCTGGCTCTGCTGGCCAGATGAGTTTCTTTTGTTAAGCTAACAGAGTGGCCAGGTTGTTAATGGCTCTATTATTTATTTATTTATTTAATTTGTATCCCACCCTTCCTCCCAGCAGGAGTCCAGGGCGGCAAACAAAGCACTAAAACGCTTAAAACATCATGAAAACAAATCTTAAAATACATTAAAACAAAACAGCATTAAAAACATTTTAAAAAACAACTTTAAAAAAAGGTTAAAGACATTATTAAAAAACATATTAAACAATTCTGACACAGATGCAGACTATTAGGTGCCCAGCAACTGGTGAATGGGCCAGGAAGATCCTTTTGTCATTGAAACTCTTCAGGAGAGCCCCCCCCCCCGGGTGCTGGGAGAGGTTTGTGCTTTTAGTGTGTGGAGTGTTGTGTCTGGAGAAAGGCTGGGAACTGGAGGCAGGCAGAGAGGCTGTCTCTCTGCACCCTGGCTTTAGGATGCCTCATGTAACACTGATGGGAAAGCTGGATATTGGACTGCTGATGCCTTGAACCCCTCCATCCTAAGCTCAGGTTGGAATGCGTGTAAATAAATAAACCATATTTCATAAAGACACCACAGTCTCCGCTGACCTTCTTCCCAAGGAAACCAAGCTCAGGGCGAGCACAGGGACCCCTGGGAGGCGCACAACAATACATGTGAAGGAATCAGCACAAAAACCCTGGGTATCAAACACTAGATATGAAATTCAGCATACAGAAGAATAAAAAAATAAACATCCACAATGGACACTCAGGGTCAAAAATGCAGAAACACAACAAGAGGGAATAAGTCAATATCTAGGAGATGATCCGACCCAAAGGGTAATTGGTTGTTTGGAGATTTTTCAAATTACTAGCACCATTCTGCCATGTGTTTGAACATGTATATTTTCTCCCAGCTGTTCTCTATCATGGTGGTATGCATTTTAGGTAACAGCTTTGAATGGACAGAAGAAGAAGCAGGCAGATGTGGTCTTGGGCACCATTTTGATGTCCAGCTACCCTCATAGAGTTGAATTACGTGACTGCTTCAAGTCCAGCTGTATGGGAGGCTCCTGTGTGTAACCATTCAAGTGAAAGCTTTATTTTTCAACATCCCACTGAAATAAAGGGGACAGGTTGTTGTGGTAAAAATTGATAGTTTTATATCCTGAGTAATTTTGCACAACCATGTCACATGTCATCCACTTAACAAACAGCATCTGTCTATAGACTTCTTTGTAGCCAGAATAAAAAGCCGAGCATACCTATAAATGTGAGGCTAAAGCGGTCTGCACATAAAGGCGGTTTTGTGGAAACTTTCTTATAATTTGCTGGCGAGAAGATCTTGAAAATGAAAAAGCATGTTATTCACTCTCTCAAAATCCCAAAGTCAGAATGAGGATAGGCAATACTAGATTAAGGTGGAGCCAGAGGTCACATTTCCAGTGCACCTGTATGTACACTACAGCTCAATTGAAAATTAATACCATGAGAGAGCTAGTGTGGTGTAGTGGTTAAGGTGCTGGACTACGACCTGGGAGATCAGAGTTCAAATCCCCACACAGCCATGAAGCTTGCTGGGTGACCTTGGGCCAGTCACTGCCTCTCAGCCTCGGAGGAAGGCAATGGTAAACCCCCTTAGAATACTGCTTACCATGAAAACCCTATTCATAGGGTCACCATAAGTTGGAATTGACTGGAAGGCAGTCCATTTCCATTTTCAGATATGCATGTATATGATTAGTTAATGCATAGTCTTATTTTCTCTTTTGATTTTTCAAGTGTTTGGGAAGTATATTAGCAGATGGCTGGGGTCTAATATGCAAGAAATATGTTACATTATGCTTTTTTGTAGGGATTGAGACAGTACAGTTTGCTGCTAAAATATGTTGTCTGTGGCTACACTGCACTGAACATCAATGAATGAACACTAGTTGCTTGAGAACAATTTTCCATGTATGATAATATAATTACATTGTTGTAGATACAATCTGGATTTCTGTTATGCAGTGAAGGAACCAAAGATAATGAAATAAAGCCTTGCTTTCCCATGGTCTATCATTTGCTCCCAGCAGAGCTACCATTCCTTTGTCTCTGCATATTCTCGTGGCCTGATTAGAAGTTTCCAATTTAAATTGGAGATGAGGATGATGACAAAATCATTGGTTTTCTGAAAAATAACAAGACATTTAAAAGTGTTGAATATTGATTTTGGATTGGAGTTCGGTGAACTTAGGGCCCATGGAAATAAGTGGAACAAGTTAGTCATAACAAATCATATTCATTTCAATAGGAATTAAGTTTAGATCCAACCCATTTGATTTTGAGAAAATGCTCGGTAAAAGGAGACTATGAACACATTTTAAACATTTATTTATTTATTCTGCAAGCAATAACAATAAAATACAAACTGTGTTTCTGACAATAAAGAAACAATCTGAAAATAAACATTTCATCTGATATATACAGAAATAGATTAAATGTGCAAATGGGGACTGGGAAACTTTGAAACAGGGAAGCACTTCAGTGGTATCAGCACCTCTTCAATGTTTCTTCCCACCACAAAGTTGAAGTAAACATACATATACCTGATGCCAAATGTTATGTCGTACCTCTGATTATTTATTTATTTAGTCAACTTATAGACCACTTATTATATATAAAAACAGCATGAAGTACTTTGCAGTAAAGAGTCAAATACTCTAAAATAATAAATAATGAGTGTGTACATGGGTCGATGTTTTTGAGTGTCTGTTAACCATGATAGCTTAATAAACCTTCATGTAGAGGGAGTGACACTGCATTAATAATAGCAGGTTTTAGATAGCGAGGACCAACAGGCCTATAGCCAAAACAGCTCCCCGCCTCAAGAAACGAGGGAAGCATCAGCATATTCTAGAAAATGTCAAGGTTTTCAGAACAAAAATTCTTTTTTTAAAAAAACTTAAAAAAAAAAAACCCACTCCCCTAAAGCAGCCAACTGACAACTGAGCATGTGTAGTGACCATTAGATGTTGATGGAAAAGAAAAATGGAAATTTGGAAGGGGGTGTTGGAGGAAAATGGATTGAAACATCCTGCAGGAGGGCATGGCTCTTGTTAAAAGGTGAGAATGCACACCAACATTTTGTTGTAGGGCTCAGTTGTCCCTTTGAATAGATGCTCATAACAAACTATAGGGGAAGACCATCACCTCCAGGCCTTGATTGTAAACTTCCAGATGTTTGTGTTTGGCTCCTGTTGGAAACAGAATGCTGAACCAGATGGACTTTTGGTCTGATCCAATACAAGGGACTTTTAGATGTTCTTGCATGTAATATTTCTCTAGTTCCAGCTGTGTGATCCAACCCAGCTTTATTTCTAAGGAGGGATGTGCAAGGGCTTAAGTCTACTTGAAGCCAGATCCCATGACTTAGAAGTCTTGCCTCTAGTTCCAGATATATAGGATTCAGCTGCAGTCACTCAGTAGTGAGGTGAACAGAGACACCATGTGGTGTTTTGTTTGTTTTTAATGCAGATACTCTATTGATGAGCGCTGGAATAGAGAATAGGATCTGGACCTCGTAACTAAACAATAACAAAACTGCTCAGACATAGGCAAGAAAAAACAGATGTAAGGAAACGAGACAATTCCTTTATCTTAGTTGATATGAAAGGTTACCTAAACAAGAACTATTCATCCCAATCAGCAGCTGAGCTTCATTCACATGGTGGGTCTGCAGAAGTAGCAAAACAACCCAATTAATCCAGTAATTTCCTTTCACTTCTTATTATTTGGGAGAAAACTTATAATAAAAAAGAATTACCAGACAAATTCATTAAAGTGAGAATACTACTGTGAAAGGCAGATTTTGAATTCCCTTTGGGAGACATAAATTAACCAGCTTTAATCATGGTTTACAAGACTATCATAGCTGTAGGATATCACATGGTATTTTTAGTGTAATATAGCATATATTTGATTAAAACATCTTTTTAGTTCTGTTCAAATTTAAACAGTAAGCATTGTGTAGTTTTATTGGAGGCTTTCAGATACAGTACTGTGAGATCCAACACTGCATCGGTAACATTGCATCCTTTTTCTCCTCTCCCTGCAGCCCCCCCCCCATTGCCCTAGTGTTCTTCAGATAGTTCCTTAATCCTCTGGAGCAGATTTTTAGGGTATGTGGGAGGCTGTGAGGGTGGGGAAGAGGAGATAGAAAGTTGCATTTGTGCAAGTGGGATGCCGCAAGTGGATATCACCCAGTGCCACTGTGAGTCAGGCTGTGGTGTTATGCAATATGAATTATCCTTTCTTTTGGCATTGGTATGGCCTGATTATTGATAGATGATGAGCATTAATGGGCAGTTTATTATTTTGAGAAGCTGAAATGTGAGTCATAATCAACCATCAGAGTGGGGCTAAACTGTTTTGCCTGATACAGTTTGTACAAGAAGAGCTCGACATCACTAGGGTGAATTTGGTTGGGAGAGAACTGATCTGGATTTTAGAAACAGGGCTCATATCTCTGGATTCAACACTGTATTTCCAGTGCAGTTGGTCTTGAACCCACACAGTGCCCATTCATTATAAAGGCTGTGCTTGACCTATTGCTTGGAAGCAGAGGTAGCATGAAAATGCATAATCTAAGCACTCTAGATAACCACAAAAGCAGGTTCAAATGATGTAACAGAGTTCAGGAAGAGGATTAAGGAAAATGCATTCTTACTAGGCCACAGACAACAAAGAATTTTGTAGCATCTTAAGGACTAACAAATTTATTCTGTGGATATAGGCCCATTTTGTCAGATGCATGAGGTTAAATCTTAGTTGGCATGTACATAAAGGAAAAAATGGTAAGAAAATTGACTACTCCAGCAAAATTATAACAAGATTTAATGATATCCTCAACATCAGGGGTCATTCATTTAGAACCATAGCTCAGTGATAGGGCACCTGCTTTGCATAAAAAAGAGTCCAGGTTCAATCCTCAGTATCTCTAAGTATGGCTGGGAGTGTTCTCTGTTTGAAAGTCCTGGAGAGCCACTGCCAGTCAGTGTAGACAATACTGAGCTAGATGGACCAAACTCCGCATGAGGTAGTTTTCTATGTCTCTGTGTTCATCTTCCACTGTGATATATGCTATGCTGTCATCTGCCCTTCTACATTCTACATAGTCCAGACAGGCCAGTCTCTATGCAAAATAATAAATGGACACATTTCTGATATCAGAAACGACAATATCCATAAATAGGTGGGAGAACATTTCGGCTTCCTAAGACACTGTATTTGATCATAATTAAGGGGGCTATTTTGGAACAAAGGAATTTCAAAGGAAGTATACAACATGAAACAGCTGTATTACAATTCAGTGCCATCATGGGTTGAATACAAAAAAAGGATTTTTATCACACTTCATGCATTAACTGTCTTGCCAATGGCAGGATCCCCATGCTATCTTATGACTGTAGCTTGTGAATAGTTCCCTACCCAACTACAGGTGTAAATATAATCAGCAATGCTGAGATGATTGTGTTATCACCAATCTGCTTCTGTAAAAGGTTTAAGGTGTGCCTATTTAACATGTACTTAAGCTCTATTTATCACCAACCAGAAATTGGGTTCAAATCACTGGGGATGACTTTTGCATCTCGTCGTAATCACAGCCAAATGGTATTTTTTCCCCTTTATATACCTAAAATTTCACTTCATGAATCTACAGAGTGGAATTGTCTATGATACCTTACACCTGGGGTAGTCAACATAGTGCCCTTCAGATGTTGTTGGGCTATAACTTGCATAATCTCTGACTGTTGGGAATGATGGCTAGGGCTGTTGGGAATTGAAGCACAGCAATATTTGGAGGGCATCACATTGCCTACCCCTGATGTAAGATATAATACTTTGTTAGTCCTTAAGGTGCCCCAAGATTCTTTCATGTTTTTTAAAATACCTCTGTGAGGGGTAAACTTCAGTTCTCAGGATTCTTTGTGGTTTAAATGTATGGTTTGTATGCAGCCACAGTAAGATTGGAGTGGTTTATACAGTCCACTGGAGTCCATTGGTCCAAACATTTATTAGTGTCTATTTATGGCAATGAAGCATATTGATTAGGGTACACAACAAATGTCACAATTAGTTTTGTAATTTGTTCTTCATGTTAAAGATTTACAGGTTGCTGATTTTTAAAGACATTTCAAATTAATATTTTGTAACAATGGTAACGCTTCTTTTTGTTTTCTTCTTTCCAGGTATGAATGCAGCAGTCCGTGCAGTAGTGCGTATGGGAATTTATGTTGAAGCAAAAGTATATTTTATCTATGAGGTTGGTGGTCATGTTTGTTGTATGTATGCTCCACTGTGTTTTATGCTATGCATCCACAGTTCCCGAAGAGAAAGAGAGAGATCTTGGAAAGTGTGGGATAAATAGGGAAATGAAAATGGACTGCCTTCAAGTCGCTTCTGAATTATGGCCAACCCTATGAATAGGGTTTTCATGATAAGCGGTATTCAGAGGAGGTTACCATTGCCTTCCTCTGAGTGACTGGCCCAAGGTCACCCAGTGAGCTTCGTGGCTGTGTGGGGATTTGAACCCTGGTCTCCCAGGTCGTAGCCCAACATCTTAACCACTACACCACACTGGCTCTAAGTGGGGATAAATAGGGAAATACTGCCGTTCTATGGGTGAACAGTTAACATTACATAAATGACTGTGTCGTGCCTCAGGAAAAGCCACCTTAAACAAAAATGTATTCAGTAGGTGTCGAAACACCATGATGCTAGGCACCTGTCTAATTTCAGCTGGTAACTGATTCCGGAGGGCTGGAGCTGCAACATGAAAAGCCTGATTTTTAGTACATATTAAGTGCACCTCCGGGGCATGCAGTACTCTCAGCAGTGTCCCCGTTGAGGAACACAATCTCCAGACAAGCATATATGAACTGAGGTGGTCCCTTAGGAAACCCGGTGTCAAGTTCTTTACGTCTTTATATACTAGAAGCAAAACCTTGAGCTGTGCCCGGTAGCATTTTGGCAGCTAGTGCCATTCCCTCAGCAGACATGTTATATAGTGTTGTTGGGATACCCCTGTCTGCAACCTAGCTGTTGCATACTGCACCAGCTGCAGCTTCCAGGTTAAGCCCAAGGGAAGTCCTGTGTAGACTGTGTTGTGATAATCTAGTTTTGAGGTTGCCAATGCCAGGACCACAGTGGTTAAACTCTCTCGGTCCAGGAATGCCATAACTGTTTTATCATCCAAAGCTGTTAAAAGACACTCCTAGCCACTGAGGTCACCTGTGCCTCAAATGCCAAAGATGAGTCCAAGAGCACCTCCAATCCTGTTTCTTCAGAGGGAGTACAACTCCATTTAGAAAAAGTAACACAGGGACCAATAATAAAAAAGGCCTCTGTTTTGCCAGGGTTTAAACTTAGTTTATTGGCCTTCATCCAGTCCACCACTGTGTTTACACTCTGGTCCAGAGCCTGCTCGGCTACTCCCAGATGTTACAGAGAAATACAGACTGTGTGTCAAGCACAAGACCGGGCAAGACGTTTTCATCCATCCCAGGTAAATAACAAGAGGATGGTGCCCTCACCCTCATGACAATCCAAAGCGACAGTCCCCTTTGGCTTCTCTTCACTAGTTGGGAGCCTTGGCCACGGGTGTTCTGGCTCAAACACTCAACACTCTACTGCTTATGTAGCTGAGATTCAGGCAGTCCAGCAGATAATAAACACAAGGCTAGTGACTTATCAGGCAGCAAGGAGGGTAGATGATGTTACTTAACCATTCCTATGCCATGTGTAACCCGCTGCCAGCAAGAATGAAAAGTGCACTCAAGATCTGCATCTGAGGGTGCATTAAGTTGAAAGCAATGCAGTTTGACTAGCTGGTGCCTGTGGTTCAATGCATGTGCCATTTATCCCACAGTCTTTTAAACTTTGAGGGAGGTTGGTATTGGTCATATTTTGTAAGCTGTCTGGGGGGGGGGTGCTGTTCATAGGAGCCCAAGGATAAAATATACAACAGGTAACATTTTTTTCCATAGCTCATGAAGCTTCATTGCTGGCCAAGTTCATTGTGTGCTAGGTAGCATCTTTATACATGTAACTGGCCATAATCTATTTAAATCTGTGTATGCATAATGTAATAACAACCTCTCGACATATATGCATGCAGAAAGTGTGCTGAATGTGAGCACTGGACTTTTTCCAAAGCCATATAAAGAACCCTAAGTTTATAAGCTAATAAAGCATGCAGCTTTTGATAATGTTGCATCTGAATTGATATAATTGTAGAGATGCAAAACCCATCAGGAAGTTTTCTTTTTTATATATACATAAGAGCAGTTTTGTCCATCTGGCTCTTTGTGCATTGCTAGTCCATGTCTGGTCTACTCCTATAACTCATCTGTCAAAGAATTTGGAAACACATGAATATGCAGCAAACAAAACTCGGTGCTCCACAGTCC
This sequence comes from Rhineura floridana, assembly GCF_030035675.1. Taxonomy (NCBI): domain Eukaryota; kingdom Metazoa; phylum Chordata; class Lepidosauria; order Squamata; family Rhineuridae; genus Rhineura; species Rhineura floridana. Next base: position 71,987,774 of record NC_084489.1, on the reverse strand, counting down.
TTTTGTAATATTGCCACAGCAACTAACTGAGTATTTGTGTGTCATGCCAATGTTGGAAGTGTGTCTTCTACTGACAATTATTTTGGCACCTTGCTTGAAAGACACGGGATCTTTTTATGTCTAGAAGGGTTTTTTCTTTCCTTATATCTGCAAAAGGTTGTCTTGTATCTATTTCTTAAATTAGTCCTCAGCAGCCAGCAGTGTTCTTCTATAGTCCTGGTTGATGCCTTTTTTTAAGGGATCATATTTTGAACTGAGCAAAGGTTGAAAGGCCAGGAATATTGGCTCTGCTAAATCCCTGAGCTGAGATGCAGGCAAAGGGCCCCTTAAACCCCTATTCCTGCCTTTTAAACAGCTTTTGCCCAGGCGTCTGTAATTACTTGCATTACATTTGGTGTGAGATGCATACTAAACAAAGAGTTCCATTAAAGTCTCTGTTACTGTTCATGCTGGAAGAGTTAAAAAGTCCTTTCCTTGTCTGCTGGTTCATGTAGTAAAAAGCAACTGTTGCATATAACAGGAGGGTTCCTTGGAACAGAGAGCTATGGCGGTGGGCAGATCAAGTCACTATTTGTTGATAACTATTCTGTAGCATGATTTCATTGATTTTCTGGATCAAACCTGCACTTTTCTTTATGTAACAGTCTTGGAGTGCTGCCTTTTTTGTATATATATACAAAATTTAGTTAGTGAAAGTTATTTCATACTATTAACATTATTTTTAACAAATGCTTCAAATGACTATTAAAAATACTTAATATTTAAATAATAATTCCCTACGTTTACATAAAGGGCCATAGCTTAGTGGGAGAACTCCTGCTTTGCATGCAGAAGATCCGAGGTTCAGTTCTTGGCATCTCTGTCTAGAGCTAGTTGGAGAACTGCCAGCTGTCAGTGTAGGCAGTACTGAGCTAAATGGACCGATGTCTGACTTAGTGTAAGGCAGCTTCATATGTTCATAAAGTTAATAAATTGCACTGCTACTCTCGGACTACTTCTTGGATTTCTAGTTTTCACTTTGGTAAAGGGGGGGATCTTGCAACAGATGTTTCCTGATAGATATCACTGGGGATGTGTAGCCTTCCATGAGGGCAGCTTTCTGTTTTCAAGGACAGCAGATGGGGAGGAGGATTAGTGGTAAGAGACTGTTACATTTGAAAGAATGTACAGGGGAGGGGAGGATATGCGTCTCAGGTCTTTCTTTAGTTCAAGAGGTATAAGGAAAAACGTGGAGGTAATAACTAATTCTGTTATTGGCTTCCAGTGTTTTGAGCTTTGAATGCAAAGTAACTGTGGACACTGATAAACCTTTAGCACTTAAAAAAGTTTTAATATATTAAAATTATTTAAGCATATTGGCCTGACAGCACACTCTTATGTAGGTTTCCTCCAACGTAAGCCTTACTCCCCTGTAAGAATGCATAGGAGTGCTGCTTAATTATATTTAGGTTTTGCTGCTCCTGTTTAGAGCCAAGTGGTCAAATTAAAGACCCTGGCCCTTAGATTGATGTGCTAGAAGTGAATGAGTTCTAATTCCTAGTATCTTTATTCGACTTCCTTTTCGTCCAGTGTATCCCCATCCCCTGCTAGAGTTTTATTTGTGCTGCCAAGTAATTATGCATTGAGGTTGTGGGAAAAAGTAGCCCCATGTCAGCAGTGCAGCCGTTTTGTGTCAGTTGTGCATTCAGGAATGAGATAACATGGTAACTGTACTCGCTGTAACTTAGAAAATGCAAATCTGCTGTGGACACATTGCTTTCATGGGGTGACTTGTCTTCAAGGCCTGTTTCTGTTTTTATATACAAGTGCCTACCAGAAAATTCTGTTAGAGCTCCCTGGGATCCTGGAAGAGTTTGGTGTTTGCGTTAGTGATGATTAATAGATTAGAATCTCACTTGATCATAAAATAATCAATGAAGAACACTATTTAAAAATGGCTTTTCTGGCAAATCTCTCTCATACTCTCAAAAAACAACTTGCCAAAGTTAACACAAAAAGCATTAGTTAAAACTATGTGATAAAAAATGAATGGATGCTTATTGTTTTAACTTTTTTTGTAAACTGCTTTGTGAGGTTTGCCTACAAAGCAGTTAAAATTAAATAAATTAAAACTATGTACTAAATAAATTAAACTATATGGTAAGACAGGGGTGGAGACTGTTTTTCAGCCTGAGGTTCACGTTGCCTCATGGGCAAGCCTTCTAGGGGCCACATGCCAATGGTGGGTGGGGGCCAGAGGTAAAGGTGCATGGAGTGATAGATGTGGCTCTTACACTTGTACAATAGTGTTCCAGCCACACAAAAACCAGAGGCTTTTACCCGCACAGCCATCTCTCTCCATCCTCCATGTAGGCAAAAGCACTTCAGGGAGTACGGGGTGTGGCCTTGGGGAATCCAGAGGGCCAGATAGAGTAGCTTGGAGGACTACATTTGGCCCCCAGGCCTGAGGTTCCTCATCCCTGTGATACGGTATCAGGATATTAAAATAATGAGGGGAAAACAGAATCATTGCCCATTAACAGGCCCAGCATCAGTGTGTGGCTAGGTTGGGCCCTGGCCAAGGGACCCCAAGGGTCCTCTCCTTAGAGTAGAACCCACTCTGTGGTCCGTGGCAATGTGAGGTCATGCATCAGCTACCTGTTGCGTTAGTGCATCAATATGCATGCTCTGCACGCTCTGTGCATATGCCGGCCATCTTGGGTGATGACAAGCGTGCACACTCAGTGCATGAGGCTTGCACACTGACACCAGAGGTAGGTAGGTGGGGCAGCGGGGCCTATATAAGTGCTGTGCTGCCTGTATCAGGAGGGGTGTTGGGGCAAAAGGTTTTGCAGGCCCGGGCAGGCTGGGGTTGGCCCTGTCCATTAATATGGATGAGCCATACAGAAAGGTTATTGAATAGATAATAGGCTCTAGGTGTACATGTAGAGGGATTAGATATCTGGGAATTTGTTGGATGATATGTGCAGCTTAATAGAAGATATTTTTTGAGTATATGAGAAGGCAAGATTGGATAAGAAAAAGTGGGCCAAGTTACTTGTGTATGCGTGTATTTATAAATTTAAGAGCAAAAGTGCTTAGCCTAACTATACTTGCATAAGTGCTTAACTCAAATATGGAAATAGTGCCTTTGTTGTGTACCCATGTAATACCCTGTTTTCACACCAAGGATCACTGTCTCAGCACATTCCCACTATATGTTGAAGGCTGCGTTATGTTGGATTCATTTAGCCTGCAGCAGTTAGCTTGTTCTAAACTTGGAAGCTTAACAGACTGTTTAACCTCACAACGGATCAGAATTTACTATAGAGCAGTTGTAACTCAAATACATTCAGTAGCGTTTACCTGGATAGACAGGTTTTGGGGGAGCAGGAGGAAGCAGTTCTTTGCCATTTCTTTTACTACAGTCTGGCCATATTTTTTTACAAACAGTATATTATATGAAGTTCTAGTAACTAGAAAAACCATAATTGAACTGTTGAATAACATTATAAGGTAAGGTGAACCTTACCAGCTATAGGCTAGCCCAGCCTTTTCCAACTTTTGGGTCCGCAGATGTTGCTGGACTACAATTCCCATCATTCCTAACCATTGACCATGCTGAGGCTGGTTGTAGTTGTAGTCCAACATCATCTGGGGACCCGAAAGTTGAGAAAGTCTGAGCTTGCCTATAAGAAGCGGTGCACATGCATTCAAGATGTATCAACCCCAATATAAATATTTTTCTTCTAGAGACTTTTGGGATTGAGTTGAAATGTAAAAAATGTAAAATACAGCTCTAGTGCCTATGCTACTAATGTAAACCTTAACATTAAGGCACCATTACTCCAAATCTCAAAAGGCAAAAGAGTGGTAAAATTGACCAGCTTTTTTTCAGAATAAGGACCAAAAAACCAGGACTACATTGGTGAACAGGGAGAATTTGAGCATATGATGAGATGCCATTTTGTTGTTTTGTATTACTTGAATGCTTCATTAACTGAAGAATAAATCATAGCCAGCATCCCTTATAGCCTCACAATAAAAAAAGGTTGAACAAGAGCCCAATTCCAAAAGATTAGAGAAATTAACGGGAAATTTAGACCAAGAGTAGGGATGTTGAAAAATCAACAGGGGAACACACTGACTGACCAAGATGAAATAAAAGGAAGATGGAAGCAATACACTGAAGAACTCTATAAAAGAGTTGCAAGGATGACATTCATTCACGGAGGAACCAGAAATTTTAGAATGTGAGGTGGAAGCTGCTCTTAAAATACTTGGAAGAAACAAATCACCAGGAACAGATGGCATACCAATAGAGTTGCTCCAAGTTACTGAGACTAAACAATGGCCCACAGACTGGAAGCGTTCAATATTCCAAAGAAAGGGGATCCCAGGGAATACAGTAATTATCGAACTATTGCCTTAATATCCCATGCAAGTATGCTCACGATTCTGCAACAAAGGCTCTTACCATATTTGGAGTGAGAAATGCCAGATGTCCAAGCTGGATTTAGAAAGGGAAGAGGTACCAGAGATTATATCGCAAATATACATTGGATAATGGAATGGAGCAAGGAATTTCAGAAGAAAATCACCCTGTGCTTTATAGATTACAGCAAAGCCTTTGATTGTGTAGATCATGAAAAACCAAGGAATACTTTAAAAGAAATGGGGGTGCCGTGCCACAAGATTTGATTGTCCTGATTCGCAACCTATACTCTCGACAAGAGGCTACTGTAAGGACAGAATATGGAGAAACCGATTGGTTCCCCATTGGAAAGAGTGTGAGACAGGGGTGTATTTTATCACCCTATCTGTTTAATCTATATGCAGAACATATCATACAGAAGCAGGATTGGACCAAGATGAAGGAGGTGGAAAAATTGGAGGGAGAAATATCAATAATTTAAGATATGCAGATGATACCATACTACTAGCAGAAGCCAGTAATGTTTTGAAACGAATGCTGTCAAAAGTTGGAGGAAAGCACAAAAGCAGGATTATAGCTGAAAATCAAGAAGACCAAAGTAGTAACAACAGAAGATTTATGTAACTTTAAAGTTGACAATGAGGACATTGAATTTGTCAAGGATTATGAATACCTTGGCATAGTCATTACCCAAAATGGAGACAACAGTCAAGAAATCAGAAGAAGGCTAGGACTGTGGGAGGGCAGCTATGAGAGAACTAGAAAAGGTCCTCAAATGCAAAGCTGTGTCACTGAACACTAAAGTCAGGATCATTCAGACCATGCTGTTTCCGATCTCTATGTATGGATGTGAAAGTTGAACAGTGAAAAAAGAGATAAGAGAAAAATCAGCTCATTTGAAATGTGGTGTTGGAGGAGAGCTTTGCGGATACTGTGGACCATGAAAAAGACAAATAGTTAGATGTTAGAACAAATTAAGCTAAAACTATCATTAGAAGCTAAAATGATGAAACTGAGGTTATCATACTTTGGACACATCATGAGAAGACATGATTCACTAGAAAAGACAATAATGCTGGGAAAAACAGAAGGGAGTAGAAAAAGAGGAAGGCAAACAAGAAATGGATTGATTCCATAAGGAAGCCTCAGACCTGAACTTACATGATCTAAACAGGGTGGTTCATGACAGATGCTATTGGGGGTCACTGATTCATAGGGTCGCCATAAGTCGCAATCGACTTGAAGGCATATAACAACAACAAGAATAAAATTGGGCAAATTCAATGCCATGGCACCTAGGCTAGGAAATTCCAAAGAGACATTTCCCCATTCCAGTTCAGAAAGCATCTCAAGCACAGCAGCTTCAATGAACAATGTGCTTGTGATTTGCCCTCTTGTCAACAATGGAGTGTAGCCATGATTGCCATAACATGCTTGTACTTGTAATTAGTGTAGAATTTTCTCTCTGCGTGTGTGAATGCTTTTATCTGTGAACCCTGTAGCATTCTGAGATTTATCAGCAGCAAAAACATTACAGTAGGGCCCCGCTTATACGGCGGGTTAGGGACCAGGCCCCCTCTGTAAAGCGGAAATCTCCATAAAGTGGAACCCATTGACTTTAATGGGTCACGTCGCGCGAAAATGTTGCAAAATGCTGCAAAACGGCCAGATCGGCTTTAAAATGGGGAATTTCCCCTGATTGAAAGCCACCGCATCAGCGGAACACTGGAAAGCTGGGCCCTACTGTACCTCAATTGGAAGTACAGTCAGATTATGTAGGAAATTGATACATAGCAGTCAGCTCTAAAAAAGCAACAACGTTTTAAAGAAAATCCTCAATGAGAGATTTGTTCGACAAGTGCATTTCTGCAGAGGAAAGGGACAGGTAGCATTTAGAGATTTGCAGATAATCATCATGCCCTAGCACCGTATGCACAAAACAGCATTGGTATCTCTGTGTGGAAATTCGAAGGGCATATCCACACTAAAACATATATCTGTTAAAATGGTTATACTGGTTTAAGGTAGGGCTTCCCTCAAAGAATACTGCTATTTACATGCCTGTAGGTATACATGTTTTTCTCCTGCACCAGTGCGACCCATTTGGATATGTCCTTACTGCATTGCTGCCCAGCTCTACAGAAAATAAAATGAAAATACTGTTTCAATTTTGCAGCAGAAGCTGGCTGTAGATGCACCATGTTTGCTGCCAAAAAACCAGCCCCCACCCCAGACCAGTTCTTCACTTTTTAGAAAAACATGCTTTTTTACACATTAATAAGCTAAATGTGCTGTAAGAAAAAAATCTATATGTATTCTTTCTTTCTCTGTGCCAATTTTATGACCAAATCATGTCATTGTTACCATAAATACTTAGCATGTATATAGTGCTTTGAAGCGTTTAAAGCACTTCACATATATCATTTTGTTAGCTCCATACAGCCTAGTTGGGTCAATACCCTGTATTATAGATAACTAGCTGAGATAGATTAGTGGCTTGCCTAAGCCAAGCTAGGGAGTTTCTGGGAGGGAGATGAGATTTGAAGTGAGGACATTCCGATTTGTAACCCAGTCTCTTTGCCATTATGCAACACCAGCTCTTTTTCTCCTGCACATTTTATTTAGCACGGCATTATGTGGGAGGCATTCTTCCAGTGCTTGACAGAGGAAAGGGAGGCTGAAGCTATTTTTCTTCCTGAACTGTTCTTGGAGGAGGTTTTTCTGACTTAACTGAGGTTGCTTAAGGATTTCTTTTTATAACAATTGCTGAAAGTTGCAGTGAGATAGTCACGAGTAATACAGAGAAGGGATTGCATGCCAGTGAAATTATTATTATTATTTATGCCACCTTTCAATATAAATATTTTCAAGGCTGATTACAAAAACAAATAAACTTGGAAAAGAGTGGCTGGGATATTGGTAATAGCTCCAAAATGCACATACACACCAAAATGCTGCTTCCTCAAAATAAATGTGTCCACAAATACTTCAACCTGCCTCTCATCAGGCTTTATGTGGATTTGTGGACAAACACTATTACCATCACCCTTGTTGCTATCCATTTTTTTCCTCTCTGGACATTTTCAAATGAGTTTTTTTTAAAAAAAGAAACATGGGAGAATTGCCAATGTTAATCACTGTGCCCATTCTAGGCAATATTTTTGCTGCGTGTATTTTTCCAACATTAAAAAAAGACATTGCTGAGTGGCTGCAGGGGAGGGTGCGGGATACAGTTATTTCTCCAAGATGTCACAGCCAAACAGAGAAGAAAACTAGTACTGACATACATGCAGGGACTGTTAATAATATAGAATTCCTGGCATGGATGCATCGTATCTCTGAGCACCACATGAGATCATACAGCTATTCCTGAAGCTGGAAGGGCTTGTTTTGTAGGAGGTGAGTTTTCAAAATGACATCTCTTTCTGGGGTGTTCTGTACAAAAGAACTGGGGCCTCTGTCGCATGTAATGGGGACAATGGAGGAAGAATGCACCTGATAGAGAGAGAAGCTCCTGGTAAGCTCCACTCCTGTGTTTTCTTGGCCTTTTAATATTTCTGAGGGTTCTATAAAAATATGAATTTATATAAGCAGGGATTTACCAAAAAAATCAGGTCTGGCTTAAGAGTTCCATCCACTACTGGTTAAACTGTATGCAACTGGAATCTAGTGCTTCCATGCTTACCTGGAAACCTTTTAAGAGAGTGAGGGAAATGGGTGGGTCATGCTTAAGATTGAACACGTAGGTACCAAGTGTGTGATATAAACCTGCATTTGAAGAGAGGTGGTTCCATAGAATGTGTTTTGCGAATAGCTGATTCGCAAAACACATTGATTGTGTGTATGTTGATTGTTAAACAAGCAGACCTGGGCTGGGTCTCTTGGATTAAATACCTAATTTTCTAGTTACTGCTGGTAGTCAAGCAGCCATTTTTTATTTTTTTGTTATGTGCCTCAGGAAGGCCTAAATCAAATATGTTCAGAACAATTATTTATCTACGTTAAGTGTGTTTTAAAATGATCATTTTGTGGTCAAGTTAGCATTATTATTCCACAAACTGAAATCATTTTGTTGGTATCCCACTCTGGATTGGCGCCAGGCATGACTGGACCCTTAGGTGCCAACCTGCACCGGGGCCCCTGCTCCCAGCCCCCTCCCTAGACAGTGTGGGACCACTCCACCTACCTCTTCTCTTTTTCTGTGAACACTCTGCACACAGAGCGTGCAGGTTGCTCCCATCAACCAAGATGGTGGCGGAGGCTTCTCTAAGGGGCTGATACTGCCACCTCCATTTTTGTTGATGGCATACATGTGCAGTATGCTGCATGCATGCACATGCCTGTCATCAATCAAGATGGCAGTAGGGGCATCAGCGCCTTAGAGAAGCCTCTGCTGTCATCTTGGTTGATGGCAGCTGCATGCATAGCATGCAGGGTATTCACAGAAATGAAGGAGAGGTAGGTGGAGCGGGCGGGCGCCGTAGGCCCGCACAGTCTGTGGGGGGGGGGAGCTCCATCTCTGCGATCTGTGGCAGGATCTGGAGTAGGCCCTGCTGAGGATCATGGAAGGGGAGTGCTACCCCCACACTCTAAGGAGGGCCCCTTCAGGGCCACCTCTGGGCCACAGGGGCCCTCAGGCAGGGCCCAAGTTGGCTGCCCTTTGGCGCCAGCCCTGAACCCACTCATCCTCCAAGGTGTTTAGTAAAGCAAACATGAAATCATGTTTGCTGATGCACTCACTATAAGACACTAAACTAAAGCAGGAATTTGTGTTCAAGTTTTCCCAGTCCAAGTTCAGTCCTCTTCACTACGATAACATGTTTGCTCTTCATGTAAACCCTTTTTAGCCTAAATAAGCCCAAATAACAGTGATTTGCCAAGTAATGGCTGTTAAATGAAACTTCATGTTTGCTAGTAGTTTGTGAGACCATGCTAGTTCTTACCTGCCAATCTTATTTAAACACCTGTTTACCCCGGTTTTTGACACCTGAGATATACATTTTTAGGACCCACCCTATTCTTGTAACTAATTTAGTTTTAAACTGTTTTTGATAATGAATTTTATATTGTTGTATCTTGCCCTGGGACCTTATGATGAAGAGTGAGTAAGAGCTACTGCTACTACTACGGTGATGATGATGGTGATGATGATGATAATAATAATAATAATAATAGCACAAGTTTTGTCATAAAAACCATTTTCTGTTAACATTGTTTTTAACCCCCACCCCCAAATAAAGGTGTTTTTTCAATATGTCAGGCTTCTGTAATGTTTTTCTCTTGTCATAGGGTTACGAAGGCATGGTCGATGGAGGTGCAAATATTGTTGAAGTTACATGGGAAAGTGTTTCGAGTATCCTCCAAGTGGTAGGTACTGAATTAACAATAATTTTTATACAATTGTTTCTCTTTAAAAAAACACCTAACACTTTACATTTAGGGATTTAAAAATTTAGCAAAATGTCTTGCACAAAACAGCTTTATGTTTTGATCTGAAACCTGTTTATTTGAAAGTAAGTCCCAGATATGCTTATTTAGGATTCTTGCATGTTGCCACCGTCTAGCATTTCCAGTGCACGTATGGCCCGCTGCACATACCAGGGCAGTCTTGTTTTCTTTTTTTACCATGTACTTGCAGAGAAGAGAAATGGAGCAGAAGGGGGCTGGAAAAGCTTTAGAGTGTCTCTCTGCTTTTTATTTCCCCCTTCTAATATGAATCAGTATCTAAACAGTTCCTATGTTGGATGCCTGCTTTAATAACTGTTTTTGTTTTGGCTTAAGCTGTGCTCCTGTTGGAGGCAAATTCCATGCCTCTTCCCTGCTTTCATCTGATCTTTCCCTGCCTGCTGTGATTTGCATCACGTATAAGGATAATAGTGCCAAGGAATTACTTTTAACTGGATGGGCCCAGCGCCACAGTACATTGTCACAGTTCTGAGGGCAAAATATGGACACAGCTTTAATTCTTTTTCCTGCATCAAAAAAGAAGAATTAGTATTGTGTAATTGGCAACTAGCATAATTTCAGCAAAGGAAATTATATATTAGCACTCTTCTAGTACACAAAAAAATCCTTTTCCTGCTCCTGACTGGTGGCAGAATTCCATCTAGGATAGTAAATGTGATTTAAATATTGAGCAAAAGGATTTATGCTTTTTAATCATATATAAATCTAACTCAACAGAGTCTCTGTTTCATAAGATTGAACTGAAACACTGATTCTTCTTGACTTTTAATCTTACCATGTTTGCATACACAGCAGCAGTAACGATGATGTGGAGGAAGAGAATACCAAGCCCAGGTTCAATGAATGAATGAATAAATAAATACTGTTGTGCAATATCAGGAAGGTAAAACCAAATTCTGGCCGAAATGCTATAGTAATAAGTGTGTTATTTATCAAAGAAATTGCCCTTGATGTTGTTCACTCTCCAGTAGCAATTTTGTTATTATCACACCTGTTATCTATAAATCAAGTTTACATATAACTGACTACGAGCAATCATTTTTAGTCACCGTCGGTACCAGATCACTGTAAATATTGTGTCCTACGTGTAAGCCAAGCAAATAAGACTAAAGTCTGTTAAATGTAAATTATCAATATTTTGTTCAACAGTGTTCACCAATAAAAGAGATGCTGGGTGTTTTCACTGGATGTAGCAGACTTGGCGATGATCCTAGTTGCTCCCTTACTTGTTTCTTGCCCTCTTCCCCAAATATCCAAAAGATCTGTATTGAAATGTCCTCTGTAAAAAAAAAATAGCATGCTGTGTGTCAAACTATCACAACCCTGTGCTGCTGCATCTTAGCCTGGACCTCAGACATGAGATGGAGGAAGTTAAAGCTCCCATTGCTAACCCAAGCTCTGTACCGCCCTCAACATTCATTTTTTGGTGACTGAGACCTCTGGGACTGATCTTCTTTGGCTAGTGTTTAGTGACAGGTTTGACAGGAAATCCACCACTGGGCAACACACCCCAGCAGCCCTAGGCTTCCTGGCCGGAGCGGAAGTGTCTATCGCAGGGGATATCTCTGCTATCTTTTCCCTTCCCTCTCTCTATCTTCAGTTTTGATATACCTGGCAAGGCAAGCAGAGCATTATTATGGCAAGTATCACCATGTGTCTGTGCCTTATTGGTTGTGAAGGCAACCCTGTTGTCTAACCATTGGTCCATGTCAGGGTGCTGCTGTTAGACCTCCAACAGCCACTACAAAATAACTAAAAAGTAAATAGAATAGCTGAAAGCATTCTCAGCCTTATAACAGGCTGGACAAGGCAATACATATACATACATATACATATGTGATACATATTTATTTCTGTAACCAAATAGTGTTTACAGCGGAAAACACAGGTAGGCAGTGTAAAGTGTACAGACCATAATTCGTGCTCCACCCACCCCCATCACTAGCTTCTGCAACTATATGCTGCCATTGTGCTGTGATTCATAGTCATCTCTGGCCTACAGCAACTGAAATAAAATCTGGAGAGCTAGTTTCTTTAAATTCTTCTTTTTTATCTTGCAGGGAGGGACGGTTATTGGCAGTGCACGCTGCAAAGCTTTTCGATCCCGGGAGGGTCGTTTGAAGGCAGCCTGCAACCTGGTTAAGTATGGAATCACTAACCTTTGTGTGATTGGCGGGGATGGCAGCTTAACAGGTGCTAATATCTTTCGTGAGGAATGGAGTGGACTGTTAGAGGAGCTGGCAAAAAATGGTAAGTTTCTTGCCTTGTTGTTAAACATCAGTGAATTTTTCTCTCCCAATGAAAAACAATCTTAAATCAGTAGAACACGTATTCTAAGCGATTATATGATTAGGCCACGATACATATATCATCCAATCATAAGAATGTAGCAGCAGTTTACTTGGCTCAGTGATCTGTTTCAAATGTTGACCAAAGGAATGAAGACATTTGGAAATGGAACTAGTGAAACTCATCTCCTGTTTTTCCCCTGGTTCTGGAAGTCAAGGTAATGGTTGGTTTGTCAGATGCATAAATGGAAGGCTGCTCTAATCACAATAATCTTACTTAGTGAACCACCTGCTTAGAGCTCAGGCGTGCTCAGGCTCCAGGCAGGTAGCAAGGAAGTGGAAACTAAAAGACCTGTATATTGAGATGTGGATAAAGCCCACTGGAAAGGCACTTTCCCACCTTCTCCCTTCACATTATGCCAACAGTGGCATCTACAATCCTTCATCCAATCAACGAGAGCTAGCAGCATGGCCATGCCAAAGGCCTACCCATCTGCATACTCCCATACACCATATATGAAGCTTTGTTATATTGAGAGTGGGGCATGCTAATCTTTCCCCCTCCTATACTATTCTTACATGTGAGAACATTCAACACACACTCTGCAGACTAACACTGTACAGTTCAGAATTCTACCACCTTATGCTACATAATATATTGGTGGGCTCTTGTTGGGTCCATATCAGGTGTTTAGGAGTAGTCTTACTAAGGAGGGACATGGGTGGTGCCACCCCAATTTCAGTGATCATGGGTAGAGGGATGTATAGCCATGGGGAGGTGGTGAGCTACTATAGGAGGTGAAGGCAAGGCTATCTACATCTTGTTTCCCACTCCTCCCATGGACGGGTTCCTTGTTGCTCATCTGCTGTGCCCACTGACCTGTGTGTGCTGTTTAATGCCAGATCGGTACACAATGAGACCACTCTCATCCATGATTTGGTGTGCATTACTGGGGTGGGTGAGTTGGGAAGAGTTGATCTGACCCTGCTTTGCTCACCTGGCTACTTGGTGGAACACCATCATAGGCTGCAGGGACAGGGGGAGGGGCTGCTGTGGTCTACAGAACTTCCATCTCTGTCACCTGGAAACCACTGTATCTTGGAGCTGGCTGTGAGGGCCTGCACCTGGTGTCAGGCCAAGGAGAGAGTAAATTAGGGTTGCTGCTGGTGTACCGTCCACCCTGCTGCCTGGCAGCTTCTCTGATTGAACTGGTGAAGCCCATCTTGGCTGTGGTATTGAAGGAGCCCAGAATGATAGTCTTGCTTGATTTCCATGTCCATGCTAAGGCCACCTCTAGTGTTCTGGCTCAGGACTTCATGGCCTCCATGCTGACCATGGGGCTGTCTCAAGTTGTCACTGGCCCAACCCATAGGGCAGGGCCCACCTTCAACTTGGATTTTGCTCCTGATGGAGGAAGGGGTGGTCTGGAGATGGGTGTGTGTGTGGATGTCACCCCATTGTCATGGTCAGACCACACTCTGGTGAAGTTTATACTTACGGCTCCGATCCTCCCCTGCACGGACAGTGGACAGATTAAGATGGTCTGCCTGTGACGGGGAATTTTGGGTTCTTGGACCAGAGGTCCTTGAAGAATTTAGAGAACACAGGCTTCAGGCAAAAGTAGGCCTTTATTCTATTATGAGTGTACGCAAGGACACCCTCGCTAGAGCATCTAGCGAAGACTATAACGTGGCACTGTCTGCATAGATCTTTTATACATTACTAAGCACAGCATGTGACATCACTTCACCAATCATACAATTTCCTTAAAGCCTGTCATAAAGGTTACAACCCCCTACAGGATTTCTAAACTAATTAGGTAATATAGGGTAACTCTAATATCTAGTTACATGAACACATGTACAGGCAAGCTTCCTTCATACACAAGCATATTTCCTATTCCAATATTCTGTCTAATGGACTAATGTTACCATTGTTTCTGCTGTCCCCTTGAGTGATGTTCTTTGAGGCCAAATGAAACCAGTTACTACCAAGCACAACATCATATTATTATGATTGGTCTGCCATGCATACCTAGCACATAGCATATTCCATTGTTTCTGATCGGCCAAGCCTACCCTGTACCCCTGTAGTTATTGAAACATGTTCTACACATCTATGGCCTTAAGCAACATAACCATTTATCAAATGATTATCATATACAGGCCTGGTTTTGCTCAAGTTTGGGTGCCTGCAAGTTCAAGAATACCACAGGTCTGTTGTTTGTTATAAGTTTCCTACTCATGAAATTATACTTTTTAATAAATTTTCCTAACTTATGTATATGTATATGGAAATCCTATATGGATATGTGTAAATTCCTCATTACCTGCGGAGACTAATGGAATCCTAAATGCCCTCGGGGAGTTTCCAGTAGATAGAGCAGGTGACCGTGTTGCAGCCCTTATCACGCTGTGGAACAATGAGGCGCTTTGGGCTCTTGACATGGTTGGTCTTGAGCACCCTCTCCAGTATTGTGGAGCCCAGTTTTTACCCTGGTACACCAGTGAGCTAGGGCCAATGAAACAGGCTGGACGACGGGTAGAGTGCAAGTGGCGAAAGATGTGCTGTGAGGCTGTTCGGGCACGAGTAAAACATCATAACCATGCCTACTGTGTCACGGTGAGGGCAGCTAAGAAGGCTCACTTCTCTGCCACCATTGCATCCTCAAGTAGCTGTCCAGTGGAGCTTTTCTATAATGTCAGGGGTCTGTTGACATCATCTCCAGGAAATGGAGTTTTAGACCCTTCGGAGGCCCACTGTGAATTATTTGCAAGGCACTTTGAGGGTTAAGTTGCTCGCCTCCATAGCAATCTTGATGCCTCATCCACATCTAGTGTAGTCCCCAGTGAGATGTCCAGTGCAACATCTGCTGCAACTTCTTGGGATCGGTTTCAGTTGGTGCAGCCCGATCACATGGACAAAGTGCTTGCAATGATGTGGCCAGCAATGTGTCCTCTTGACCCTTGCTCTTGGCTTATTAAAGCTTGCCAAGGGGGTTTGACCAAGTGGATCCATGGTGTGGTCAATGCATCATTGAGGGAGGGAGTGGTTCCAGCCACCCTGAAAGAGGTGGTGATCCGACCGCTCCTGAGGAAGCCCACCCTGGACCCATTGGTTTGTGACAACTACCGCCTGGTCACAAATATCCCCTTGTCAGGAAAGGTGTTTGAGAGGATTGTGCTGCAGCAATTGCAAGTACTCTTGGATGAAACAGATTATCTTGACCCATTCCAGTCTGGTTTCAGGCCTTGTTATGGGACTGAATCAGCCTTGGTTGACCTTTATTGGGAGAAGTACAGGGAGAGTGTGACCCTGTTATTCTTACTTGATCTCTCAGTGGCTTTTAATACTATTCACCATGGTATCCTTCTGAGCCAACTTTGTGAGATGGATATCAGAGGTACTGTTTTACAGTAGTTCCAATCCTATCTCCAGGATCATTTTCAGAGAATGGCATGAACAGGGTGATTCGGTCTCCTGGCAGTTGTGCTGTGGGGTGCCACAGGGTACCATATTGTCCCTGATGCTGTTTAACATCTATATGAAGCCCTTGGGAGCAGTCATCAGGAGATTTGGGACAAGATGTCAGCAACATGCTGATAATACCCAGTTCTATTTTTCTGTAACATCTGAATCAGGAGAGGCCATGCAAGCCTTGGACTGGTGCCTAGACTCTGTGGTGGGCTGGATGAGGGCCAGTAAACTGAGTCTGAATCCTAGCAGGACGGAGGCGCTGTGGGTTGGTGGTTCCTGAGTTCAGATAATTAGTCAGTTGCCTGCTTTGGATGGGGTCGTTCTCCCTCTGAAAGATCAGGTTTGTATTCTGGGGGTGCTCCTGGATTCATCTTTGTTGGTAGAGGCCCAGGTGGCCTCAGTGGCTAGGAGTGCCTTTTACCAGCTTTGGCTGGTAAGACAGCTGTGGCCATTTCTGGACTGGAATAGCCTGACCACTGTTGTCCATGCAGTGGTAACCTCCAGGTTGGATTACTGTAATGTGCTTTATGCATGGCTGCTCTTGAGGTTGGTCTGGAAGCTGCAGCTGGTGCCAAATGCAGTGGAGTGAATGCTCACTGGGGCAGGGTATCATAACATGTCACTCTGCTGCTGAAAGAACTGCACTGACTGCCGAGTAGCTACCGGGTTAAGTTCAAGGTTCTGGTTTTGGTGCACAAAGCCCTATATAGCTTGGGACCAGGATACCTGAAAGATAGTCTTACCACTTATATACCCAGTCAATCACTACGCCCTGCAAGTGAGGGCCTCCTGCCATCTCTGTTATCTTTTCGGCACCTATTGAAGACCTTCCCCTTTCAACAAGCCTTTTAAGTAGAGACCTTTTCCCAGTCTGCACCTGCGCTGGAATTGCTTTTTAAGATGTTTTTAAAGCTTTTTTTTTAAAAGATGTTTTTAAAGATGTTTTGTTGTGATATATTTTAAAGTCTGTTTTTATGAAGGTTTAGAGTGTTCTAGTGCTTTTGTTTGCCACACTGGACTCCTACTGGGAGGAAGGGTGGGATACAGATTTAATTAATTAATTAATTAAATTATAATTATTATAATTATAATAATAGATCAGAGCTGAGTGGATTTTTTTTAAAAAAACAACCTTTTTGGCTTGAATTTGGGAGGTGGGTGATGGAGGGAAGGATGAACATTCTTACCAAGAAGGAAGTGTTGCTCTTTGTGTATTTAGGAAGGAAGAAACTTTGGAGGAGGGGTAGGAAAGTCACTGAGCGACAATGGGGAAAATAAATGCCACCACCAGTAATGAGGCAAATACTTCATCCCTGTTTGCGTTCCTCACAATGCCCAAATGCCCCAAATTGCACAGTCTGTGGACAGCATGTCAAAGTTTCCTTGTGTGTGCATGCAAGCACATGTGCTGGTGCACATGTCAGTTCAACAGTAGCATAGATTGAACTATTAGACTGAACTTTCAGTCTCTTTGTTAGTACTACTTGGAATCAGCCCAAGATTATCTAGTTGCCAATATTGCTTATGGTTTCTCACATAACTGTCCAAGTGAGAAAATGATATATTGGATGCTCATGCTTAAGGGCCTCCAGAATCAGGCACACAGCTGTCCGCTGTTGCTGGGTCTATTGTTAACAGAAGCAGTGTCTCAGAAACCAATTATGCTTAAGAAATAATGCCATGTTTGAGTCCCTCTCTGATAGAAAATAACAGCTATTTATTTTGGTATTTTAAAATTGTAAACTGCCTTCAGCACCTTGGTAAAAAGGTGGTATAAAATGCAGTAATTAAATGCATAGAAAACCTTTTTGGTGTTCTTTACAAGTCCTCACCTACAAACCCTTATTTATTTAATAAGATTTATTACCTGCCCTGGATCACGTATGATCTTGGGCAAATTCACAACAATTTATGTTGGAAGTGGGGCAAGAGCAACTCCTGTTTTGTTCTTTTGTTTGTGTTCCAGAAGGGAGATAGAGCTAGGGTCCTCCAGATGGATAGGCTTGTTTACCTTTACCTGTGATGCTCTGACTGACTTCCTTCTGTCGCTAGACTGTTACGTCTTTAGGGAAGCTTACTTGCCCCTCATCCTTCCGCCCTTTCCATTCCTTTGTCCTCTGACTGTCCAGGAGAGAGGAGACATCCCTTTGTCTCTGCTCTCCCCAAGCCATGAGGCTAACTTCCGCACCTGGGCGTTATGCCTCCAACTTAGCTAGTTAGTTAGAACTAGGTATGCCTTTTCTATCTACTATGTATTTCTCTAAATAAACTAGCATTTCTTATTTTACTAAGTCTGAAGTCTCAGTGATGCTGATGCAGGGTAAAAGCCTGCTTTCTTAGGCAAACGCACGCACACGCTGGCACACTCGCATTTCAACATCTGCTGTTACTCTGCTGCTGTGGTGTTGCTTTAAACTAAATTAAGCACACAATTACACACAGCGCAACAATTTAAACATAATTAAACTTAATCCTGACAAACTGTAACTTAATCCAGAAAAGACAGAAGTGTTGCTAGTCATGGGGAAAGCTGTGCCAGGGATATGGCTGCAACCTGTTCTGGACAAGGTCACACTCCCCTTGAAGGAGCAGGTTCTCCTGGATCCTGCACGGCTGCATAAATATCAAGTGGCAGCTTTAGCCAGGAGTGTTTTTGGCTAACTCAAACTGGTCTGCCAACTGCACAGTTTCTGGAAGCAGTTGACTTGGCCACAGTGACACATGCATTGGTGACATTGAGGCTTAATTACTGTAAAACACTCTACATTGGGCTGCCTTTGAAAATGGTTCAGAAATTGCAGTTGGTTCAAAATGCGGCAGACAGAATGTTAACTGGATCGCCGGGTGAGGATCATATCACCCTTATTTATTATTTATTTATTTTGTTCAATTTATATACCGCCCATAGCAAAATAGCTTTCAGGGCGGTGAACAAGACGAGAGTAAAATACAGTACCTCATAATACGGTACATCATTATGATAAAATCACGAAAACATATACAAGACACAAATAAAGAAACAAAACATCACTAAACTAAAGACAAAATACATTAAAAAGAATTGAAAATTTAGAGAGTTAAAATAGCTAAAATGCCTTGCGCTTTATCAACTCCATTGGCTCCTAATTTGTTTCTGAGGCCCATTCAAAGTGCTGGTTTTGACTTTGAAAGCCCTAAATGACCTTGGACCAATGTACCCGAGGGACTACGTACGCTGATATGTACCTGCCTGTGATATACAATCAGCTGGCTCTGGTCTCCTCAGCATGCCTGGAATGGAAGATGTTAGACTGGGAGAGAGCCTTTTCAGGCATGGCCCCAGGCTTTGGAATACCCTATCCCAAGACGCCCACACTGCTCTCCTCTGATGGTGTTTTGAAGACTTCTTAAAACCATCTTGTTCTAGAGAGCCTTTGGGAGAGATTGAAGGTATAGCCTGAAACTGATTTTATTTTTTTTCCTTTTTAATTTTATCTCCCCTTTCAATATAATTGCCCTAGAACTGTTAACTCTGTTTTATGTGTTTGTATCTATTTGTGTTTTTTATTGTATATGTCCTCACTGTAAGCTGTCCTGAGTTCCCTACTGTAGGATAGAAGGGCGGGATATAAATATTTTAAATAAAATAAATAAGAAAAACCAAAAGAGAACACACTTTTAAAATGCAACCATCCTTCATCTATTAAATATATGAGTCAGAATAGTTCTGTAACTCAGTGCACCAATAAATATATTTGAGGCACATGACAACCCACTTAAAAAGCCTGGTGGAAGAAAATAGCTAGCACTGTAATATAGTCAAGGTTGGTGCTAGTCAAAGTTTGGAAGGGAGAGTGTTCCATAGCTGGGGTGGTATGGGGTGCATCCTACAGCTGGGGTATGTTTATTCTAGCAATCCAAGTGGATACAGACATGCAGGTGCTCAAAGTGAGTTACTAGCCATGTAGTTTGTCACTTCTCTCCTTGCAGGGGGGAAAGAACTGTTGATCCCAAGCAGTCATCTGACAGGCAAATTGTACCTGCAGTGTGCTATTCTCTCATTTGCCTTTGCCCTTAAAAGCCAGTATTGATAAAGCCATTATCATGTAGTCTTTCCCTGGCTGATGAAGCAGGGTAACTCTGTTCACAACACACTATTTTATTTAGCTGTAGAAGACATATAATGGCATGTAATTCAGTTAAATTTTGAGAAATTAATAAGAAACAAATAAAGAGCATTTACTATTCAACATATAAAACTTTTAAGATATAACACAGAACTTGAGCAGGTTAAGAGATGTGTGATCAAATGGGCACATAATATAGGACTGTTCAAATGGAGATACGGGAATATTTGTGGAACAGAGCTGTCTTTTCATTTCTGATCTTTAATTGTGATCTTCAGTTGTCTCCCTTTGGTCCTTTCACATATATCCAGCTCACTTCTCTAAAAATTGTTCACCCCTCTCATTACTCTGACCTTGAGACACCTTTCTTTAAACCTCTACATTGGCTTTCTGTCCACTCCCTTGGCCTTTCCCTTCCCTGTCTCCTCTTATATGCTGTGACATCCCTTTCTATGATCCTTTGACCATCCTCCAACCAAAGGTCTCCTGATCCCTCTAAAGATTGGGCCATTTCTTCCTTGCTGCTTCATATTTGTAAAATTGCCTCCCAGAGCACCAGTGTAATTTCATCTCTCTTGCTTCCTTCAAAACTCACCTTTTCCGCAAATCCTTTGGCTTGACCCCCAAGTTCCCATGCCCTACTGCAACTAAGCCCCTAACCAAGCCTAACATGTGTTTCTGAAACAATCATACAGTATATTCTTTCCCTGTTTATCCCTGTCTCCACCTCCTGCATCTTCCTCTGTTGTTTTTCCTGTGTTAAATTTTAGAT
This sequence comes from Rhineura floridana, assembly GCF_030035675.1. Taxonomy (NCBI): domain Eukaryota; kingdom Metazoa; phylum Chordata; class Lepidosauria; order Squamata; family Rhineuridae; genus Rhineura; species Rhineura floridana. The sequence continues at coordinate 71,967,250 of NC_084489.1, read as the reverse complement.
TCTGAATGGGGTTACTATATATACATGAAGTATCCTTAATTTGAACAGAATGGAGCCAGTGGTGGGAAAGAGTGCAAAAGCATTAAATAGTCCAAGGGAACTGAGTACGGTTTGGTGGCTTATCACGCAAAACTATTTGCAAGGCAGCATTATTAGAAGCTATACTGTTCACTTCAATTTTGAGAGTGACAGATGACCTAGAGGACATAAAGGCTGGTTCTGATGTTATTTTTATCCTATATCTATTTTTAAGATGCATGTTGGGAAATGAGGGAGAATAACATTAAAGCTATTGTTGGAGCAGTCATATAATAGCTCTGATAACTAGCAAAGCGTCACCACATGCATTGAAGTTTTCTGACACTAGCAAGATCTGAACCACTTCCTAAGTTTCCTATTTCCCTGCCAGTTATCAAATATCCAGCATTTGTGATAAAAGAATGACTGAGGAGAATTTGAGCTACTATTTCAGAGTCGGCCAGCTACTGTGTTCTCTTAACGGTTGTTCTCTTCTCCAGTAAGTTCTTTGGGGACCAGAAGTGTATTATATTTTGCCTCTCAAATTGTACTCAGTTTCATCAAATTCTGGCAAAGTGACAGTGACATCTGGCAGTCAAATCTTCACACATAATCCAAAGTGTCATGTAAAATTTATGTGTGAACTGTCTTTTGTCTCTTATGAAAGCAATTGCTTTTTCTTTAGAGTGAAACTGAGGGCAAACATTGCACCATATCTTGATTAAAATTACTTTGGGAGAAGTGGCCCAGAGGCCACCAGTTACACCATTCTGCACTATGTTCTTGAGCATAACTGATTTCATTTAAACATAATCATTTTTGTCTGTTCACACAAGCACAGTCTTATCTAAACATCCATTTACTGACCCCAGTTTAGTGAGAATGTCTGTGACCTTCCAACACACTCTCTGTCTGTCCTAATAACTATAGACAGAATAAAGTTCCCATTCGTTGCAGAAACTTTATTCAACGTTAATTAACGCTGTCCTTTCTTCACAAAAAGTATTTACTTGCCCCTTACACCTGGAAAGATTGTAAGAAACTATAACACTACATTGTTTAACTTTGGGGGGGGAGTATTTGTCAGACATTTCTGGATATATTTTTGTATTGTTTTTTGGCAGGTGAAATTGCAGAAGATGCTGTTAAGAAGTACGCTTACCTCAACATTGTGGGAATGGTTGGCTCCATTGACAATGACTTCTGTGGTACAGATATGACCATTGGCACTGACTCAGCCTTGCATAGAATCATTGAAGTTGTGGATGCCATCATGACCACTGCTCAAAGGTACTTTGAACTCACAGGAAAACGTGTGATTTTTAAGATGACAGTTTGGACAAAGGCTAAAATCCATGGTTCTTTTCTGTTTCCTTTTTGCAGCACGAAAATGTACCAAAGTTTTATGCATTTCATCCTGTAGCTAAAGTGCACATAGCAAAAGTGCCTGTATTACATTTTATGTCAAAGGGAGGAACTAGATTAGAAGCCAAACATGTTTGTCAAAAATGGCAACCCTGTGCTTAAGGTCCTTTCTTCCTGTAATGTGTACTTGGGGAAAGATGTAGCATGTTGGCATCACTTTGTGTGTTTCCTTTCCCTGCCTGCAGTAGCAGCCAGTAATGTGAGCACAAGAAGGGCGATCCACAATGTGATGACTTTTTGTCATGTAAGGGGTGTTGTTCACATGTTACAATCAACAAGTGTACACTCTTTCACACAAACACCTGTACATGTGTAGAGACAGCTTGTACCTGTGGTCAATGTAACATGTGAACAAGCCTGCAATGTGGTTCCATTACACAGAGAGGAGAGGAAATTCAACAAAGAGTTGCTGCTGTTGCTGACAACTCCCTGTTCAGTGTTGCTTATAATTCTGCCTGAAGGAGTACTGCTGCAGTTCATTTCCATCTCTTAAAAATCCACATGGGAAGGGTAACTCATGATAATACTTCCAGAACTGAACAGCTTCTGTATGATATGTGTACCAGTATTGGAAGTAGTAATGCACATTAAATATTTTGGGTCACCAGGGGAAGCTTATAGGAATATTCCTACATTGTACTAACAACCTGTGATTGCTGGGTAGTATGTAATGCCACATGTTCTTAGGTCCAGCTTGGGTGTAACACTAAATTGTGGTTTAGTGCAATGTGAAAGAGCCTTGAGTTCATGAACTTTCCCCACTACATGTTTTTAACATTTTTATCATTGCATCCAACAAGGACCAACTATGGTTAATTTAAATTATGGTTTATCAAAATAAGCCAGGCTTGGACTGTGGCTTATTTTCCTAGCTTATTTCAGCAAGCCATAGTTTTAACTGACAGCCTGCAGGCTGGATATGGCCAGCCAGACCTTTTGAACTGGCCCTCCAGCCTCCTCAATGGCAAGCCCATTCTAGAACTGCTGCTTTGAGTGGTAGCGAAGGGGGAGGTAGGTAGAACACAATCATCAAAAGGGATCAGGAAGCATCAGTTTTCATTGGAAAAAGGGAGGGAAATTGTCTGGAGCACCTTAAAGCAGCAGTTCGAATGGTTTCCCTCACCTTTCCTGTCAGGGAGTTTCCACCTCAAGGTACCTGGAGTGCTTTGAAGTGGCACTTTCCAAACAAGCAGACCCCTCTGTGTCCCTGCTCATCTGTTTCCGAATAAGCTGAAGGGGGAAAGGGAGATTGTGTGGAGGTGAGTAAACCTCCTCTCTTAGCATTCTGTCTCTCCATGATGAGGAGAAGGGGGCAGTGTGTGATCTATATGTGTGGTGAGTTTGTGATGTGTACTGTGTGTTAGAGTGTGGAGTAGCCATTCCGACTGTGGCCACACCCATTCTTGTTTTGGCCCTGCACACCACTGTCATACGGGTAATGTAGCCGTCAGGACAAAAAAGGTTCCTCATCCCCAGTTTAAACTAGCTAAAATTCTCAGTTCAGATGTAATGAGAAACTCTGGTTAGTTTAAACTAGGATGCAAATTCCTCCAGTCTCCTCGTAGCTGTGCCAGTGGAGGGGAGAGGGTACAACCGAGGCCAAGGTTCACTTTTACGCATTCCCATAATGCTAAACCATGGCTTAGCATTGCCTTTAAACTTGGCCATAGTCTACTTAAATATTATTGAAGTTGTGGGATGTAAGCAGCGACTGTGGAGGCTCGCAGCCTTTGGCATTGTGTCACCAGAGGAAAAGGGAGCTCTAGAAGGCGTTTTTAGATTCCAAGGAATGACAGCTGAACCTTGTCATCACTTTGACTGGTATTTATCACTTCATCAGACCCATGCGGTGGTATGAAAACTACATGCGGATGTCAGAAGGGAGGGACGACCCTCTCTTACATAGATCAGGTGCTTTTAAGTTGGGCTTTGCTTTAATACTGTTTTTCATGTCTTATATGAGCACTGCAAACAAACAGAAAAACACTGTTTGAGATTTGATTGTGGGAACTCACTTGGGTTGCAGTGTTTCAAATTGCTAGAAGGCAATTACTGTTAGGCACAGGGCTGTGGAGTCGGTACACCAAACCTTTGACTCCAACTTCTCTATTTTTCTACTGTCCGACTCCACTCAAAATTGCTTCTTGTCAATCAAAATTTATTTGGAAGTCTTAGTCAGTACATTTCTACTGACTCCGACTCCACCCAAAATTGCTTCCGACTCCACGACTCCGACTCCACAGCCCTGGTTAGGCAATTACTGTTAACTTGTACCCTCTTAAATGTACTGTACTGAAATAACTTGTACTGTTAACTTGTACCCTCTTAAATGATGTGACTTCATTAAATTTTAGCATGGCGCAATAGTTTGCACTCTTAGTTTTGGAGGGAAATGCAAAGAACAGTGTGCTGCCTCTGATATGATGGGCAAATTATAGTTTGCTGCTAACCAGAAAGTGACTAGTTGAACAATGCATGGCAGAGGAAGGAACACATTAGCACAGGTGTTATTCCTGCAGTGCCAAGCAATAGTTTTTAATTTTCTATGCATTTCAGTAATATCTTGTTGCTGTTGTGATATTATTGATATTTCTTTTTTATAATGTTGATAGCCATCAGAGGACCTTTGTCCTGGAAGTGATGGGAAGACACTGTGGGTATGTATGTCACTAACATCACATTTGGTTAAAATTGCAGAAATATATAGTTCAAGTGCCCATTTGGATTTTCTGATTCTGTCCTAGGTACCTAGCTCTTGTTAGTGCCTTAGCCTGTGGCGCAGATTATGTCTTTATTCCTGAATATCCACCTGAGGAAGGATGGGAAGATCATATGTGTAGTAAGCTTTCTGAGGTAATCCTTTACTGCAGTGGTTTTCAAACCGTGTCCTGGGAACCCTTGGACTTCCTTGGAAGCTTATTAGGTTCCTCAATAAAAAGAGCAGTAATGGTAGGGAAGCCTTCCAATTCCACAATGTCTTAGAGTAGAGCTAAAATGGGAGATGTATTCCATGATATTTTTTTCCTAATGTGAACTGCCCCCCCTTTTGGTAATCTTTGCATTTCTCCCCCATAATCCCCTCCTCCCACCACACGGCGCACCATGTCAATGTTCAGGTAGTATCTACCCAGTGCTCCAGACCTCGCATTTAGGTGACTAATGTCATTGCTTCCTTGTGAACTTCTTTTTATCCCAATTGACTCTATCTTTGCTGCTAATGTATTTTGTACAGAATATATGTTATTGCTCGTACTGATGATGTTGGTACAAAGCCAAACCTGATTGGCTGCATGATGATGCTACTGTTGCAAGGAAGAAGGGCTATCTGCCAGACAAGGATATGGCTCCAAACCTATAACTGACTGGGGTTGCCGACAGAAATGAGCACACAATGTTCTAGGCTCTTGGAAAGCCAATTTTCATCCCAGAAACATCCATGGGAGAACGTTGGGCTCCACTTCAACCATTTCCTCTTTGCCCACAACTTGCAGCTTCAGATGAATATTAGCTATGTTCTAGGTTACACTTTCAGTAAAAACTGGGCAACAATAAGGCTCATGATCCTGCATGAATTGTGTGTGTACCCTAGAACATGCCGCAGAATCCTTTGCTAAGTTTCTGTGGTCTACAGATGCCCCTCAGCTGAGTTGTTGAAAGACAAAAGTTTGAAAACCTCTGCTTTTCCTAATCTTACTGTGTTTTCGCACCCCACAAAATGGTCCCATACTGGCCCAATGTGGAAGTGATTGTGGCCAATTTTGTGCATGTTCAGTGATGTCAAACAAAAAAAAGGCAGTTGATCATGGTCCGGAAAGGTGATTTATGTTCATTTTCAAAACAGCTATAGCACATAACTATTAAATTACACATTTAGTAGTTATAATAGTTGAAACAGCCCAACTTTGATCTTCAGCGGCTTGATTCAGTTTCAGACCATGTAGTAGCTTTAATAGCTCTTTTGCATTTTCTTATCCTAGAACCGTGCACGAAAGAAAAGGTTGAATATCATAATTGTAGCAGAAGGTGCCATTGATTCCCATAACAAATCTATAACTTCAGAACAAGTTAAGGATGTAAGTATCAAGCTACCAATAATATTTTCTATTAAGGATATATACAGTATATGAATATGACTGCTATGTTCCATGTAGTCTAAAGCTCATATAATTTCCCTGTGAACATTGTTCCTCCTTTCTTTATATTGCTAATTGCATTTTAATCCTTTCATACCCCAGAATAAGACACCATCCATGTCCTAGAACAGTAATGCATTCTCAGTAATTAAAGTTACAGCTATCTTTTTTTAAAAAAAAAGTGGCCCAAGCTTCTGGCTGCATGGGGGGGGAAACTACGAGAGGGACCATTAATATGAAAGAGCAGGTAGAACCAGGGTACGCTCTGTCGATGGTGCCTATAGGAATTGTTGAAACTCAATTTGTAGGCAGTTATCTCAGATCAGTATATATATTTGATAGTCCTTGTGAAAACAAAAGTCTTAGTCTTGCACAGTTGCCTATATGTTCACATTGCAGAAACCAATAGCTTCTTTAGCTCGAAATGGCTGTGTCACCCAAACCCATTTTTAGCCAAGTCTAAAGGCAGAGAACTTGTAATTGCTTTCAAGTTCCTAGCATTGGGTCTTCAAAAACACTCATAGGATATCTGTGGAAACTTAAATTGATGTTCCCTGTACTTTATTTGTTCTGTGAACATTGGATTTTAGTCCTTAGAGATGGACTGGCAATTTTCACCAAATGTAAATAGATCAAGCCATCTGCGCTCATAATGGTGTGATTGCTGTGAAAAGCTTCAAGTGAATTTATATTGATTAGAAACTGGAATTTAGTTGCTACTCATTTATCACCTATAGGAATGGATACTGTTCTCTTGTTAAGGGTTCTGTTGCAGTATCAAAACACTGTTAAGCTATCCAGAGTATGCACACTGGCATAAGAAGTGTCCTCCTAGATCAGTCCAAGGTATCTCATCAAGCGTCCTTTACAAGAATTTCATAAGCCAGCAACTACAAGTTACTCTACCCTAACTTTGCCAAAGGTCCAGTGGTAGACTGCTGTGTGCCTTTTGCTTACCGTTGCCCTTGTATATTGTTTAATGAGTTTCATTTTCTCTTAGGGCTGTTATGTGATTCAAAAAGCTAGGCTGAGCCATCAAATTGGAGAAAGAGGGACAATGTATCCCCCCGCCCCTATTTTTAAGATGAGGTAGAGGGAGAAAATGTCTGAATTGTTTCAGGGAGGAGGGAAGGCTTCTGTTAAGTATAATAAAGTGGAGCTTTCCAGTGTTATTCATGGTCTTGGGAGGCAGGTCTTTGCTCCAAAATATTTGATCACCAAGCACCAAAAGGTTCTGAATGTTGCAGGGCACAGGCCTCATATTTGTGACAACACAGATGAGAACTTAAAGAATTCCTGTTCCAGCCTGTCTTTTCACTCTTACCTGGGGGTGGGGGAGCAACAGTCTACCTACCCATGTACGTGGCTAGCTGGCTTCTGGTTGGCTTGCTTTAGTGGCACTTTGCATAGAGTATTTCAAAGCAAGTTGGCTGGCAGGTGCCCCCTCTGGTTGGGAAAGTGGCTGGCTAGCTAGCTTGCTTATAGCTTCACCTTCCCTGATTGGGAGGGGAAAAGAAGCCACTTTGCCACATTGTCTAAAGGTGTTTTATTTTGTTTTTAAAAAAGGAGTCTTCCTTTCCTCTCTAGAAGCCAGTGAAAAGCCCTCCTGCAATTGTGAATGGGGTGGCAAATTGAGGGAACACATATTAACTTCATGTCTCTACACACTACTTCTCATGTTGTAGATGCTATATAAACATTATGCAATAGTAGAAAGTTACCTTCATCAGCCTATGAATAGGAGCAGAACTATTTGTTAAAAAGAATGTTCTGGGATAAGAAAGTATATCAGCCGCATGTCCAATTTCCCCCCTTCCTAGTGTGTAACATCAAGTGTAACTTATTCTTTCTCTTGGTATCATTGCATGGTATATTTTACAAGGTATAGTATCATTGACTGTTATTGTCCTGGACAGGATGAATCATGTCATAATGGCATCAGGGTGCAGGGCATGTTTATGTAGATGACATACAGTGGCGGTAATGCTGATGTTTTTGGCAGCAGTTATGTATTCTTTTGTAATCTCTAGTTGTGCCCAAGCACACACTATTTAGTCTATGATTAACTGGAATTTATTAAGGGATGCAATTATTGTCATGTGGATTATGAAATAACCCCAGATATATCCTTGCTAGCTCTGTTTGCTTTCCCCCCCTGCTTTTGTTTGTCCCTCCTTGTCCCAGAACATTTCCATGCTGCTCTTTGTGCATATATGCATTTCACATGTGCAAAGAGCAGCACATGATTATTTTTCAAACAGCTTTCCAACTGCTGTGTTGTTGTTTTCTTGCAATTAGATCCTCTGCAAAGAAAGGATTTTAGCCTTTCCCGTGACACAATAGATACTTCTATAGACAAATAAACACTTCCGCTTGCATGGGCAACATTTCTCATTGTGTCAAACCTGGCATTGCAAATGATATTATGAGGAAGATAAGTAACTTTTTAATGAAGTACTTACTTCCCTACCACAAAAGTAAGGTAATACAGAACCAGCAGCAGAAGAAAGATTTTCAACTTATAATGTAAACAAAGAAGAGAGGCAGCCTGATGGACTTCCAGGAAGTGGGGGTGGGTGGGGAAGAGCCTGTGGGCCAAACTTACTGTAAATGATTATGTGCATCCAGACTGCATTAGCTATTTTTCTATCAAAAAGTAACAGGAGATCCCTCAAAACCTGGCACCGTGCATATTTCACCAAGGATGGTGATCTCTGATGGAGTCGTTGATTCTGGATTCTATTTATCATATCTCTAAAATACGTAAATAAAAGTAGGGGGCAACTTGAACTGCTCCATGGAGGTTCCTTTCTTCCTGTCCCCTCCCACCCTGAGATATCAGAAAGCACTATTAACTGAAACTTTAATTAAGGAACTGTGTGTTCTCTTTTTGTCATCTTAAATGTATCATTCTCAATCTCTTTCTTTCACCGTGACCTATTTATTAATGTCCAATTAAAAATCCATTATATGAACTGAGCTGGAGAGTTACAATTCCAGCAGTTTTAACATGATCTATCACCAAGGCTTCTCAGAACAAACTTTTACAGTGCATTGTAGGCTTCAGCCAGACAGTGATTCAGAAATTCTATAAAAGGATAAAAATAATCACGTATGAGTGGGTTGTAAAATTCTTCCAAGATTAGTAGGGTAATTTTACATCTACATGAATCATGAGGAGGTCATAAACTTACCTTAACTTAATGTGGGATTTCCCCCCCTCTGTTTTCAGCGGGTAACACATATGCTGCCATTCACTGATGCTGACTCTTAACCCTTATTTCTGCTGCTCGCAATTTATGTGTGTTAGGCAGTTTGGACTTACTTTCCATCACATCTGCACGCTGCAAACTTAGGTGTGCTTCAGGCTCATGTGTCTCCTCACCACTTCTCCACTTCCTCACCACATATGGAAGTGGATACCAAACTGGGAGATCTCACAGTTATTCAAATAAAAGATCTCTCCCTTTGACCCAGTGAACCAGACCTTAATCGCCTCCTACTCCCAGAGGGCAACTTGGACAGGTGTGCAGGACCACCCAATCTTCAGAGTTTGCCTGTGGGGGTGGGGTCATATAGTGACCAAGCAAGGTTGAACCTTCCATGCATCAGCTGATTTGCATCAGTCTCCTGAATCAAGCAGGATCAAACACCCTACCCATCAGCCAATGCATGAGGAGTTGAATATTGCTGTTATCTCTAACTGTCTTGCACTTGATGTCACATATGCCATTGGGGCTGCAGCTGGTAGAGTGGTTGTGGGGAAACAGCCTTGTAGGCCAAATTGGGAGGCCTGGGGCCCAAATTTGGCCCATAGGCTGAAGGTTCCTCACCCCTGCTTTATATTAAAATCCTTTTCTGTAGCAGTTTCAATATCGAGGGTTAAGGGAGATACTATAGTCAAATAATTTAAAATCTCTTTGATTGGACTTCCACTTCTCAATATGGCAAAGGAAGGGAGTAGTGTGGTAGAAAATGTCCTGATCCAAAACCTACTCCCAGTATTATCACACATGAAGGTGGAAGAAATGTCCAAACACACAGAGACCATTAAGCTGTCTTGTCAAAGCCTGGGGTTGAGACTGCCGTTATCAGGTTGGGAAGGAAAGGCCTCAAGCAAGCCAGATTCTGCAGGAATCCTGCCCCTCAAACAGGGTGGCCATTCACAGTCTGGGCAGAAAAAAAGTTTTCTCAGATCTGGAGTTGGGCGAATGAGGGATTGTGACAAGGGATAGAACAAGACTGGCATCTTTCTCATTGGTACTCCCCTGTACATAATGGTAGATATTTTTACCTCAGCTTTATAAGGTATGTCATAAGCATTTCTTTTGTTAATCTAGGAGTAATCTCCTTGCACTACAATTCAATAATTTCTAACAAAATGTTTTATTTCAATTATTATAGGGAACGTTCTTTCAGGATGAAAGGGGGTGTAGTGGAGCCATCAGTGCCAAAGTGTACAAGCGTATTTCTTTTAACCTATTGCTTCTGATAGCAATAACTCATTTTGTGACTTTGCCACCTCCATTTCTTAAAAATTCTTGTTTATCTCTTGCTTTGGTGTAAACCCCTTAGAGATTAAGTTTGTTTCCCCTAACGTTAAGGGGATTTGAGTGCATTGCTACATTGCTTCCAAAGAATCCTAACTGATCATAAGCTTTGTGTATTGTAGGCATTCTTAAAGTTTAAGCTAGAATTTCCACTCATTGTTCAGGCAAAATAATATGCCAGTGTGCTTCTGCAACTGCTACAACTCATAATCCTGTTCTCCTCTTTAACTTAACTCTTCAATTTTTTTGCAGCTTGTGGTGCAACAGCTAGGGTATGACACTCGTGTGACTATCCTTGGCCATGTTCAAAGAGGAGGCACGCCCTCTGCATTTGATAGGATTTTGGTAAGTAGATCCAGCGAACCATTTCAAAGTACTAGAACAATGACAGAAGAATGTTCAGTGTTATTGTTGTTTATTGTTCAGAATGTTCTTTATTGTTGTTGTTTGATGTTACATAGTTCCTTATTCTCATTCAGTCCATGGAACAGTCACAGAGATATTATTAGTTGTCTAGTGTGTGGTGCAATGAAGACAATGTTGTACTTAGACCAGGAAGTCCTGAACTCAAATCACACTCAGCCTTAATGTCCACTGGATGGATTTGGGGCAATCGCTATCTCAGCCTAGCTAAGGTTTTGTGAGGATAAAATGTGGCAGATTCATGCATGCCACCCTGACCATGGAATAAGAGATAATTCAATAATACACATAAGCATTTAGCAATCATATTAGGAAGCATTCTGTCTGTTTCATAATTTTCCCCTGTGGGATTTCACCAAAATAGCACCAGTCCAATGTAAATCACCTGCACCTGAGAGCCCATGGCACAAAACTAGCCTTCTGAAAGATGCCACCTGGTCCCCCCTTTCTAATTGTCTGCCCCGTAGATGAAAGGGGAGGGTGGATGAACCTGTGGCAATGGGGTTTGACAGCAGGGGCCTGGAGGTCTTTTTGCCCAACTCTCTGCTAGGTGTGAACCTCCAGCACAATTAGTTGCTGATCCAGGGTATAACATTTGATCTTCCAAAGACACATCTAGGTTCTTGGACAATGTAGGTAAATAGACTCTTGAAATAGACTCTTGATCAACTATGGAATTGTATGAATAATTTATGAGAACTTTGCTTTCTTGTAGGTTCCACAATATATCTTAAACCTGTCGGCATTTGTGCTTACAGTATTGTAATTATCCCTGTTTCTATTTTTATGAAACTGCTATTTAAGAAGAGCATTCTATAGATGCTTATTGGCACTTATCAAAGTCAGCATATCTTCCACAAAAGTTTCTTGTATGCTTAAAGGCGTATAAATTTATTTTTTCAATTTTAGGCAAGTCGCATGGGTGTGGAGGCTGTTCTTGCCCTTCTAGAGGGTACACCTGAAACTCCTGCTTGTGTGGTATCCCTGACTGGAAATCAAGCTATCCGTCTGCCTTTAATGGAGTGTGTGCAGATGGTGAGTTGCTGAAAAGAAGCACTTGTGTTCTCTCATCAACACTATTTTGCTGGTAGCAATCAATAGTCTGTTGTTACTCAGAGCACATGAAATGACATGAGCAGAACTCTTATCCCCATTGGGCACAGTGGACACTAGTCTTTCCTTCAGTGGCAGTAACTGGGCTTGATTACTGCCACATGAATCTTGACAGCAAACAGCATTTCTTACTTTTTATAATCTAGATGTCTTTAACATAATATTTATATTGGGGAAAGGGCCTTTTGCTGTTTAAACTCACATTTCTTGTACCAGCATCATGTGCATATTAATTACTTGCATGCTGAGATTGTTCTGGCTTTTTGAAACCTTCCCAGCAATGTTAAATTTGAGCATTTTGTAAGCTGCAATCTTATAATGCACAATATGAGACCACACATTTAATAAAAGATTGTCTTTCTTATTTATTTATGTTTTCAAAATTTCTGCCTTAAATTTTCCAAGCATTGAAGAAAGGCAGCTCACCATTTTTTTTAAAAAAAAAACACAATTTACAATAAAAGCTGTCATAACCAATTAACATTGGCTGAAGTGCTGCACAGGTCCTGGCTGGTTAATAGTCCAATTCTTGACATGGCCACGCAGATGCAAGTCCCATTGAACTTGATGGGGCTTATTTCTAAAAAGACAAGATTACACTGTAAATCCCATTGAAATAATCTGGATTTACTAACTTTAGCAGGACTATAGCCATTGTCACCCATTCTGAACTACTTCATAATCTTTTGGTAGACGATATCATTTACTAATCTTTTTTTCTTCTTCATTTCAAAAGACCCAAGATGTACAGAAAGCCATGGATGGAAGACAATTCAGTGAGGCTGTGCAACTTCGTGGAAGGTGCTACTCTGTTGTTCATTTCTTTGTTGGCAGAGACAACTTTTCTATTAAACCCTGCTAATTGTGTTAAGGGATTATTTTTCATGGATAGGGAATGTGGAAAAGATAGATTCCTTTACCTGTGGTTTCTTTTTAGAAATGCATAAACGTTTTAACAACACCACAAACAACAACAAAAAACCCTCTCCAAAGTTATGACTTTTCTTAGACCAGCTGTATACTGGAGAAGGAATGGTCTTACCAGGGTTATCTCTGCTGAATTTAAAATGCCGTTTTGACAGAATTATTTTTTGATGTTTAGAAGTTCTTCTCCCTTTACATATGGACTCTCAAACCCGTCTATTCTGCAACCTTTTATTGGCTGTTTTTAGAGGCTGGTTTGATTTTAGTTTTCATATTACTTACATTGCTTTAGTGTTTTGTTTATACTTGCATTGTCATATAAGCAGTTTTGGTCATAAGAAAAACAACACATACATCATTTAAATAAAAGAAAAATAAACAAATAGCTGCATCACAACAACCTTTGTCTCGTTATTAGCTCCTTCGCCCAGCAACAGGATAGTCATTGCATTGGGAATGCTAAAGTGTATTTTCCTTGTATAGCACTTAGGGAATTGAATTAGAGTAATAATAAATGTGAAAAGTACAAAACTATGTCTGAGAAACAATGAGAATTAACATCATACTGATAGCAGTTCAGTGCAAAGGATGGCTAACTTGTGGAACAGATCAGGTCCTCAATACAACTTTATCTGGCTCTGGGTGTCCCTACCAAACTCTAACAAAGATGTCATCAAAGCCTTGTTTGCAATTTTTTTTGTTTGGAAAACAAGAAGCTCATCTCTATGTATATTCCATATATATTGTACTACTGCTATCACTTACACATTTGGGATACGCAAAGGACCGCTGATGATCTGCCATTTTTTTTTTTTTCAATAATTTTTATTCAAATTTTCATAAAACATACAAGACAAAATCATAAAACATTCAAAGACAAAAAACAAAATCAAAAATAGTTAAACAAAAAGAAAAAAAGAAAAAAAAAAAAAACAAAAAAAAAAATAAAGAGTAAAATATTGACTTCCCATTTGTCAAAGATCAAATCAGTTATAAGTCTATAATATATAGCAATCCTGTCTCTTAAGTCATATTATAAAATCACTTTCCTCCAGTAGTTATCTTACTTAATCATCAAATCTCATAAACATTACTTTATTCTTTCCACAAAAAGTCAAAGAGAGATTTCAATTCTTTAAGAAATATATCTATCAATTTTTTTTTTCCAGATAAGCATATCGATTAATCCATCTCATTACTAATTATGATAATCTTATTGTCATAACCATAGTCAAAATAAACATTTCAATTAATCCATCACATCAGAATCTGTTAGGTTCAGTAATTTCAGTAGCCATTGTTCTATTATCTCTATTAGTTCCATTTTCCATCTTCCATCTTCAGTAGTCTTGTTAAGTCCAGTAATTTCAATATCCAATCTTCCATTATCAGTATTCCATAATAATCTTGCTGTCAAAGCCATAGTCATATAGTAAGAGTCTGATGGGAATTACCTCTATCCCAAATATTTTCTTGCCATCCATTCTGAATAGGTTGCTGAAATACTGCTGTAAAATCATATCTCTGTTCTTTTTTTCAAAATACACTGGGTCATCTCTTAAAAGTTTTTCCATTGTCACATGGCTGCAGTTAATTCCATAGATTTTCTCTATATTGGGCTCCATCACATCATTCCAGTCCAAAAGATAATCCATGCCATTGATAACTTTATCTCTAGAATCTTCATTAATTTCTTCAGAGATAACATTGAGTTCCAAACAATAGATTTTATTTCTAAAGTCCATAGACTCCAAATCTTGTTCCTGTTCCACGTTTGTTCCAATCTCCGGGATCTCCTCTCTCACAGGGACCCCTATTCCAGTCTCCAGGGTCTCCTCTCTCACAGGGACCCCTGTTCCAATCTCCGGGGTCTCCTCTCTCACAGGGACCCCTTCCAGGGTCACCTCTCTCACAGGGACCCTTATATCTTTAATCTCCTGCTTCATTTTACTCAATTCAATTTTCGTTATCTCAATCTCATCCATTATTTTCTGAAACATAGTTATTTCCAGATTCTCAGCCACTTTCTTAATTGCCATTTTAAAAGAAAAATATAGGAAAACCACTTCTTATTTCAGCAACAATTGGGTTAATACTCCAGACTTGGTGACATCACAGTATAAACAGAGCAGACAGCCTTATCTCTCCAATAGTTAAGTAAACAAAATGCAGTTCCCAGGATCGAAACAATTAATGGCAATCGTCAAGAAACAGATTCGTCAAAATAAAATAGACCAAAAAGAGAGTAGTCTCAAAACAGTATAATATTTTTCAAAATAAAAATCTGGAATAGAAATCCCTCTTCTGTGTGTATCTTTAGAATGCAAATCCAGGACAGCTTTTTGCAACAAAAACAGAGATAAGCTATTAATTAGTGCGTAGCAGAGAGAAGTTACGGCTCCCCAGTGAGATGTCAAAAACCGATCAATCTGGCAAATCTCTTTTAAACAGCAACAATTTAAGTCAAGTAAAAGAAAAATATAGAAAGAAGGGTGCTTGCCTGTTAATGCGTTCTCTCTTAGAAGATAAGATGAACGTTCGCTTTAACAGATAGAGCTTGCTGTTGAAAATCCGTCCCACCTTCGTCGGCTGGACCTCGTCCCATAAATTAATGAGATCTGGTCGTCCCAACAAAAATAGGCTTTGAGGTTAATCTCTTCGTTTCTCCCTACCCGGGAGAAGTTTAATCAGTCAAAAAAAAAGAAAAAACTGACTGATATATCTGAATAAGCTTCTTTTGAGGCAGGAGCCCGTCTCAAAAGCAGGCACAGGCTAAGTCACCCTTCCCGGAAGTCCTGATGATCTGCCATTTGAGGGCATCTTTCTGGAAGTACATTTGGTCCTCATAGTGTACCCCTTCCATTGATACTCACTTATCACTAGCTTTGATCCCTGCAGTGAAAGGCAATGCCAACATCAATTCTGAAGCTTACCCTGGTCAGGCACAGAAGAAAGTTATGAAATGTATCTTGCCTTCTCATTCTTTTTGGATGTTCGCATAAGCCACTTGCAATGAAAGCTGTGTTTATTCTCTTTTTGCCTTTTGATGTTAAAACATTCTGTGTTGTGGTATAACATTAAATGTAGTGAGGATGTTTTCCATTCTGTCATGTCCAGAGTGAAACAAGATACCCAAATGAAAAAAAATTACATTCTATGGGGTGTATCCAGTGATGTCCCCCCACTGGTGGAAGGCACTGATGGAACTGCAGCCTCCATTAGTAGAACAGGGAAGGAAAGCAATTTTCATTAATTCCCTTTTCCACCTGCAGTCCTCTCCATCACCTCCCACACTGTTCTGAATGTGCCCTGGCTTGCTAAAGCAGATTATGGGGGAAGGGGAATTGGTGGAAAAAAACCTCACTCCCCCTTTTGCTGACACTCAAAGTGCCTTATGTCAGCACAGAGACACCAATGGATGCAATCACTGTTTCAAAAGAAAGAATTGTAATGGTTTTAAAATAAGCTACCAAGATTAGCAATGGCTAAAGTAACCAGGAAATATACATAGTTACTAAATGCTCTGAGTTTCTTTTTAAGTCAGAAAAATACCTCTCAACGTTTTCTAATAGTGAGAAATAGCTTTATTATTAAAACTGCATGAAAATAATTGTGTGTTCTACAGGAGTTTTGAGAACAACTTGAATACTTACAAGCTGTTGTCTACCAAAAAATCAGCGGCTGACCTTCCCAAGGTACTTCTTATGTAATTGTCAAGTTGTCTGGTTTGTTCTTCATTCCTGTATGCTTAGGGTGGCCACTTATAAAATGCCAGAAAAGAGGAAATGCATCACCAAAAAAAGAGGATGCAGACGGCATAAAAACTGAATATGCTAATATATTTGTATAGATGCAAATTTAAAAATATTTGCTAATATTTACACAAAACTATAGTACATCTTGCCACAGTGGGAAAGACTATGAACAGGTGACTTTTGTGCCTTTTCAGTCTGCTGTCCAAGTGTTAACTGTTGATGGGCAAGTTCAAGGCTTCTGCTTGCTCCCCTTATGGTTATTTTTCTTTAAAATGGTCTTGGACTGGGCAGTTTTCAAATAGAGGACTGTCTTCTGTAAAGTAGGCCACTCTATGCATGTTTTGTTGAGCAGAAATCTAAAAGCAACATCAACAAACCTAGATTTGCAAATCTGTGTCCATGGAAACACCTGCTACTTAGTTTAGTATAACTGACTATGGAGTTGAAGCATGGTAGGCAATGATACACATTTTGTAAACATACTAGATTGCTGTATTTATTTCCTGGTTTTTATTACCTTTTTCTGAAAGGTCTTAGTCTGTCTTCAATTACAAAGATAACCAATGACATGCCTATGTAACATTCAAGAGTGTGTCTGAAGTACACCTTTTATTTCAGAGCAAGCGAGTTTACACACTTGCAGAAGAAGACGTTTCTTAGTTCTGAATCATATGCTAATTGGAATAGCATAGGACCATGTGACACAGGCGCAGCTCTTACACACACCACTGATGTATGAGGTGGCCCATACATGAAAATTAAGGCATGACAGACACAATGCATCCACATGGAGCAAGCTCCATTGGGCAAAATGTTTACATGAAAAAAGTTTCCAGAACATTTTAGCAGTTTTCATCATATTTAAATTACGGTGGTGGTCCGATTGGTCAACTGAGCAAAACAAGGCTTTACTTGGTGCTATGTACTGGGCTCCTGCTGGGAGGAAGGGCAGGATATAAATCAGATAATAAATCAAATAAATAAATAAAATGTATGTTGGGAGAAATACATACTGGTTTTGTATAATGGCTGGATAAGTAGTAAATATCTGAAGTCATAATATTCCTTTTAAATTGTTCTGTTCTCTTTAACAGGATGGTATCTCATGTAGTGTGCTCATGGGAGGAAGGGCGGGATATATATGTGTTTGTGTGTGTCTAGATGTATGTGTGTAAATATATGTGTGTGTGTATGTAAATAAATACATAATTAAATATGACAACAAAAGATTAACCTTAGCAAGCTCTATTGCCTGTTAGGTTTGGGGACTCTACTATTCTTTTTGCATGGCAATAATTTGCTGTATGGTTGGGGTTTTTTTGTCTTTACAACGGTGTACTTCTTTGCTTAAAGCTGCACAACAAATATGCTCAGGCACTTTTCTCCAGTTTTACCACATTCTTGATTTACGCCAAGTGTGCCTTAGCAAAAGCTTTAATAAAGTGTATAAGAAGTGATTCTTGTGAAGTTTAAAGAATTCTGTAGAAAATGCAAAAAGTACCAACTCATTGCAGCCTTTAGAGATGGTAAAAAAAAGAACATGTGCTCCGGTGATAAAATCAATTGAAATACTACTTTAAACACTTTCTATCCCTCCTCTTCAGTTCCACTCTTTTTATATGATTTCATTGACAGACATGGTCCTCCAAAAATATTACTTGCTGTGAGGCTGCCTCATTTTGCCTACAACAAGTGATATAAGAGGCTCCATTTGAGACCTGACCTATTACCACACTCTCTTTAGGGCTGCCATTTTTGTGAAGATACAGTGAGCATGAGTAGAGGGTGCTGTTAGATTTATTTTCTGCTTTCTGAGAATTGTAATAGGCAGATCATTCTTTAAAACAGCCTTGAAATGGCTCTAATGTTGTATTTATGCCCCAGAAGCTGGCAGGCCTATGAGAATTTCAGCCATTTCTGCAACAGGTGTAAGAACAGAGTAATTTCCAGAGCCTGTGAGAGAATAGGTGAAGTGAGGATGATTCTAAGGGCCCCGGATCTCCAGGGAGCCACTCCAGCTTTCACAGAGAGAAGATCCAGGGGAATATGCATTCTCTTTGCTGAAATGTTGTTCTGGGGTGGGGATAAGGCATCAGGCAGTGGGGTGAAATATGGGCCTGTTACCATGTGCTTTTCCAGAATCCAAATTTTCACTCTTGACAGCTGGTAATTACTGATTTAGTCTTTTAGATTGGATTGTCCTTTGTGATGATCCTTTGTGATAAATTGTTCTTTCCTCAAGGAAATTCATTGTTCTGATATTTGAACAATGGTCATTTGAAATTTGTAATTCATGTCTTGCATCATGTGGTCATTTGAAATTTGTAATTCATGTCTTGCATCATGTGCTCATCAGACATGCTTAGGAGATGCTAGTGTATTGTTATATACCACACCTGAATGATCTAAAGGACAACAAGACAGTTGCTATGGCAGTAATGGCATCACATAGATTGGTTGTAGTGGCCCAAGAACCAACATTGCTCACAAAACACTTTGCATGTAAATGGTTGTTTGGGTTACAGATCCTATTCCACATAAATTTGTTTCAGTATGAAATTCATGGGTTAGTGTTATGTCAGAATCTGTACTGGATAGTACAATGCATGACATTTTAATTTGGACATACTGCTGATTGTGAATAGCTAAAGTGCTATGAATGGCCGAACCACAGTCCTGAACCGGGAGGCTCCGTTTGGTTACCTGCTGTTTTGTTTTTCGGTGTATTTTGATTATATTGTATATAATGTGATAATCTTCAGAAGGTAAGATGCGTACATTGTTTTCTTTTGATACACATCTATGTGTGGATACACTCCTCTATGTAGACAGGGTAACAGCAAGGTAAGTAAACCAAAGATTCAAATATAATGATAATTGTTAGTTGTTTTTCCTAGTTTTCAAAATAATTTCTAAATAGAGCAGCATTCGTATTAGAATGAATGTAACAGCACTGAACAAATATTAAATAATTTTATTTTAGTGCTGAAGTTTACATTGGAAAACGTAAAACAGTTGAGTAAATACATGAAAGAAAAATTGATGGTATACCTTAAAAATTGATTTAAACCTCTTAGTCAACAATTCATTATTTCCTTTTCCCTTTTCTTTTTTTGGTAAGATCATGATACTTTTGCCTACCATTGCTTGCCTGGAGATATTTTGTCTTCCTTCTGTTGCAGACTAACTTCAATGTAGCTGTTTTAAATGTTGGTGCTCCGGCAGCTGGGATGAATGCTGCTGTTCGATCTGCCGTGAGAATTGGTATAACTGAAGGACACAAAATGTTTGCTGTCACTGATGGGTTTGAAGGCTTTTCTGGAGGGCAGGTTTGTATATTCCAAATACTGTACTTTGATTTAATACTACCCCCGGATTTTTTTTTTAAATAATAGAATTAAAAAGAAATCAGAGCTAGAATTTCCACTGATATTTTACCTGAAGCAAAATACAATAGGAATGGAGGGAAGAGGATCCTCCTTGGGCAGAACTTGTCAACTATAGAGGGGAATTTAGTGAAATTTCTTGGGGGTGGGGTGTCTGGCATATTTCTAGAACACTAAACCCTAATGACAAGGAGTCCCTGTATGACAGATTGCACCCTCCACAGGGGCTTTCTTAGTAGAGACAAGACCATCCAGTTTTAAATATTATAAAAACATGGGTAAGCAATAACTATTTGCAAGGATGTTGTAAACCTGATACATCACCCCCAAAAAGAGACTCTAGAACTAGGTTTATCCTTACTAAAATGCCTTAAAAATCTTATCAAAGAGGATGTGATTAACCATGTTTATAAAAAGCATTTGCTTCCTGGATACATCATGAGAAATCTTCCATATTAGATTTTGGACATTTGGTCAGCATCACTTTTAAATGACCTTGGCAGGAGCCTATGCTTGGCAGTTTGCCTGCTTTGGACTAGCTCTGGGAGTATGAAATATCTGGAAATAAGAACATGCTATATAACTATAGCTGAAAGATAAATACAGTATATCACAAAATCTGTTGGCATGTTTGATTTCTGTTTTTTCTTTAAAGAAGTGTTTATGAAATACTCTGTTTTTAGTGCACCCAGTTGCGAGGTTCCTGATGTGGTAGGCTTATGAGCCCATGAAAGAATGTTATTGGCTTAAATGTTTCAGAGTGTCTCTTCCCTCATCCTTACCACATTGTTACACTTGCAAGAACTGCAGAATTTCATTCCCAAACCATTACGTTTAGGCCTAATCTACTTCCCAATATAAGGGGAGACTAGTGATCAAAAGCACTAAAACATTCAGGCAAACTTAAATTTATCTGTAGCTGATAAGAATGCATCCAGTCTTGCATTTTTGTTTGACACACTAGATAAAATTGGTGCTGAACCAAAATTTCTAAAAACAATAATTCTGAGAACACTTCTGAGATTTTTCTTTTTGTCAACATCCACTTACCCCAAAAGAGGGCCACTCCAACTATTAACTTTTGTATCCATTGCAGAAATGTCCATTAATACGTATTCTAAACAAGAGCATAGTAATTCAAAACTCAAATACTCAATAAACCCCTTTTTTAAAAAAATTTAGATCAAAGAAATCAGCTGGGGAGATGTTGGAGGTTGGACTGGCCAAGGCGGATCAATTCTTGGCACAAAACGGTAATGTGATATTGCATATTATATATTTCAGCAAATTTTGATTTTTACTTATCAATACTTTAGCATGAAGATTTACATAAAAACTTGATGCAACAATCAATAAAGGGGAAAAAAGTATTGTAAACATTCCTACTGGTGACTTTGGGGAAACACAGGAGCTGCAGGGGGAGAAGAGGAAGGTGAAGTCCTATTGTGTGAGCAGAAGTCTGTTCACACAACATCGGATTCTGCTCATAGTTTTTAATTAATGATTATTATTTTAATATTTCAATGTCAATGGCTGCTGTGTGAGATTCACTTGAAAAGTAGTAAGCAAGCAAATAAACAACATTTTAAATGGGTTGTTCATATAGAATAGGAATATTATGTAGTTAGTTCCTATATTTCTCTGAGCAAACATATAGATCTCTCCATTTAAATAAATTGGGAAACGTGCTCACATGTACAGATCATTTCCCTACAGAATTTTGGATCAGGGCATAATGGTATAACTCATGATAAATAATTTTATTCTTCTAGGATTTCATAAGGGTATTCTTAATGAGTTTAAATCCATGATTATTCTCCACTATCCTGTTTATCAAAATCTCAATAATCTGCCACAAGATTATCTAGATTCACACTGTAGACTCAAATGCCATTGTAACTCTATGCCAGTGACAGAATTTTGTGTCCATTCTTCTGTTCATCCAAACTGGCTGGCAGTCACTCAGGATGTTTGAATGTGGCTGTGGGACATCTGTTTGGCATTTAAGAACAGAAGTATTGCTGGATCAGACCAAAAGCCCGTCTAATCTAGTATTCTATTCTTAACAGCTATTAAATAGCCTTAGGTTATTAAGGCAGTTATTAAGTAGCTCACAACGTAGAATTGGTGAGAATTGCCTTCCCCACCTTCCTCCAGGTGGAGCTTCTGATGGGTCTCAATCACTTCTGCGAATGGAAAGTGCCTTTTCATTTGCAAAAGAACAGTGTAATTCAAACTCTTCATATCATATTTATTTAAATATATGATTTTTCCTATCTCATAGATTCATTTCAGTTGCAATATTCTTTTAAAGAAAACATTAGAAATTTGCTGGGAGGAAGGGTGGGGTATAAATCAAATAATAAATACATAAATAAATAATTCATAAATGCATTCATGTTCTTGTACTTGGTTGCCTTTTTATGTTCCTCTTCTGCTGAGAGATGACCCTTCCATTTCATCCCTTCCTACGTAATACTTTTCAGAACAACTTTGTTAAAAGTAAAAAGAAAAACAGCCATGCTCTTCTACCTATTCTGACTCCCCTTTTCCCCGCTAAACACAGAACGTTCCTTAGACTTGGATTCTGTCCCCAATTAATGGTTTGTAAAAACTCTCATTCTTTACTGAGGCAGGCTGACTTTTTCCCCACTCTCCCAGCATCATCTCACCCATTGCAAACAGCAATGATTCATTCATCAATTAAAGTACATGTTTGCTTTTACTAAAAAGGAAGTCTTGCTAAAGGTGTGATTGAATGCGATTCTAAAACTTGATCCTGAAATTTAAATATGTTTACCTATGCAACAGATTTTAATGGACAATAAGGAGAAAACAGACAGTTTTTTAAAAACAACAACAACATAATGGTTAAATTAAATTGCAGTTACATTTTTATGAGGTTAAAGTGTGTGTGGGTGAGACAGTGTCACCCATTCAGCATGGAAGCAAATTTAGTGACTGGATGTAGCTCTTATACTTTTATAGAACTAAAATGTTGAAAAGCACTGTCTTGTGGTGTGGAAAAGCAAACTCTTTTAACAATTTATCCGAAGTGCCTTGCTGAAAACCTTTTTAACATATATGTTTTAGTACGCTTCCTGGAAAGTATATGGAAAAGATTGCAGAGCAAATGCGAACTCATAATATCAATGCCCTCCTGGTTATTGGTGGATTCGAGGTACGTCATTTTGTTTTGTTTCCCTTGCAAATTCTTCTAAATGAGCACTTAGCTAAAATAATTGTTTGCTGTCAAGGACTAATGCTAAAAATTAGAGGTAAATATCAGCAAGACTCTGATCTTAGCAGGATTTCTTTAAAGGCTGCAAGAATTCTGCTACTAGGCCAATCTCTGGAAATTGCCTCAGTTTTGGAACTGGCTATATTGACTACACATACGATCAGCAAATATTACTGCTGTGCACTCACCCATTTGTTCAGTGAAGTAAAAAATGGCAGCACTGTGTTAAGTTTCCCCTTTCTGCTCCCTAATTGATGCAATTTTCCTTGTGCCTGACATAAATATGTTATTTCCCATTCCCCCATCCATCACAATGACATAGAGTGGGGTTGTGGAAAGCACAGCATAATAACATTTAGGCACCAAGTAAGTTATGCTACATGTTAGGGAGTAGGAGTTGGAACTCTGTGCAGGGCTTATTTTCATGTTTCTTACTATGCTTCAAATTGAGCATGAGGTATTTTTTAATGATTTTTAAATTAATCTGCCCACAGCATTAAGCCACTGCTTAAAACCAAACTCCTGTTCAGAAATACAAATTCTGTGATGAAGTTTAAGATTCCTAAACATGGCTTTATTAAACCTATTCTTTAATCATGACTACCATTGTTGTAAGACTGATGTAATCCATGTAGGAATGGGGGGAAAGTAACTTAAATTTGTGAGACTTTATTCTCTGCATTGTTATACTATTATACAGAATTTGCAAGAATGCTTAGATGTACTTAAAGTAACAGTTAATGTCAGAAATATTTGGCTACTCTGTTTTCTGTATTCTATTTTGTACGAGGCCTTCCCTAGTGTGTCTCTGTGGCTGGCAGTAGACAGTAGCTTTTAAGTGCATTGTAAAGGATTTGAGAGGGTTTGCTTCCCATGGAGTACACACACGTTTCTGTTCTGCTATCATTTTTAGTCAAACAGATTTTTAAAACAATGCAAAAACCAGTTTATCAAATGTGGAATGAGCAGTGATTCCCTCTTTCACATCACTTCTAACTCTTTAAAAAAAACCCATCTATTTCCAGTATATGCGTGTGGTACAGTAATCAGTTCCCTCTGCCAAATCCTCATCCATATTGCTGTAATTCAAACCTTGTCCTCTTTTTGTCCCCTCTAATTCTGCATTTGTTACCACGTGTGCCCATTAGGCCTACTTGGGACTTTTGGAACTCTCCGCTGCCCGGGAGAAATATGACGAGTTCTGTATTCCCATGGTTATGGTTCCTGCAACCGTATCCAACAATGTACCGGGTTCTGATTTCAGCATTGGTGCAGACACTGCTCTGAATACTATCACTGATGTAAGTCTTCTCTTGTGTGCATGCTCACTAACATAGCCATCCTGGGTGCTGCTGAACGTGGCTGGAGCTGGAGACTTTCATGAATGAGAACACCAGAAAACATGATTATAGCAGAAACTAGATATAAATACACACACACACAGAGCGTAAAGATAATTGTTTGATTAGTCAATATTTTCCAGAAAGCTTAAAAGCTACCTTTTTTTATTCATTCATATTCAAAAATTATATCCCATTTTCCAACAATTTGGTCTTCAGTGCTTTTTACAAATCCTGTTAAAGTAATCTAAAAACATATGAATGGATCTAATCAGCCTAAAGTGGAAAAATTAGAAAATAGAAGTAAAACATAATCATTAAAAGCTCAAGAGAGTTAATCTGGCACCTAAAAGATAAGTATGAAGTCAGGTAAATGATTTAGTTAATCATTGCTCTTTTGCTGTTCATTACTTTTTAAGGATAGAAATAAGCTACTTTCATCCCATCAGACCTCTGATGTACTTGCAGAGATCTGAGTGCCTTCAATTCATGGCCAGTGTGCTCAGGATTGGGACACCAGTTTTGATTAAAGTGTGCTAAAAACATTTGCAATTTTCTGGATTCTTACAAAGCAGACTTTTGAGGCATCACTGGAACAGAACTACACAGCTAGTTCTGCATGTCCAAAGGGACTTTATGTAAATATTCCTCAAGCAGTCTACTTTCTCTATTCTGCATTGCAAACTCCTCTTTTAGGTGTGTCAAAAGCATTTTATGATTTGGCATGGAAATCTGTTGTTAACTGTTTTAGGAAGCAAAACTTCCCTGAGCATGCCTCAGCTTCTGGTCATAGATCTCAGTCTGAGGCATCTCTTTCAAGCAGCCCGAAACGGCACACAAATATTTGAAGAACCCTGTAAAATTTTAAAAGATTGTGGTATAAGCTTTCATAGGTGACAGCATGCTTTAATAAATGGAAAAAGAGACAACAGAGAGCTCAAAGGGATTCTGTCTTTTCCTGCTGATGTTATTCCTGGCAGGACACTGAATAGTTGACAGTAGTTTTAAGTCTTTTTCCTCATAAGACACTTCTTTCTAGTTCTCATATACAAAATTCTCCACCTCTAGTTTTATAGGCAAACTAAGGTGAGTAATGCTTTTCTGCACATTTCTTGCTGTCCTTCCTCTACTTTATGGGTTTTCTTGGAACCTGCAGATTTCTTTGCTTAAAGGGGTGGTTTCTTCATTCTTCTTCTTTTGCATTATACTTTGAATGCAGATACCACCAAGGCTGGCTAGATTGTAGGTGGATAGTAGATCATAGATTTCTTTCAGTAGAATAGTTGCACCATCTTAAAATGGCTTCTGTATTGTGCATTGTGAGCATTGTGGCTGCTTTAGCATTTATTTGCTTCAATCAGTAGTTTTAACATGGAATTCTAGTAGTGGTAGGAAAGTCTTTCTGAAAGACATGTTACTCACCACTATGATCATCTGCGACAATGGGGGATTATGGGATGCATGCTCAGTTCCCAACAGGCACAGCTTGCATCACCCTTGAACTTAACCGTGTGACCTAAAGATACCTCAGAATCCTCTGCAACCTGGAAGACAATATTGAGGAAAAGAAGTTCTAAAAGCACTTGCATATATATTGTTTCCAGATAGATAATTAAGTTCAATATTTTAATGTTTTTACTCAGTTCATATTTAATGTTATCTGAAATGTATTTGAACTTTTTCTTTTTAACTAAAGATCCGTTTTGGAGATACTTATTTATGCAGAATTATTGTAAAATGTTAACTTTGTGCTTTCTAGTAGCTGATTAGCAGAACTCTAGTTATGAGATAGTTTATATGTGACTGCATAAACCTCATTTGCTAAGTCTCTTGGAAACTTAACATACAGACTGGTTGTGTGAACAAATTTCCCTGCCCCCAAAGTGAGGTGTTTCCTGTATAAAAACATAAGTCAGTCTCCTCCTGTCTCCTGTTGTGGGGAAGCCCACAAGCAAGAGATGATGGCAATAGCTTTCCCCCAGTTGCTCTTACGCAACGAGCATTCAAGGGGAAATGGCCTCTGAACCTGAAGGCTCCGTTCAACCATCATGAATAATAGCCATAGACTTGATAGACTCATCTTTCATGAATGCATTGAATCCAATTCTAAAGTCATCTGAGCCATCACTACCTTGGGACAATAAATTCTTGTGGAATTTACTCCACAGAGTAAATGTGTTTTCTTTTCTGTACTGAATCTACTGCTGATCAATTTAATTGGGTGACTCTAATTTCTAGTAGTATGGAACAGGAAAAAAAGTTCTCTCTATCCACTTTCTCTACATCATGCATAATTTTATGACCTCTATCATGACCTTCCTCCTTTCAAAAAAAAAAAAAAGATGACAGACTGAAAAGGCCTCAAAACATCAGTCTTTCTTCCCAGAGAAAGTGCTCAAACCTCTTGATCATTTCAGTTGCCCTTTTCTGTACCTGTTCCAACTCTACAATATCCAACTCCATAATACGGTATACTCTACAACACCCAGTTTTTGAGACTGGGTGATTAGGATTGTTTATAGAATTCTAAGTTACAGCTAAGAACATAAGAACATAAGAAGAGCCTGCTGGATCAGGCCAGCGGCCCATCTAGTCCAGCATCCTGTTCTCACAGTGGCCAACCAGGTGCCTGGGGGAAGCCCGCAAGCAGGACCCGAGTGCAAGAACACTCTCCCCTCCTGAGGCTTCCGGCAACTGGTTTTCAGAAGCATGCTGCCTCTGACTAGGGTGGCAGAGCACAGCCATCATGGCTAGTAGCCATTGATAGCCCTGTCCTCCATGAATTTGTCTAATCTTCTTTTAAAGCCGTCCAAGCTGGTGGCCATTACTGCATCTTGTGGAAGCAAATTCCATAGTTTAACTATGCGCTGAGTAAAGAAGTACTTCCTTTTGTCTGTCCTGAATCTTCCAACATTCAGCTTCTTTGAATGTCCACGAGTTCTAGTATTATGAGAGAGGGAGAAGAACTTTTCTCTATCCACTTTCTCAATGCCATGCATAATTTTATACACTTCTATCATGTCTCCTCTGACCCGCCTTTTCTCTAAACTAAAAAGCCCCAAATGCTGCAACCTTTCCTCGTAAGGGAGTCGCTCCATCTCCTTGATCATTCTGGTTGCCCTCTTCTGAACCTTTTCCAACTCTATAATATCCTTTTTGAGATGAGGCGACCAGAACTGTACACAGTATTCCAAATGCAGCCGCACCATAGATTTATACAATGGCATTATGATATCGGCTGTTTTATTTTCAACACCTTTCCTAATTATCGCTAGCATGGAATTTGCCTTTTTCACAGCTGCCGCACACTGGGTCGACATTTTCATCGTGCTGTCCACTACAACCCCGAGGTCTCTCTCCTGGTCGGTCACCGCCAGTTCAGACCCCATGAGCGTATATATACAATAAATTACTTTTTTTATACAATAAATTTGTATAAAAGCATTGCACTCCTACTTGTCTTGTTTTCAGGCCCTTTCCTACTAATCCCCAGATGGAATATGCATTTTTCATTGCAACTCCATATTGAGCTATTCACAATGACCATCAAAAGCTCTCTCCTAGTTAATTGCTACCAATCCATCAAGTGCATATGTAAAATTAATATACCTAATTTTGTACTTTGATGTGTGGATTGATTTCCGGTTCCGGCTCTGACGAAGCAGGGTGAGATTCTTTCTGCGTCTTGGACTTTTTACTCCCTTTTAACAAATAACCTCCAACTAGTAATAATAGCTTATTATCATCATGCTCTTAACATTATAGACGCTAATCAAGCTGTTAGATGTTTACAGCTTACTGCTGGTAATGTCCTTGAAAACTCTGGAAACCGCAGAAACTATCAGCTAGATTAACAACAAACAATCTCACTGCAAACACTACTGAATGTCTTGAGCCAGATGGTGTTAACTAGGAAAGAGAGGAAAACTTTAGAATTAGAGAGCCTACCTAATAAAAAAGGAAAAAAGGGAAAAAAGAGAAGACGAGATCCTCAACAGTCGGAATTGCCGTTAACATCTGGGGAGATTGAAAGCCCACTTAAAGATATCAAAGGGCAGCTGAAAATAACGAACTTTTTTTCCCCACTAACACATCAATGTGATGAATGGGATTCTCGACAAGCTGCCTCTACCCCACTGGAGTGGTCCCTCCCTATAAAGGCTTACCAACATAGCCTTAGGAATGATCCCCAGGAGATGGACCTGGCTACTGAATTAACATTGGCAGGTTACCAAAATCTACCTCCCATCTTCAAAAAGTCCCGACAATCAGGGGGCAGTGCAAGTCCAACAAGAAGCTTTATTGGATAATCATCTTCCTGAGACTTCTAACTTGCTTTTTAGATCCTCCCTGGAGCAAAACACTCAAACGTTTGAGCCCCCAGTGGTGAGTCTTAATACAGAAAATTCCTTGACTGAAACAAGAAAATCTGCTCAGGTTGAAGGCGTTTATGCACACCTGTCTAGAGATGAGTCTTTATTCGGTCTGATTTCTATGCTGGCAACAGATTTGGAGCATATTAAAACCTTCCTAACTGAATGCAACCTCCTTCTATCAACTCTAGTTGCCTTACATCGCAATATTCAAACTCTGCAACCAACCTATACTCAGACTCTTCCGACAATCCCTTCAAAAACTTCTAAAACTCTCAACCAAAAGAAAAGATGTAACAAGAAAAAAAGACCTCCGATCGTTCAACAAAAAAAGTCAAAAAATATAAAGTCCTCTAAGTATACCCCGAAATCCAGGATGAACTTTAAAGGACTCTTTCATTTATTGGACAATATAACAAAGGAGGGAGATAAAAAGACCAGCTCGATAAAAGGAAATAATACAAAGAAGGGAAATACCACAGTAGCCACCGATGTTGGAATATCCTCCTCTTTTCCTCGACCTACTGCCAAGGAAATTAATACAACTCACCTTATGAGCCCTATAAGAAATATTCCTTTCCAGGACCCGTGGCAGGATGTACTTGTGGGTATACATCCATCACAAAACTCACAATCCTGAGCATTAACGAATAAGTGGAATCTAATACTGAAAAGATGTAAATTGGTATTCGGAAATTTTCCAAAACCGTGGGGTCATATTTTTCCATCACATAGGAAACAACATTTTATTGACACCATAAATAAAGCTTTGGCATTCCCCTTGGTCCCAGGTCAAATACAACACGTGGAATATCTTTACTATAATAATATCAAAGCTCGTGCGGTGGTCACTTTTTGTTCCCTGGATGTAACAAAACAGGTGTGGTTACATAAGGACTCTTTGGCTAGGGCGGGTATTTTTATTTCAAGACTCTTTGAAAACTCAGCCCCTCCTATGAGTCTAGCCCCCTCCATCTCATACAGAACTGATTATCCCTCTCTTTTGCTAAATAACAAACCTTTGATAGAGCTAGACTCTCAAGACCACTTAAGAAGAGACCCTCCTGTAGTCCATGAACTCCTGGATCCGATGATTACTTTCAGTAATAATCCTAATCCTAAATCTGGTTTAACAATTACTAAGCCCTTTATTAATATGAACAACCCATTGTGTTGTCAGAATTCGAATAGGACCCCTTTTTTCACTTCAGAGGATGACTACATTTTAAGTCCCCCTCCCTTGTGTCAGGTCCACTCATCGGCTGGAGATGAAAATTGCCATGAACCCTGGAAGCTAGATTTGCCACTGGAGGAGGAACAAGCTCTATTGCAGTCCTTCAATCTTCTGCCAGCCCCCGAAAGGAACAAAATCATTGACAGATTTCTGCAACTTATTTTGAGACTCTCTACTTCTCATGAACAATTAGTCAGAGACTTTCCTCCCGACAAAGTCGAAATCCAAGAGGAGAATACTGATTCAAACTTCCCTCTTCCAAAAGTCCAGCCTACCTACCAAATGAGGTCAATTCCTCAATTATCGATCGACCTTCCTACAGTCTTGCCGAGGACGTCTCCAACTACATTAAGCCGGAATCGTCATAGTGACCTCCGCCTTGCTTCGGAAGTAATGAACTCCAACTGACAGTTGCAGCTTTTGTCATGGAATATAATGGGCTGGTTTAACAAATTTGCAGAGGACGATCCCTCTCTCTTCCTCCAGCAATTTAAGATTATATGCCTGCAGGAAACCTGGACGACATCAGATTCTCTAGTCTTTTTAAATGGTTATCGAGTTTTCACTCTTCCAGCGGCCAAAGTCAATAATAGAGGGAGAGGTAGTGGGGGTCTTTGTATTTTTGTTTCTGTTGATCTCCCGGTTGATATACAGGTTCTCAATCCAAACTGTGGTCACTATATTCAAGGCATTCGATTACATGGCCCCATTTTGGGGGATCTTACTGTTATAAATGTTTATTTTCCCCCTCATATGGCCAAAAGGTTAGATTCAGGTTGTGTCTAGGATCATCTCTCGGAATACATAACATCGCTAGAACTTCGATTCCCCTCTCATAGAATTATACTATGTGGGGATTTCAATGCTAGACTGGGTTCCGGTCTTGTAGAAGGGCCTGAATCTAATCATGGTCAATTATTACTACCTGCTCAAATGGCCAGGGTCTCCCAAGATAAGGTTATTAACAAACAAGGTAGGAGACTTATTGAGCTCTCCCATAAACACCTCTTGGATTGCCTACATGGTTCAGTTATTGACCAATCATATGGAGCATATACTTACCTCTCCTCTAGGGGAGCCAGTGTGATAGACTACACACTGGTTTCAAGTACTTTAACTAAAGAGGTATGTACATTCAACGTCTTAGATAGAATTGATAGTGACCATTTTCCTACCTCAACGACTTTGAATTTGCGCTCCCCCCTCCCTTCTCCTGTACTCCCTGATATGGATGGTCTCCAAATTGCAGACCGTAGAATACGATGGACCCCAAACTTACAAACGGAACTAATGCAATTATTAAACGACAGTACCTTGCATTCTATTAATAATATTAATTATGAGATTGATGCACTTAATGCATATCAGAATATTATCTCTTTCTTTAAACCCTTGCTGTCTCGGAAGAATTCTTCTAAGTCTGCTCGATTAAGATCTAAGAGGTGGTATGATTATGAATGCAAAGCAGCTAAGAGAGTATTAGTAAATTATGCCCGCAGATCTAAAAGGGGATCATCTGCATTCTGTCATGAACATCTAGTACATCTTCGTTCTTCATACAGATCCATGTTGAGGCAAAAAAAGGACAGGTTTGCGAGAGCTCAATGGGAACGACTCAGTCAAGCGCTACATGAGGGTAATGAACGATTATTTTGGGATTTGGTTGCTGGTGGTACGGGTGCGAACAGGTACCCTATTAACAACCAAATTTCTGCCAGGATATGGTATGAACACTTCTCTAAACTTTATGCAGCCCCATCTATAAGTTCTGTGCTTCGGCCTATTAAAGAGTTAGATTTGCCCCCCTGGCCCCCGGTTACAAAAACCCAAATTAAGTCCCTCATCTCCTTGTTAAAAAGGGGTAAGGTGCCAGGGGGTGATATGATCCCAGCTGAACTTTTTATCAACTTTCCAGATTGGTGGGCCCCCATTCTGGCTAATCTGTTTACTCAGATTAATGAAACTGGCGTTATGCCCGAGGGATGGAAACAAAGCACTGTCATCCCCATTTTTAAAAAAGGAGAGAGACAAGATCCTAATAATTATCGGCCCATTAGTTTACTTAACGCAGGTGCCAAATTATATAGCAAATTTCTCCTGCTCAAGTTAGAGGAGTGGGAAGCGGACAACCTACTCATTCACCCAGAACAAGCGGGTTTTCGGAAAGGGCAGAGCATAGGATACTAGTCAAGGCGTGCCATGAAATTGCTGTTAAGGATAGGTTTTGGAGCTCAAAACTTCGAGCGATTCAGCTCCATTATCATATCTCTAATCAGTCAAATTTACTACTAGATAAGTCTGAACTTCGTAAACAGATACAAAACCACTGTATATGGATGGATAACTTGACAATTTTGAATTCCAACTTTTCGTCATGGTTTGGGGTATATAAAAAAGACCACTCCATTGCAAATTATCTCTTACTCCCCCTTCCGGTCCATTTACGACATGCCTTCACATCTCTGAGATTTCAGACGATGCCAAATGCCTTTATGTTTGGCCGTTATCTTCAGATTCCGAGAGATCAGAGGAAATGTGTATGCTGCTCCCAAAAGGTGGAAGATCTCTTGCATTACATATTGGATTGCCCCATTTATGCTCAACCAAGATCCCAGTTTCTTAATCCCCTTCCCAATTTACAAGGGCCTGACCGGGCATCCCAAACTATTTTTTATCTTTTGTCTGATATGGACTATAGGGTTACTTACAGGGTGGCTCACTTTGCCCTCGCGGCTCAAAAAATGAGGGCTAAATATATTATTGACCAAGGTTTTTAAATCTTATATAGGCTCTATCGAAGAACGTATATTTAGTTTTATTATAGTTATATTGACTAAAGCTTTTAAATCTTGTATAGGCTCTCTCACTGAATGTTTTTCTTTCCTCCTTTTAACTTTTGTTTTAATTGGTCTTACATGATTTTATACTTTGTTATTATATATGTATGTTGTGATGGCCTATGGCCTGGCAATAAATTCTTGGATTGGACTTTGATGTGTGATGTTGTTGTTAATTTGCCTAGTTTTAAGAGGTCCTGCCTTATCCTAGGCCTGTTAAGATAACTCAGGAACCTTCGGTGAAGGCTTTGTCAAAAGCTTTTGTAAGTGGTGCCCAGTAATTTACAGGTATGGAGGAGGGAAACTGGGAGAGTGCAACACCCTTGGCCTCCAGCGTCTATATACTAATGCACAAAGTATGGGAAATTAACATGAACTTGAAATCCAAATATGGGAAGGTAAGTATGATATGATAGTTATCACTGAGATTTACTGCAGTGAGACTCATGACTCAACTATAGTAACTGAAGGGTATACCTTGTTCAAAAGAAATAGATCCAGTGGAAAGGGAGGGGGAATCACATTATATGATGTAAAGAAAACGTGCAACTTCTCAGAAATCCACAATCTGAAAGTGGAAACTCTATTGGTTAAGGATAGCAGGAGAGAGAGGCAGTATACTAGAGACTACACAACCAACTGGAAGATATGGATGATGCCTTCATAAAAAATATTCAGAACTTCCATAGAGATATGCCATAGTAGTAATGGGGGGCTTAAACTATGCTGATATCTGCCCAGAATGGGCTGAGGCTTGCAAGGGATACTAAAAGCAGCAAAAAGAGCTTTTTTGGTTATCTTCAAAGCAAGAAGGTTACGAAAAGAGTTGGTCTCCTGTTTCAAAAAAAAAAAACGGTGAAGTATTAAGAGATGATGGAGAGAAGGCGAAATTATGTGACTGCTATTTCAACTCAGTCTTCTCACTCAAGGGGAGTTGAGTTCAACTTAGGAAAAGTAGGACAAATGATAGAAGGATGGATTTGCTGTCCAGGATAGGTAAGGAGATAGCTAGAGAACACCTCATTACTTTCAGCACGTTCAAGTCTTCAGGGTCAGATGAATTACATTCCAAAGTGTTCAAGAGGCTGCAGAGTATTTCAGAGCTCCTGTCTGTAATCTTTTAAAATTCTTGGACAGTGTTTGAGAGACTGGAGATAGGGACAACATTTGTCTATCTTCAAAAAGGGAGGTAATTTGGATCTGGAAAACTACAGACCAGTCAGCTTAATGCTAATAGCTGGCAAAATTCTAGAACAGATTATTAAATGGCCAGTTCGTAAGCATCTAGAAAATAATGCATTGATTACTAGGAGCTAGCATAGGTCAAGAATAAGTCATGCTAGACAAACTTTTGTCTCTTTTTTATAAAGTTACTATGGTAGATCATGGGAATGCTGTGGATGAGTATATAATGATTTCAGCAAAGCATTTGACAAAGTTTCCCATTGTATCCTTGTTGACAAGATAGCAAAATGGGGGCTGGACAAAACTACTACTAGGTATATGCACAACTGGTTGAACAGTTATACCTAAAATGTACTCAGTAATGACTGTACATCAACCTGGAGTGAGATCTCAGGGAGAAAGCTACAGGATGTGATCTAAGGAGGACATTATCCAACTGGACTGTGCCCAAACGAGGGGCACTAGGATCATGAGGGGTAGAGAAATGTACTAATGGTAAATGTTGTTCAGCACCAGAACAAACTGTCTGAGGAGGTGATGGACTTTCCTTTGAGAGATATTTAGTAGACACTGGACAGATATCTGTCAAGAATGTATTTGTGCACTGAGCAGGGGGTTGGAGTAGATAACCTCCAAAGCATCTTTCAGCTCTAAAATGCTCTGATAATGGTGTCTTCTGGATCAAGCATATCTATATGCATTTTGACACAAAGAGTACTCCCAAAGTTGTTGAGTCATTACATACTTTTTCAAAAGCCATGCTGTTTTTCCCCAAAAAGACGTTTTTCTTTATTATGATTGTTTAAATAATGCTTTCATCAATTACCTGCAATAGAACTTAAACTAACTAGCCTATGATTCCCCCACCCCACCCCATAGCCTTTTTTCTCTTTTAAATGGTAATATGTTGGCTGCTTTCCAGTCCACTGATAAGGGAGGCTGATTTTAGTGATATGTTGCATTTTTAGTTAGATCAGCAATTTCACCTTTGAGTTCTTTCTAGGTGTGCACCATCCAGGTTCGGTGACATATTAATTTGACAGCCCTTTGAGTGCTATTGATTGTCACCTTATTTGCTTCAGTTCTTCAGATACCCGCTCTGAGGGAAAATAAGGGGGGTGAGGCATGGATATCTGTCCAGGATCTTCCAGGGTGAAATTTTATGCAAAAAGTTGTTTTACTGTTTGTCTTTATGCTTTTAGCAATGTGTTTTCATTTCTATTGTTTTTGTGGGGAGAAGTCAGAGTTTGTACTTCTCTTTATCCTCCTCTTTAGGGGCATGACTTCAGCTGTTTAAAAAAAGCTTCTTGCCTTTTATAGCTTTTTTTCTTTTTACTCTGGTCGTTAAACATGCTGGCATGACTTGTTTTCTTAATCCATAATATACATTCTAGTGGTCCTTCTATTCTTGTGGAATTAAATAACCTCCGACCATCTTGGAGAAAGTTGACTCTCCTTTTTAACTTCCATTTATCTCATAAAGCCTTGTAACTATATGAACAGGATTGACTTTGTGCTCCTACTACTATCTTCCTTTTATTAATACAGTGATATTTGTTAGTGTGGTGTGGACTTGGACAAGGGAGACTGAGCGCAAATCCCCATTCAGCCATCAAGCTCACTGACTCTTATAACCTGACCTACCTTGCTGGGTTTTATTTATTTATTTATTTACTATTTAATTTGTGTGCTGCCCTTCCTCCCAGCAGGAGCCCAGGGCGGCAAACAAAGCGCTAAAAACACTTTAAAACAGCATAAAAACAGATCTTAAAATACATTAAAACAAAACAGTTTTTAAAAAACAACTTTAAAAAAGGGTTAAAAACATTATTAACATATTAAGCAATTCTAACACAGACGCAGACTGTGAGGATACAGGGTTGTGAGGATACATTGGATCCCCAAACACAGAATCCTCCATGCGTGCCACCCTGAGGGAGGATTATATTTTAACATGTACATGAGTAGTACAAGAATTTTCCTTCAAAATGATAGTCAAGTTGTTGGCTTGTCAGTTCATTAACTGTAAGAGCTGTTCTACTACCTCATTCTGCATACTGTGGAGAAATGTTGGACTGTACTCGTTGGGACAACTATGTTCTTTAATATGTTCCTTTTTTCAAAAAGCATCCAACCAAAAACAAATTCCTTCCTGCACATGAAGGAGATTGCCTTTCTGTTTGGCATGCTAGTTTTCTACATATAGGTACGATTGTTGTTGTTGGATACAAGGGAATTTAAAAACTGACCTATCCCTGCAACTTATTCTGCCACCACATTATGCATAATGTGTACATCAGCTTCTTTTAATGGTTCTTCCATGTGGAGGGTTTTTCTGTTATTATTATTAGAATAGAATTAGTTGCCTGCCCTTCTCCCAAAGGTCCCAGGACGGGTTACAAAATTTAAAAAGATATTTAAAAACATTCTAAAATTGAGCATGTTAATACAGTACACCCGATGTGTCCCAGTCACATAGCCTGTACTTTCTCTCTGTGCTAATAGAACACAGG
This sequence comes from Rhineura floridana, assembly GCF_030035675.1. Lineage (NCBI taxonomy): Eukaryota > Metazoa > Chordata > Lepidosauria > Squamata > Rhineuridae > Rhineura > Rhineura floridana. The sequence continues at coordinate 71,930,800 of NC_084489.1, read as the reverse complement.
ACAGAGCAGGAGCCAGCAGCATCAGTACAGCCCATAACACTTAAATACAATGGATAAGATGTAAAGGATAGACAATAAATGTGAACATTTTTTTATTTGCAGATTTATAAGACAAATCTTCAAATGATAGGGGGCTGTGTAATTTCAGTTGGTAAATGATTCTAGAAGGCTGGAGCTACAACACTAAAAGCCTGGTTTCTAGTGCCTAATATGCATGTTTCTGGGGAATGCTGTACTCTTGGCTGTGCATATCTGAGGAGTGCATATGACAGGCAGGGATAGATGGGGGAAGGCAGTTTTTTAAGTAACCTGGACCGTAGGGCTTTAAATGCTCAAAGCAAAACTTTGAACTGCATCCGGCAGCATATTGTCAGCTAGTGCAGCCCCCTCAGCAGAGGTGCTATATGGTATCAATGAGATGTCCCAGTTAGTAGGTAGATTCAAAAGTGCTGGAAGCTTATTCTACACACAATATGTACTGTATGAAGATAAAAGCATCTTGCATAGTATTGCTGTTGACAGGGCTTCACCAGTATGCTTACCAGGGGCTCTTTTGAGGGCCCTTGTTCAGCATGACATGAGAAACTCCCCTTCCCTAGGTGTGGAGATAGTAGAATTCTCTGATGTCACACTTAGCTTTGGCATGCTTATGCTGCTCCACAATCCAATTATGATTTGACCACTCCCATCCCAACGTCTCTGGCATGTGCAGAAGACTAGAGGGGAGGATTTGTTGTGACCATAGATGACTGGCTAGTAAGCCATGCCTAGCTACTGGCAGCTTCTTCCAATTCTGGACATATTCCTAATCCATTTTGAAAACTGAGTTTGAAAAGCAGGGTATAAATAACTTAAAATCATTATTAACCTTTCAGAGTGTAGAACAGTTGCTAATTTCCTTCACTAAACTATTTCCGTCTTTCTGTGTCTTCCATGTTTTGCTTGTTTCACCTTTCTACTAACATCTGTTGATTTTCCCCCTCTTCTGCACCAGTGCAAATCCAGTGACCTGTTGTGGGTCTAAATGAGACGAGCCATTCTTAAAATCACCTGCTTTGGGGGTAATTGCACCACTGGGAAGCCAAACCTTCCATTGCCACACACAAGGAGCCGCTAGCAGAATGCCTAATAATTGTGGAAAGCAAGGGCACAAAGTATGTTGCTTATCATTCCTTGTACCGCTACTTCAGGCCTTTGAGAGCTGTCTGCAGTTACTTGAAGCACGGCCCCGCTTTGAGGAGTTTTGCATTCCTATCTGTGTGTTGCCTGCTACTATTAGCAACAATGTGCCTGGCACCGACTTCAGTATCGGTGCTGACACTTCTCTGAATACCATTGTAGAGGTAAGACAGAAAATACTTCAACCCATGTCTGCAAGCTAAAAGAAGAAATGTTTCCAGAAGGCTTTTGCTTCATGCCATTAAGTTTCTGGGACAGATCAGAACTGTGATTTCAAACTCTGAGGGTCACTTTGGATCCCATGCATCAGATCTACTTAACAAGTTCAGCCTACAAAATCCAGGTGCTGGTATGCAATGAGCTGTGGGCTGAAATGCTCCCAAGTCAGGGGCATGTGTTACAGGAAGAAGTCAAAATGCCAAGTTATCCTCCCAGTAGTAAATAATTTTCCCCAGGTAGCATGCCATCATGTGGGTAATAGCGCCATCTAGCGTCCGAAGGTAGGAATGTATTGAAGTCAAGACCTGGGGCATCAAGCCCCTCCCACTCCAGTTCATTCTTGCCTTCGTCCGAGGCTGTTATCTACTGTAGTGTAAGGATTTAAGCTAGTTAGTGTAGTGGTTTTTTATTTTAAGTGTGTGTGAGACTGTGTTGGGATTAGGGCTGTGATTTTTGTTTCCCCGCTCCCTTTCTTTTACTGCCCTGGGGGTGTCTGCTTTGTCAACTGTTTTTTCCCCTCACTCTGTTCCCTGCCTGAGCTCCCGGTCAGGTACAGAGGAGACTGCTACTGCCGTCTCTGCTTTGCAACAGCGGCGCTCCCTTCTTTCCTGGGGTGAGTCGGATACTCGCTGTGGCGGTTTCGTCCCCCCCAGCACTGCGGCTCGCTGCTGCAGTCGCTCGGAGCTTCCCAGCTCAGGAGTAGTTCAACAATGTTGCTTTAATGATGTTGCATTTTGTTGCTTTAAGAATGGTTTTGGGACAAAAAGGCAGCATGAACATTTTAATGTAATGCTATTTTGGGGCAAAATATACTTCCTGTCTTCCAGTGAACAAGAAGGGTGTTATAAGATCAAAAAGTAGATGTTAGAGAAGCATTCTCCCCTATGATCTAAAGCAGTGTGGGGAATCTTTGGTCCTCCAGATGTTGTGGAATAACACCTCCCATCATCCCTAGCCTTGGCCATGCTTGTTAGGGCTGATGGCAGTTGCTGTTCAGCAACACTTGAAGTCCCGAAGGTACCCCACTCCTGGCTTAGAGGCTAGCGCTGACAGCTAAGTGTCCTTGTAGAAGAGTAAACATGAGCAGGCACATAGACAGGTATTTTTGAAGTTATAAATGAATGGGCACTGTAGTCCTATGGCTTCTGCGAGAGGATTCCAGGGCCATAGGAAGTATCTGATCTCCCTCTCCAGGGTGGAAGGAAAAGCTTTGACGTTTCAGAGGGAACTCTGATATTGGATTCCCCTTGCTTGCCAATGTGAAAACTTCTGCAACCCTAGTAATATCAATGTCATAGGTTGGAGGTCAGTAGGGACAAAAAGTGGTGGGCCGAAGTGGACCAGGGGACACCTTCCCAGTCTGCCAACTCCCAAACCAGGGATTACACAGTGCCAGCCCTGAAGCTCACGCAGCTCAGTCCCTTTTATTTTCTCCCTTTGTTTCCAATCGGAAGGAAATGTTTTGTTTTTTAAACATAAAAAGGGTAGAGAAGCACAAGAGTACTCCCACCCTGCCACAAGATCCTTGGAGGATGTTGGACAGACTACTTCAGTGATCTCTCCTCCTCACCTCAGCTTTAGGACTACAGCCTTGGTCAGTTTAGTCAGACACTTCATCATGGAGAACAAGAAGTTGTAGAAAATATTAAGACATTTCTTATGAACATATCAGAGCTTGGAAAAGTTACTTTTTTGCCCTACAACTCCCACCAGCCCAATCCAGTGGCCATGCTGGCTGGGGCTGATGGGAGTTGTAGTTTTGAAAAGTAACTTTTCCAAGCTCTGGAACATATATATACCACATGTCAGTTTTTCATGGTACAAAACTGATTGCTTTACAACGTAATAAATTATATGCAACAATTCTCGCTTGATCTACATATAATCTGTATACCATCTGTTTCCTTGCAAGAGTTATACAGAGTTGGATCCTAGTTCTCTTTCCATGAATGGAACAGGGTTCCAAGAATTGGCCTTTCCTGCCGCCTTCTCTTTGTTCAGCCTGGAAATTGGCTCTTGAAGGTTGAGGGAACCCTTGAAAATGGTTATGTGGGATATGTTGTGTTTGGGGGAAGGGAGGGCTGCAGATGAGGGGAGAGCAGTTGGAAATTGCCCTTCCTCTTATGTGAACTGAGGAACAATTCCTGATCTGACAGCACAATCCTAGCCATGTCTTCTTAGAAGTAAGTCCTACTGGATTCACGGGGGCTTACTTCCAGGTAAGTAAGGTTAGGATTGCAGTCTAAGTCGTCATTTTCAGATTAAAAACAAAGTACTTGAGAGGAAAGATGTGACCTCAGCTGTACGTAATGTTGAAATTTGGGAGTCAAGAGGAGTCTTGATTTTCTGTTCCAGAAAAATGCCAGACCTAAGAATTTTCCAAAAACTGTTTTTATGTCAAGAATTCACATATCTAATATCTAGGCTAATGTGTGAAGCATTGCAGGTGACCTGTGGAAGGCTAAGAGAAGAGAAATGTTTTTAAAATAATGATTTTTACTTTTCATGATGAATGATAGTTGTCATTGTGAAAAACAAAACAGTTGTAGTCCAGATG